>NC_060087.1:80861795-81211795 GCF_922984935.1 Meles meles | reverse complement strand
AGTTTTAGACATCTGAAATGACTAATGAGTCAGTAATATAAGGCTGAGAGTGAAAACTATACACACACACACAGACACACACACACACACACACACACATATATATATATATATATATAGGCAAAACTAAGACTAAATGAGAGTTAAAGGGAGCAATTACAATACAATATGGCTATATGATCTGAAAATGTAGATACAGCACAACCTTAAACAGAAGATTACAGAAAACATATGCAATATTTTCCCACTTACTATTCAGTAATCGGTACTAGCAAGTAGTATTGTTATTCTGAGACTGTTTCATCAGTGTTTAGGGATAAAGCAAATGAGTAATTATGGATTCTTGTATCATTCCATGTGTCTATGAGAACCAGGATTCTTGGTGTGGAAGAAAGGTGTTATATATTTAATATGAAAGAGATTAAGTAAAAAAAAAAAAAAAAATTCTAGTCCTGACTTGAAACTCAGGAAATCAACTAAACTGTTACTTGAAGAGGTTGGGGAGCTAATTCATTAATTTGAAAACTAGCTAAATAAAAATTCACAAAATCACTTTTCCTGCCATTTGTATATGTTCTGTGCCACTGGCTAACCCATATTATATCAGAGGAAATATATTTGTATAAAATTATTCCAGCTGAAAAATAAAACAAAATGATAGGTTATTACCATTTTGTAATCCACAATTAAAGAATGAAATCAAATATTATATCTCCTCCTAAAACTCTCACATAATTTCCTACAGCTTTGGCAAAAGGATCAAAACTGAATCTGATGAAGACTCTTGATCCAGTTGTCAACTTGCAGAAGCACAAAGATCAGAAGAAAAATTTGAACTGTTCTGTGAGTCTGAAATCAGCAAATTCCAGGTTAAATGACCTAGTTATTTCAGTAAATAGATTGTAAGGAAAATAAAGTGAAGAGAGGAAAATTTAGTCATATAACTGTGAAGAAGTGCAAATCAGATTCTTCTTAAAGTGAAGATATGGTTGCTTTTGGAAGGCGGAAGGATGTTCTGGTTTGAATGGGTTCCCATTCTTCTGGGGTGGCTGAAGAAGTTCTATCTCTTGATCTGGTTGTGAGTTACAAGGATGTTTGCCTCATAATAAGTTAAGCTATACAGGTGACTGGCTGGTTTAGTTGGTAGAGCATATGGCAATCTCAGGGTTGTGCATTCAAGACTCATGTTGGGCATGGAGCCTACTTTAAAAAAAATGTAAGGGGCGCCTGGGTGGCTCAGTGGGTTAAAGCCTCTGCCTTTGGCTCAGGTCATGATCCCAGCGTCCTGGGATTGAGCCCCCCAATTGGGCTCTCTGCTCAACAGGGAGCCTGCTTCCTCCTGTCTCTCTGCCTGCCTCTCTGCCTACTTGTGATCTCTGTCTGTCAAAAAAATAAATAAAATCTTTAAAAAAAAAGGTAAGGTAAGCTATAAATTCATTTTGTGTAGTTTTTTACATCCATGTTTACTTTTACCAAAAAAAAAGTAAAAAAGGAACTAAAGCAAACCCATCATTATATTTCTGAAGAAAATATTTTCTCTTCTTTTCCCCAAGTTTAGCACTTCTAATTGTTAAAACATATATTTATGAAAACTGTTTTCCCACCCATTAGTTTTCCTTGTTCTTAGAATTCCTAGATTCTTCTATATCTACTTTAAAATAGAGACCACAGCTATAAGTGTTTAAGTTACAGCCCAGGCAAAGTGAATAAAACAGGAGAAAATATTCTCCATTTATTGTTTTTTACTTTCTGTAATGTATACTTATGAGCTATTCAAACTGTGATCCATAACACATGTTGAACCACAAGCCATTACAAGTCTAATGAGGAAATAAATGCAGAAATTGTAAGTATTTATAAATTATAATAATTTGATGTTGTTTTATCTGTCAAACCTAACAATACAATATATGGCTCACATTTTGAATGTTTTTGTAGTTTTTCACTTTATGTTTTCTAGGGTTATGATAAAAGATAAAGAAGTCAATATTTTTGAAATAATTTATTTTATTATATTTTACAAATGTACTTATGATCAAAATATTTTTAAAAAGACTGGATCTTCATCACAGACAATTTGAAAAACATTACTTTGGAGATTCTGCTTTCTTGATATTTATTTCTATTGCAGTAAGTTTTGGAGACCTGAAACAGTTTATTATTTGTCCAGATAAAGGCAAATATCCGTCACATTGCTCTCTTCCTTTTGCAATCTAATTATAATCACCATGCCAGGAAAATTCAGAAGAATTCTTTGTTAGTAACTTTGTAAAGAGTACTATTTGTTTTTTGTCTTAATGATTGTTCAAAATATATTATGACAAAGTTCATGCACCTTTAATTCTCTGGTTCTTTAAACATTTCTGAATATGCATTTTGGAGGCATTTATATGAAAGAAAAAGAGATGAAAGAGGAATTTTATAATAACACTAACATAATGTCTCTAGCTATTTAATGGATATTTTTCTAATTTATAAAAACAAAATATTTTATCAAAAATCATTGGAATATGCTGATGAACTAATGAAAAAATCATTTAAAAACTACCATTCAATGATAATCAAATTTTTTTGTGCGTGTATGTACTTCTAGTCCCAATCTCTCTCTCCACATGCATACACATGCCTCATATGAATAACACATGAAATTCACACATATCATTTTTTAAATATGGAAATTACACTGTATTTTTAAATAATTCTTATTCCCAATACACAGTTCTCCTTTCATTATTGACATAGTGTACAGTCTCAGTTTTCACCATTTGAATAAACATGCATAAAAATCATATTAAGAAATGTCAACTTTATTCAAGATTTTATAGAGGGGCCAGAATAGGGATATTATATCACATTCTCAGATATCCTTGTCCTCTGTCACTCATCCTCAGTGAGAAGATACTTAAAACAATTTAAAATTTATTTCAGACATTAATATTCTTTTTTTTAAGATTTTTTTTAAGATTTTATTTATTTATTTGACAGAGAGAGATCACAAGTAGACAGAGAGGCAGGCAGAGAGAGAGAGAGAGGGAAGCAGGCTCCCTGCTGAGCAGAGAGCCCGATGCGGGACTCGATCCCAGGACCCTGAGATCATGACCTGAGCCGAAGGCAGCGGCTTAACCCACTGAGCCACCCAGGCGCCCCCAGACATTAATATTCTTAAAATCTTGTTCTGCTCAAGGTTGGAAATGTGTAAAATAATTTGCATTCCTACAGTTCCTTATTAGGTCCTTTTTTCCTAAGAGGATTTCCCAACATAATTTCACCTGCTCCATTCATGCGTTTTGCAGGGTAATTCAGTCCTTTCTCATTTGTTACCCCAGTGTTCATGATCATTCCCATCAAGGTGCTTGGGAAAGCAAAAGCCTTCAGTAAACAGGACTCACCAATGCTAGTGGCAGCTAGGGTAACTGAGACAGAAGATAGAATAGTGATCTGGAGGACAAACAGATAGAGAGAAAGGATCAGGAGGAAGCCTGGAACAAACAGCTCAGAAGCCACGAAAACAGAATCAGGGAAATAAATGATGCCATGAAACGTTCCAACGTCAGAATTATTGGAATCCCTGAAGGGGAGGAAAAAGAAAGAAGTCTAGAAGATATAGTGGAACAAGTTGTCTATGAAAATTTTCCCAATCTCACGAATGGAAACAATATCCATGTACTAGAGGCAGAGCGGTTTTCCCCCAAGATCTTAGATTCTCGAAAGTCCTCATGACATCTAATAGTTAGAATGAAGAATTATGCTTCTAGACAGACCCTCTTAAAAGCAGCTAGGACAGGGGCGCCTGGGTGGCTCAGTGGGTGAAAGCCTCTGCCTTCACCTCAGGTCATGATCCCGGGGTTCTGGGATAGAGACCCGCATCAGGCTCTCTGCTTAGCGGGGAGCCTGCTTCCTTCTCTCTCTCTGCCTGCCTCTCTGCCTAGTTGTGATTTCTCTCTGTCAAATAAATAAAACATTTTAAAAAAAGGCAGCTAGGACAAAGAAGCTCCTTACATACAGAGGAAAGCCCATTAGAATAACGTCAGCCCTGTCCACAGAGACCTGGAAAGCCAGGAAGGGCTGGCAAAATATATTCAGAGTACTAAATGAGAAGAACATACAGCCAAGAATACTTTATCCTGCAAGACTGACATTCAAAATGGATGGAGAGATAAAGAGTTTCCAAGACCGGCAAGGCTTAAAAGATTATGCGACCACCAAGCCGACACTGCAGGAAATATTAAGGGAGGTTCAATAAAAGAGAAAAAATCCCAAGAATATCATTGAACAGAAATATGGAGATAATCTACAGACAGAAAGACTTCAAAGGTAACACGATGTCAATCACGACTTATCTATCAATAATCACTCTCAATGTGAATGGCCTAAATGCGCCCATAAAATGACACAGGGTTGCAGATTGGATAAAAAGACAGGACCCATCCATATGTTGTCTACAAGAGACCCTTTTTGAACCTAAGGATACACCCAGATGGAAAGTGAAGGGATGGAGAAGCATCTTTCATGCCAAAGGGCCTCAGAAGAAGGACAGGGTAGCAATTCTCATATCAGATAAATTAGATTTTAAACTAAAGACTGTAGTCAGAAAATCAATGAAGTTTAGAAATTATGTTTGTTACTTTTCACACTATTTTTTCACTTATAAACTGACATTTCTACAGATTCTTATGTATTTTTGATCACACAAGCCTTAATTCCTAAATACATCCCAGGTTTTGGATTGTCATAATTCATTTAGGCAAATCTTTTTACTAACTAGGTCATTTCAGTAGTTTGCAAGTTGTTTTATTTTAAAATAGACTGTACTGAGCATACTTTCGGTAAATATTTTGAAACATCTCTGATTGCTTGCTTACTTGAACTTCTGAGCTAAAAGATTATTTAAACTTTCTGAAGACATAGAAGAAAACATAACAATATCTCTGCTCCATATGTTAAGGGCTGCTTTTATGTCAATTTAAAAAAAAATGTCCCTTCCAATTCTTTGTTTTTTGGGGGACTAATATATATTTTTCTTGCTGATTTCTAGTTCTGCTTATATTAAATTTATCAACAGATCATATGCCATAACTTTTCCTTACTTTGTAGTTTGCTTTTTATTAAGAAAGATTTTTGTTAACTGTTTCCTTTGCTGTGCAAAAGCTTTTGATCTTGATGAAATCCCAATAGTTCATTTTTGCCCTTGCTTCCCTTGCCTTTGCCGTTGTTCCTAGGAAGATGTTGCTGCGGCTGAGGTCGAAGAGGTTGCTGCCTGCATTCTCCTCAAGGATTTTGATGGATTCCTTTCTCACATTGAGGTCCTTCATCCATTTGGAGTCTATTTTCGTGTGTGGTGTAAGGAAGTGGTCCAATTTCATTTTTCTGCATGTGGCTGTCCAATTTTCCCAGCACCATTTATTGAAGAGGCTGTCTTTTTTCCATTGGACATTCTTTCCTGCTTTGTCGAAGATGAGTTGGCCATAGAGTTGAGGGTCGATTTCTGGGCTCTCTATTCTGTTCCACTGATCTATGTGTCTGTTTTTGTGCCAGTACCATGCTGCCTTGATGATGACAGCTTTGTAATAAAGCTTGAAGTCCGGAATTGTGATGCCACCAACTTTGGCTTTGTTCTTCAATATTCCTTTGGCTATTCGAGGTCTTTTCTGGTTCCATATAAATTTTAGGATTATTTGTTCCATTTCTTTGAAAAAAATGGATGGTATTTTGATAGGGATTGCATTAAATGTGTAGATTGCTTTAGGTAGCATAGACATTTTCACAATATTTATTCTTCCAATCCAGGAGCATGGAACATTTTTCCATTTTTTTGTGTCTTCCTCAATTTCTTTCATGAGTACTTTATAATTTTCTGTGTATAGATTCTTAGTCTCTTTGGTTAGGTTTATTCCTAGGTATCTTATAGTTTTGGGTACAATTGTGAATGGGATTGACTCCTTAATTTCTCTTTCTTCAGTCTTGTTGTTGGTGTACAGAAATGCAACTGATTTCTGTGCATTGATTTTATATCCTGACACTTTACTGAATTCCTGGACAAGTTCTAGCAGTTTTGGAGTGGAGTCTTTTGGGTTTTCCACATATAGTATCATATCATCTGCGAAGAGTGATAGTTTGACTTCTTCTTTACCAATTTGGATGCCTTTAATTTCTTTTTGTTGTCTGATTGCTGAGGCTAGGACTTCTAATACTATGTTGAATAGCAGTGGTGATAATGGACATCCCTGCCGTGTTCCTGACCTTAATGGAAAAGCTTTCAGTTTTTCTCCATTGAGAATGATATTTGCGGTGGGTTTTTCATAGATGGCTTTGATAATATTGAGGTATGTGCCCTCTATCCCTACACTTTGTAGAGTTTTGATCAGGAAGGGATGCTGTACTTTGTCAAATGCTTTTTCAGCATCTATTGAGAGTATCATATGGTTCTTGTTCTTTCTTTTATTAATGTGTTCTATCACATTGATTGATTTGCGGATGTTGAACCAACCCTGCAGCCCTGGAATAAATCCCACTTGATCGTGGTGAATAATCCTTTTAATGTACTGTTGAATCCTATTGGCTAGTATTTTGGCGAGAATTTTTGCGTCTGTGTTCATCAAGGATATTGGTCTGTAGTTCTCTTTTTTGGTGGGATCCTTGTCTGGTTTTGGGATCAAGGTGATGCTGGCCTCATAGAATGAGTTTGGAAGTTTTCCTTTCATTTCTATTTTTTGGAACAGTTTCAGGAGAATAGGAATGAGTTCTTCTTTAAATGTTTGGTAGAATTCCCCTGGGAAGCCATCTGGCCCTGGGCTTTTGTTTGTTTGGAGATTTTTGATGACTGTTTCAATCTCCTTACTGGTTATGGGCCTGTTCAGGTTTTCTATTTCTTCCTGGTTCAGTTGTGGTAGTTTATATGTCTCTAGGAATGCATCCATTTCTTCCAGATTGTCCAATTTGTTGGCATAGAGTTGCTCATAGTATGTTCTTATAATTGTCTGTATTTCTTTGGTGTTAGTTGTGATCTCTCCTCTTTCATTCATGATTTTATTGATTTGGGTCCTTTCTCTTTTCTTTTTGATGAGTCTGGCCAGGGGTTTATCAATCCTATTGATTCTTTCAAAGAACCAGCTCCTAGTTTCATTGATTTTTTCTATTGTTTTTTTGGTTTCTATTTCATTGATTTCTGCTCTGATCTTTATGATTTCTCTTCTCCTGCTGGGTTTAGGGTTTCTTTCTTGTTCTTTCTCCAGCTCCTTTACGCGTAGGGTTAGGTTGTGTACTTGAGACCTTTCTTGTTTCTTGAGAAAGGCTTGTACCGCTATATATTTTCCTCTCAGGACTGCCTTTGCTGTGTCCCACAGATTTTGAACTGTTGTGTTTATTAAGAAAGATTTTTTGTTGTATAATTAGAGATTATTTTAATATTTATGTAACCAAATTTGTTGATATTCTTCCTTTGTTTTTTTAAAGGTTTTATTTATTTATTTGACAGAGAGAGAGGATGAGTGAGAGAGAGCATGAGAGGGGGAAAGGGTCAAAGGGAGAAGTAGACTCTCTGATGAGCAGGGAGCCAGATGTGGGACTCAACCCTGGGACTCCAGGATCATGAGCTGAGCTGAAGGCAGTTGCTTAATCAACTGAGCCACCCAGGAACCCCTTCTTTTGTTTTTTTTTACTTAGCAGAAAACATAGGCTATTTATATTCCAGGTTAGGGGATAATTTATTCATTTCCTCTCCTCCCCACTTTTTAAAAAATTCAACCACTCCTGTGTCTAATTTTTACATTTAAGTCTTTTGTTCATCTGGAATTTTTGAAATACTGGTTTATAGTATGAGTTAAGTCTTAGACTCACTCTCAGATTCACCAATTCTAGTCCATTTCTATGGGCACCACCATGATTTGAATTCTATTCATTCCTCTATGGCATTACTGTTCCAGTCTCTATGGACTAGAAAAAAAAATTAAGAATTATCTCAGAAGATATATTATGTGACATAGAGATATACACTACAAGAAGAAGAAGAAACCCTTAGAAGATAAATCCAAGAGTTGCAACAGAAAATAATGGAACAAATAATATAAAAATATATATCAGAGCTGAAGTGAAACTAAAATTGTCAGACTGTAAGAACCTGCAACATGCCATTCAGAATGAGAGAAAAGCTGACCTATGTAGGAATTTCTTAATGAAATTTGATAATATCAAGAATAAAAATAAAATCCTAAAACCTTCTACAGTTTAAAATAAGTAAAAGATAACCTCCAAAGAAATATGAATCAGGTTAGCTGCAGATTTCTCCTCAGCAGTGCTAGGTTCCAGTGGGGTATGCAGTGATGTTTTCAAATATCTAAGGAAAAATGATTTTATTATAAAAGTCTATAAGCAGCCAAACTATTAAACATGTGTTTTGATAGAATTACTTCCTTCATTTTGTAAAGGGAGAGTCAAAAATACAGTTTACTTAATTAATGTAACCAAAAAAAATGGGAAAGCATAAAGTTTCTGAGCTCAACTAAGGTCTGGAAATGAAGCGATATGAATGGTAATAAAAGCAATAGTGGATGTTTTACCTAGAAATGAGAAAATACATGGAGGGCACAATAATGGCTGAAAATATTGGAAAGACTGCCATTTGATGATATGATTTTTGTTTTTCTTTCATGACCATTTATTTCCTATATCTGATAATTCTATTCTTGTTTCTGAGTCCCAGTTATCTCTGATCTAGTGTGCTTTGCTGCCAAGTGAGCTATGTCAAATGTTATGACAGTATTCCTTATTTCTTTTCCAATTTCCTGTTGGTTACATTTTCTACTTAAATTTTCTAGTGTGTGTGCCATTTTATTTACTCTCTAATATATCTTATAGCAACTTTCTTCCATTTTATTTATGCTGATCCCCAGTTTATAGAGCTTGTAAAATGAAGAATCCAAATTGTTTTGTTGCTAATTATTTAACTTGATCAAATTTCAGATCCTCAGTGAGACTATAAATGTAGCTCTTTTCTCAAAAGCTAGTATATTGTGAATACTAAGAAAGTTATCTATTATTGGCAGTAGGTCAAATATGATTTATTTCTTTCCTCCTATTGCCTTGTCCCCTCAAGAAAATCAGTTCACATTCAGTAACAATATGATTACATTGTTGTAATCATGTTGTTTCTCACATCATAATTCTAGTGTTAAATTCCAATTTTCAAACTTTAATGTGTATTAGACTAACTCATGCAGTTTATTAAAAGGTAGAAACTTGGGGCATCTGGGTGGCTCAGTTGGTTAAGTGTCTGCTTTTGGCTCAGGTCATGATCTTGGGGTCCTGGGATCAAGTCCCACATCAGGCTCCCTGCTCAGTGGGGACCCTGCTTCTTCCCCTTCTCCCTGCCCATGTTCACACATACTCTCTCTATCAGTCTCAAATAAATAAGATCTTTAAAAAAAAAAAAGTGGGGGTAGAAACTCGGGCCTTACCTCCAAAAGTATTTATTGAGCAAACTTGGGGTAAGCCTATATTTAAATATTTTAGATAAGTATCCAGGATCACAAACCACATTTTGAGAAATTGTTATCCTTATAAATATATAAATGTTAATTATAATCTCTATAGCCATTGGAATGGATTGTAGTTACCAGTCTTTGCTGATTCTCTTCTAGTGAAAGAGACATCTCACAAGACAGATCTTTGTTAATCAAAATAATTCTTAATTTTGTATAGTCTCATATTTGTAACATCCATTACTAATAGAATAACCAACTATCCAGGTTTGGCCAGGATTGAGAGTTTTCTGGGGATGTGGAACTCTTAATGATAAAACTGAGGCAATTCCAGGAAAACCAAGATAAGTTGGTCACAAACTCCTAAATTCTAAAATCTTCCTTTAAGATCATTCAGAAAAAAAAGAATAAAAGTATAAAGATAATGTTTGTTATCTTTCATTGTTTTAACAATACAATTCACATGAAATATATCAGGTATTATTCATGTGACAAATATAACAATGAGCAATACAGACTCACTATTTTCCCTTATTGGGTTTTCAGTCTATTGGGAGAGATATAAATAGCTACTACAATTAAATTACACAAAAGTGAAATATAGATTGTTAAAAGATCACATATCACGGGCACCTGAACTAATTAAGTGTGATCACTGGCAGCTTCCTGAAAAACCTAGTCTTCAATTGGTATAAGTACAACAAGTTATTTAATCCTGCAAGTCTTTACTGGAAGAAACCATTTGAACAATTATGTCCAAGATGGCAGGAAAGAATATTCAATGGGTAAAAGACAGTCTCTTCAACAAACGGTGTTGGGAAAACTGAACAGCAACACACAAAAGAATGAAACAGGACCACTATCTTACATCATACACAAAAATAAACTCAAAATGGATGAAAGGCCTAACTATGAGATAGGAAACCATCAAAATCCTAGAGAAGATCACAGGCAATAACCTGTTTGACATTGGCCATGGCAATTTCTTACTAGATAAATCTCCTGAAATAGAAGAAACAAAAGTAGAAATGTACTGTGGGAGTTCATCAAAATAAAGGTTCTGTACCATTAAGGAACCAGTCAATAAAACTAAAAGGTAACCTACATAATGGGATAAAATATTTGCAAATTATGTATGTAATAAAGGGTTAGTGTCCAAAATATATAAAGAACTTATAAAACTTAACACATGAAAAAGAATCCAGTTAAAAATGGACAGAAGATGGGGTGCCTGGGTGTCTCAATGGGTTAAGGCCTCTGCTTTAGGCTCAGGTCATGGTCTCAGGGTCCTGGGATTGAGTCCCAGGATCGGGCCCCACATCTAGCTCTGTCTTGGCAGGGAGCCTGCTTCCTCCTCCTCTCTCTACCTGCCTCTCTGCCTACTTGTGATCTCTGTCTGTCAAATAAATAAATAAAATATTTTTGAAAAATGGACAGAATAAATGAAACAAGATGGGATTGGGAGGGAGACAAACCATAAATGACTCTTAATCTCACAAAACAAACTGGGGGTTGCTGGGGGGAGGTGGGATTGGGAGAGGGGGAGCGGGCTATGGACATTGGGGAGGGGAGGCGAACCATAAGAGACTATGGACTCTGAAAAACAACCTGAGGGTTTTGAAGGGTCAGGGGTGGGAGGTTGGGGGAACAGGTGGTGGGTAATGGGGAGGGCACGTTTTGCATGGAGCACTGGGTGTTGTGCAAAAAGAATGAATACTGTTACGCTGAAAAAATAAATAAAATGGAAGCTTTCTGTTGAAAAGAAAAAAAAAAAAAAAAGAAAAATGGACAGAAGACATGAGTAGACATTTTTCCAAAGAAGACACCTACATGGCCAGTAGGCACATGAAAAGATGCTCAACATCACTCATCATCAGAAAATAGAAATCAAAACTATGAGATATCATCTCACACTTTTCAGAATGGCTAAAATTAAGAAGAAGTGAAAGAACAGATGTAGGGGAGGATATGGAGAAAGAGAACCCACTTACACTGTTGGTGGGAATACAAACAGGTGTAGCCATTCTGGAAAACAGTATGGAGATTCCGCAAAAAGTTAAACTACCCCATGATCCAGCAATTGCACTATTAGGTATTTACCCAAGGGATTGAAATGTACTGATTTGAAGTGATACATACACCTCATTGTTTATAGCAGCATTTTAAAGAATAGCCAAAGTACAGAAAAAGCCCATATTTCCATCAATTTATTAATGGATAAAGAAGTGTGACATATACATAGTATGAAATATTACTCAGTTATAAAAAGGAATGAAACTTACCATTTGCAATGACATGGATGGAACTAGAGGGTATTAGGCTAAGTGAAATAAGTCAGTCAGGGAAATACAAATTCAATATGATTTCACTTAGATATGGAATTTAAGAAATGAAAAAGATTAACATAGGGGAAAAGGAGAGAGAGAGGCAAACCATAAAACAGACTCTTAACTGTAGAGAACAAATTGAGGGTTGTTGGAGGGGTGGTGGGTGAGGGGATAGGCTAAATGGGTGGTGGGTATTAAGGAGGGCACTTGCTGTGATGAGCACTGGGTCTTATATGCAACTGATGAATCACTAAATTCTACTCCTGAAACTAATATTACACTGTTTGTTAACTAACTGGAATTTAAATAAAAAGTTGAAACTACAAATAAATATAAAAATAAAATAAAATCATAATTTATTGCCTATCTTTCTGCCACAAATTTCTAATTATACATGTTGCTTTCATTTGCCACCGTATAGTTTAAGCTTATGTCAATGTGCACAGGATCTTTTCAAAATGGAAGTCAGGACTTTTGGCTTTGGATATTTATAGAAAGCTGAGAAAAGAATCATTCCCAAATTAGCAACCATACAATGAAGCAGAAAATCTACAAAATCATAACTTTTCTTAAATTCATCAGAGAACTGAAGTAAACCAAAGGAAAGAAAGGTATCTCCAAAGTCTCATGGGATTCACATATTTGTTTACCAGGAAATATATATAGGAAGAAGATGGTGCTACTATAGATACAGGGAAGATTTAAGATTATTTTTAAATTAATTGCTAAAGGCTTAGTGTAGTTTAATGTGACAGCATAGAAACTCTAAGAGCTGGAAATACTGAGAAGTATGCATTCACTTATTGTCCCCATGGATCTTACCATGTTCTCATAAGAGACATGAGATCTAGAGTAGAAAACTAGAGAGAACACCCCTTATTGGTATAAGCCTGGTTGAAAGGATCAGTATTAGCTATAGGAAAGGCAAGAAGCCCCACTTAGATCTTATTCTTCTGTATTTCTACAGAACATAAGCCTTAAAATATTGAGGGAAAAGAGGAAAATCCCCAGGGCATATTTAAAGTTCCATTATTAGATGAAGGAAAAATAGACCATAAAAACCCTCTGCAAAGAGGTGTAGAAAACCATCCTAAGCTCAGATCATTAGAAATCCACATCTGTAGTGAGAAGAAGAGCCATCTGTACCTCAATGTTTATAGCAGCAATGGCCACGGTGGCCAAACTGTGGAAAGATCCAAGATGCCCTTCAATGGATGAATGGATAAGGAAGATGTGGTACATATACATGACGGAGTATTATGCCTCCATCAGAAAGGATGAATACCCAACTTTTGTAGCAACATGGACGGGACTGGAAGAGATTATGCTGAGTGAAATAAGTCAAGCAGAGAGAGTCAAGTATCATATGGTTTCACTTATTTGTGGAGCATAACAAAGAACATGGAGGACATGGGGAGATGGAGAGGAGAAGGGAGTTGAGGGAAATTGGAAGGGGAGATGAACCATGAGAGACTATGGACTCTGAAAAACAACCTGAGGGTTTTGAAGGGGCAGGGGGTGGGAGGTTGGGGGAACCAGGTGGAGGCTAATATAGAGGGCACGTATTGCATGGAGCACTGGATGTGGTGCAAAAACAATGAGTACTGATACGCTGAAAATAAATAAATAAATTTAAAAAAAGAAGAAAGAAAGAAATCCACATCTGCTAATGGAGGAACCAGAAACTATCCTCTGGACAGCTTTATTAAAGATAAGACACAAGGCAGAATTCAGCTGTCACAAGTAGAAGGGGAAGGATCTTTGAGAGATTTCCACTCCCAAAAACCAGGGGAAAAGGGTTTACCTAAATCTTATACTGAACCAGGATGACAGAGAATGCCTCAAACAATATTTTCCAAACAGGCCAGCAAACACTGACAAGCAATAGCAGATTACCTCTGGTGGATGAGCAAGAGTGGAGACAGAGAGAGGGAGAGAGAGATCCTCTCTTCGGCTCTCAGCCACAGGCAAATCCTATAACTGATGGTGATAGTTGAAGAGTGAAAAAAAGAAAAACTGCCAACAACCCAATTCACACCCTAAGAACAAAGTAAAATTAGAAGTAAAATATTATGGTGCACCGTGGGTAAGCAACAAAAGAGAAACACTGCTCAACTCCTGACTAGACTGATTCAATCCCTCAGAGTAGACCTAAGAGAAGACTTAACAGAAATATCCTCAGGCATACGTGTTATTTACCTCAGTGTTTACTGTTCGGTACATAATGTCCAGGTTTAATTAGAAAAAAAAAAAGTCAAGTGATGAAAAAAAACTGTTGAAAACCAAAACAACAATAAAATAAGACTCAGGTATGATTCAGAAGTTGCTAATAAAAGAGGGATTTAAAATAACTATAACTAATAAATTAAAAGTTATATGTGGAAAACATGTACAATATCCATTAACATATAAATACTTTCAGCAAAAACATGGAAAATATAATAAAGAATCAAGAGGAACTTAAGGGAAAAAACACAGTAACCTGGATAAAGTAGTTTTGATGAGTTCATCACTAGACTGGATAGAGCAGAAAAAGTATTAATTCCATAGGTATTATCAAGCTGCAACACACAAAAAATAAAAGGTTATCCAAGAATTCAAACACCGGGACAACATCCAAGAATTCAAATACTGGGACAACACAACCAGTGTTTGACACTGGGGCAATTTATGTGTAGTTGGATTCCAAGAAGGAGAGAAAGTATTTGATAGAAAAAAAAGTATTTGAAGATAACAGTTTACAGCTTTGCCCAGTGGCAGTATCGTAGCCAATGAGGTTTATCCGAGGCGCGATTATTACTAATTGAAGATAACAGTTTAGTACTTTCTTTTTTTTTTTTTTTTTTAAGATTTTATTTATTTATTTGACAGAGAGAGAGCACAAGTAGACAGAGAGGCAGGCAGAGAGAGAGAGGAAAGCAGGCTCCCTGCTGAGCAGACAGCCCGATGCGGGACTCGATCCCAGGACCCTGAGATCATAACCTGAGCCGAAGGCAGCAGCTTAACCCACTGAGCCACCCAGGCGCCCCCAGTTTAGTACTTTCTAAAAGTAAAGAAAAAGATTAAATGACAAATTCAGAAACATCAGAAAACACCAAGTTTAATACATCCTCCCCAAACCCCCCATCTCTGTCTGTCTTAATTTCTGCCTCTCTCTCTCTCTCTCTCACACACACACACACACACATACACACACACACACAGATACATCATATTTAAGTTGCTGCAAATGAAAAATAGAAAATCTTGCCGGTCTTATGGAGTGAGATTTCACATTGCATAGAGAGGAACAAAGATAAGAATAATAGCAGACTTTGTCATAAGCTACAAAAGGCAAAAGTCAATGAACTGGTAACATTAGAGTACTGAAAGAAAAAAAATATATATCATCCAGTAACTTTGTATTCAGTAAAAATATATTTCAAAAATTAAAACTTTTTCAAGTAATATAAAATCAAAATCAGTTATTATAAACAGACCTGTACTAAAATAAATATATATATTGAGTAAATTCCCTCAAACAAAGGGGTATAATACCAGAAAGAAATTTGGATTCTCCTAAAGAAATAAAGAGTTCTGGAAATGATAAAAATTAGGATTAATATAAAATTTCTTTATGCTATTTTAATCATGCTAAAATAATTGTTACATAAAGCAAAAATAGAAGTAATGTAATGTGTGTTTATAGCATATGTAAAAGAAAAATATACATAAAAATATCACAAAAGATGAGAAAGTGGAATTGGGAGCATACTGTTACAAAACTCATACATTATAAATGAAGCGGTAAATGAAGTAGTTTAATGTTATTTGAAAGTAGACTGTGATTGGGTGCCTGGGTGGCTCAGTGGGTTGAAGCCTCTGCCTTCAGCTCAGGTCATGATCCCAGGGTCCTAGGATCGAGCCCCGGATTGGGTTCTCTGCTCAGCAGGGAGCCTGCTTCCTCCTCTCTCCTCACTCTCTGCCTGTCTCTCTGCCTACTTGTGATCTCTGTCTGTCAAATAAATAAATAAAATCTTAAAGAAAATGTAGACTGTGATTAAATAAATATGTGTGTCATAAACCCCACAGTTACAAATAATAATTGAAAAAAGAGTACAATCAACATTTAAACTAATAAATCAAAAGAGGAGATAAAATGGAACTATGTAATATTTAACCAATCAAAAAACTAAAGACAGAAGAAAAAAGATAGAACAAGCAAAAATTGGCTAGAAAACATACTTGATTTTACACGAAGCATAGCCACAGTTCCATTAAATATTAATAGACTATACATATCAGAAAAAATACAGAAATTGTCAGATTGAACAAACAACTGCTAACCATATGCTCCCTACAAGAAATTCATCTTTCTTTTGTTTGTTGTTTTTTGTTTTGTTTTTTTGTGTGTGGGTTTTTTTTTCTATTTTAAGTAGTCTCCATGCCCACTGTGGAGCCCAATGCAGTGCTTGAACTCATGACCCCAATATCAAGACCTGTGCAGAGAACAAGAGTCAGATGATTAATCAACTGAGCCACCCAAGCTCCCTAAGAAACCACTTTAGAGACAAAGTAATAGTTAAGGTAAAAGTGAAAGGATAGAAAAAGATATGCCATGCAAACTCTAATAAAAATAAATAAATTGGGTTGTCTATACTGATATAAAAAAAGTAGATTTTGGAACAAATATTACCAAGGATAAAGTAAGATATCACACAATGATAAAGGGAGCTTGTTCATCAAGAAGACACAGCAATTCAAATTACTCATGCACACAAAATCAAAGCTTAAGTACATAAAACAAGAGTGATAAAACTGAAAGGTAATATAAGTGAAAGATTATATATGAAAATTAAAAACTCATCTCTTACTAATTAAAAGAACAAGAAGATAAAATCAGTGAGGACATATAAGACATAAGCAATACTCTCATTCAGCTTGTCCTAATTGACATTGACAGAGAAATTCATTAAACATTAGATCACGCATTCTTTACATATAATTTTAAAGCATAGTCAATGTAAACTATATTCTGGTTTATAAAATAAATATTTAAATTTATTATTTAGAAGTTATCATTATGTGATATGATAGAGGTATTTGATAACACAATGGTAATAATCATGCTGCAATATGTAAATATATGAAATCAAGAAGCTGACTTACTTCTTAGTAGTAAACTTATTGACTTATACCTTAGACCTACACAGTGTTATGTGTCAATTATATCTCAGTGAAATTACATTTTAAAATATTAAAAGAAATCACTCATAGTATGTTCTCTAGCCACAGAGGAATTAAACTAGATACCAATAACAACAAATCTCTGGAAAATGTCCAAGTATTTAAAAGCTATATACAAATAAGCAAACAAAACCTCTAAATAACCCATGGGTAAAAGAAAGCCAAAAGGGAAATTAGAAAATATGTTTAATTCAATGCAAATGAAAACACAACAAATCAAAATCTGTGAGTTGCAAACTAAAAAGTATTTAGAAAGCAATGTTTTAACACTGCCTATATTAGAAAGGAAGAAATGTTTAAAATCAATGATTTGGGGTGCCTGGGTGGCTCAGTGGGTTAAATCTCTGCTTTCAGCTCAGGTCATGATCTCAGGTCCCAGGATCAGGCCCTGCATTGGGCTTTCTGCTCAGCAGGAAGCCTGCTTCCCCCTCTCTCTCTGCCTGCCTCTCTGCCTACCTGTGATCACTATCCATCATATAAATAAATAAAATCCCCAAAATAAAATAAAATCTATGATTTAAGCTTTCACTTTAAAAAACTAGAAAAAGAAAAAGAAAAATAAACTCAAAGTAAGCAGAAAGAAGGAAACAATAAAGATAACAGCAGAAATTAAGAACAGAAAATTACTCTTTGAAAAGATTAATAGAACTCATAAAGTTTTATCCAAACTAACAAAGGGATCATGACCTAAGCCAAAGGCAGACGCTTAATTGGCTGAGATACCCAGGCACCCTGAGTTTTAAGAATTCTTTATGTATCTTGATAACTGTCCTTGATTAGATGTGTGTTTTGCAATATTTTTCCCAGTCTGTTACATGTCTTCTCATTCTCTTTGCATTATCTTTAACAGAGTAGAAGTTTTGAATTTTAATGAAGTCCAGCTTGTCAATTATTTCTTTCATGAATCACATCTTTGGTGTTGTATTGAAAAGCACATCCCCACATCCAAGAGCATCCATTTTATTCCTATGTTATCTTAAAAGTTTTATAGTTTTGTGTTTTTCATTTAAGTCTATGATCTATTTATAGCTCTTTTTTTGTGAAATGTGTTAGGTATTATGTCTACATTCATTTTTTTCCCCTGTGGATGTCAAGTGATTGTGGAACCATTTATTGAAAAGACTATCTTTGCTCTATTGTATCATCTTTTCTCCTTTGTCAAAGGCTAATTGACTTATTTATTGGGGCTTAATTCTGGGCTCTCTGTTCTGTTTCAATGATCTATTTGTCTACATACTATTTTTAAAAATTATACTTGACAAACAACATTACATTAGTTTCAGGCATAAAACATAGTGATTCCACAAGTTAATATGTTATGCTATGTTCATCACAAATGTAGCTACTATCTGTCACCAGGAAGTGCTATTACAATATCACTGACTATATTTCCTATGTTGTATCTTTTATCCCCATGATTATTCATACATAAAGGGAAGCCTGTATCTCCCACTCCCCTTTACTCATTTTGCCCATCTCTCATTCCCATCTCTTCTGGAAACTATTAAATTGTTCTCTGTATTCATGGATCTAATTCTCCTTTTTGGATTATTTTTGGCTCATTTGTTTGTTTTTAGATTCCACAAATAAATGAAATCATATAGTATCTTTCTTTTTCTTTCTAACTTATTTCTGACTATCTTTTAATTTGTTTGTGTCATCTTCAACTTGTTCATCTATATTTTATAGTTTTCAAAATATAGGTATTTTGGGGTGCCTGGATGGCTCAATTTGTTAAGTATCTGCCTTTGGCTCAGATCATACTTAGCATACTACCCTCTAGGTCCATCCATGTTGTCATAAATGGAAGGATCTCATTTTTTAAAGTACTATTCCATTATAGATAGATAGATGATAGATAGATAGATAGATAGATAGATAGAATATGTATATATTCCACATCTTTATTCATTCATCTATTGATGCACACTTGGGTTGCTTTCATTTCTTGGCTACTGTAAATAGTACTACAATAAATGTAGGGTGCATTTTTTTTTCATTTAGCGTTTTTGTTTGTTTTGTTTTGTTAGTAAATACATAGTAGTGGAACTACTGGACCATAATGTGATTCTATTATGAATTTTAAAAAATATTTTATTTATTTATTTATTTGACAGAGAGAGACACAGTGAGAGAGGAAATAAAATCAAGGGGAGTGAGTGAGGGAGAAGCAGGCTTCCTGATGAGCAAGAAGCCTGATGTGGGGCTTGATCCCAGGAGCCTGGAATCATGACCTGAGCCAAAGGCAAACGCTTAATGACTGAGCCACCCAGGTGCTCCCTATTATTAAATTTTTTGAAGATTTTATTTATTGATTTGACAGACAGAGATCACAAGTAGGCAGAGAGGCAGGCAGAGACAGAGAGGGGGAAGCAGCCTCCCTGCTAAGCAGAGAACCCGATGTGGGGCTCGATCCCAGGACCCCAGGATCATGACCTGACCTGAAGGCAGAGGCTTTAACCCACTGAGCCACACAGGCACCCCTATTATTAATTTTTTTAAAGAATTTATTTATTTATTTGACAGAGAGAGAGATCACAAGTAGGCAGAGAGGCAGGCAGAAAGGGAGGGGGAAGCAGGCTCCCCGCTGAGCAGAGAGCCCGATGCGGGGCTTGATCCCAGGACCCTGAGATCATGACCTGAGCTGAAGGCAGAGGCTTAAACCACTGAGCCACCCAGGCGCCCCCCTATTATTAATTTTTTGAGGAACTTTCATATTGTTTTCCAAAGTGGCTGTACCAATATGCATTCCCATCAAGAGCATACAAGGGTTAACCCCACCAACACTTATTATTTCTTGTGTTTTTGTTTTTGTTTTTTTATTCTAGCCATTCTGACTGGTGTAAGATAATATTTCCTTGTGTTTTGATTTGCATTTCCCTGATGATTAGTGATGTCAAGCATATTTTCATGTGTTTGTTGGCCATCTGTATGTCTTCTTTGGAAAAATTTCTACTTAGGTCCTATGGCCATTTTTTAAATTTTATTTCTTTTTTTTTTCATTTTATTTTATTTTATTTCTTTTCAGTGTTCCAGAATTCATTGTTTATGCACCACACCGAGTCCTCCATGCAATACACGTCTTCCATAATACCCACTACCAGGCTCACCCAACCTCTCACCCCCTTCCTCTCCAAAACCCTCAGTTTGTTTCTCAAAGCCCACAGTCTCTCATGTTGTCTCCCCCTCCAATTTCCCCCAACTCCCTTCTCTCCATCTCCCTATGGCCATTTTTTTTTAAGATTTTATTTATTTATTTGACAGATAGAGATCACAAGTAGGGAGAGAGGCAGGCAGAGAGAGAGAGGAGGAGGAAGCAGGCTCCCTGCCAAGCAGAGAGCCCGATGCGGGGCTCGATCCCAGGACCCTGGGATCATGACCTGAGCGAAAGGCAGAGGCTTTAACCCACTGAGCCACCCAGGCGCCCCCCTATGGCCATTTTTTAATCAGATTATTGATTTTTTTGGTGTTGACTTATGTCTATTTTTATATATTTTGAGTATTAGTCTCTTATCAATTATATGAGTTGCAAATATCTTCTCCCATTTAACAGACTGCCTTGTTTTATTGATGGATTCCTCTCTTTGTAAAAGTTTTTCATTTTGTTGTAGTTTCAATTGTTCATTTTGAGTTTTGTTTCCCTTGCCTGAGGAGACATATCCAAAAATCTGTTGCTAAGACCAATGTCTAAAAGATTATTTTCTATCTTTTCTTGTAGATGTTTTGTGGAATCACATCTACATTTAGGTCCTTAATTCATTTTTAATTTATTTTTATGCATGGTGTAAGAATGTGATCCAGTTTTATTCTTTTGCATGTAGCTGTATAATTTTACCAACACCATTTATTGAACAGACTGTCTATTCTCCATTGGCTTTTCTTGCCTACTTTGTCATAAGTTAATTGACGATTTAAGTATGAGTTTATTTTTAGACTTTCTATTCCACTCCACTGAGCTATGTGTCTATTTTTGTGACCATACATATTGTTTTGATTACAATAGCTTTGTAGTAGATCTTGAAATCTGGGATTATGATATTTCTAGCTTTGTTCTTTCTCAAGATTGTTTTAACTATTTTGGAGTCTTATTTGTATCCATACAAATTTTTCAGATAATTTCTTCTAGTTCCCAGAAAACTACTACTGGGGTTTTGATAGGAATTGCATTCAATTTGTAGAGTGCTTTGGGTAGTATGGAAATTTTGACAATATTAATTCCTCCTATCAATGAACATGGACTATCTTTCAATTTGTTTCTGTCATCTGCAACTTATTTCATCTGTGTTTTATAGTTTTCAAAATATAGGTCTTTTGGGGTGTCAGGATGACTCAGTTTGTTAATTGTCTGCCTTTGGCTGAGGTCATAATCCCAGGGTCCTGGGATCAAGTTCTACATCAGGCTCCTTGCTCAGTGGGGAACTTGCTTCTCCCCCTGCTTGTACTCTCTCTCTCTCTTTCTTTCACTGACAAATAAATAAAACATTTTAAAAATATATAGGTCTTTCATCTCATGATTAAATTTATTCTTATGCATTTTATTCTTTTAGGTGTAATTGTAAATGGGGTTGTTTTTTTTTAATTTCTCCTTTTGCTACTTCATTATTAAGGTAATGAAATGCAGTGGGTTCTGTATATTAATTGTGTATCTTTCAAAGTTACTGAATTAATCTTGCTAATACCACAATGTCCTGATTACTATATCTTTACGGTAATTCTTGAAGTCTGGTTGTGTCAGCCATCCAGTTTATTTTTCTCTGATATTATGTTGAATACTGTAGGTAATGCTGGCCAAATAGAAAGATTTAGGGAGTTTCCCTTCCTTTTCGATTTTTTTTGGAATTGTTTGAGAAGAATAGTTATTAATTCTTTTTTAAAGGCTTGGTAGAATTTGCCTGTGTAGTCACCTGGCCTGGAATTTTGTTTGTTGAGAGTTTTTTTTTTGTTTGTTTGTTTGTTTTGATTTTGGTTTTGGTTTATTTGTTTGTTTGTTTTTACTGATTCAAATTCTTTGCTGGTTATTGGTCTGTTCAAATTTTCTATTTTTACTGTTTCAGTTTTGGTAGTTTATATATTTCTTGTCATGGCTGGCGTGACAAATCGACCAGGAAATGTGAGGGTAAGAGGATGGTGAAAAGAAGTTAAAGAGACAAAGTGATGGGGACAGGAGGGACACTGAGGAGGATGTCCAACAGTGCCAAGTTTATTCAGGGCAGTGAGGCATTATATAGCCTACAGAAATAATTACAAAATGTCCATCATTAATTAATTACAAAAGAATTTGTTACATATGCATGAAACCCTCCAGACTTCCCCATTAACTAGTTCTCAAGGTCTAAATGCAGATCTTCCAAGGCTAGTGGTCTTTGTCTTCAGATAATAATTACAAAGAAGTAACAGCAAACCTGAGAGTGTTCTTTGAGCTGTGCTGGAACAGCAAGGACCAGTTAAGAATTTAGGACCCCACCCAAATTGCTCTCATCTCACTAGTAAACGTGTGGGAAGTCACATAGGTGAGCGCACAACACATAGCACAGACCCTTTTTCAGTGCAACTCAACTTTTCCATCCTAACAAGCCTTTTGTTAGGCTATTCGGACTTTAAAGGAGACACAAAAGTCAGGGCCTCGTTTGGTCCTTGTCTCAAGCCTTATCGTGGCCTCTCACAATTTCTAGGAATTTTTCCATTTCTTTCAGGTTTTACAATTTGTTGGCATATAGTTTTTCATGATGTTCTCTTACAATTGTGAATATTTTTCTGGTTCTAGCTGTTAGTTCTCTTCTATCATTTGTAATTTTATTTATTTAGACTCTTTATCTTTTCTTTTTGATGCATCTGGCTAGAGGTTAATCAGTTTCATTAATGTTTTCAAAGAACAAGCTCTTGGTTTCATGATTGTATGTTTTTTGTTTGTTTGTTTCTATATAATTTATTTTATTTTATTTTTTATTTATTTCTTATTTTTTTATAAACATATAACGTATTTTTATCCCCAGGGGTACAGGTTTGTGAATCTCCAGGTTTACACATTTCACAGCACTCATCATAGCACATACCCTCCCCAATGTACATAAACCACCTCCCCCTCTCCCAAACCCCCCCCCTCCAGCAACCCTCAGTTTGTTCTGTGAGATTAAGAGTCACATATGGTTTGTCTCCCTCCCAATCCCATCTTGTTTCATTTATTCTTCTCCTATCCCCCTAACCCCCCCATGTTGCATCTCCAGGTCCTCATATCAGGGAGATCATATGATAGTTGTCTTTCTCTGATTGACTTATTTCACTAAGCACGATACCCTCTAGTTCCATCCATGTTGACCCAAATGGCAAGATTTCATTTCTTTTGACGGCTGCATAGTATTTCATTGTGTATATATACCACCTCTTCTTGATCCATTCATCTGTTGCTGGACATCTAGGTTCTTTCCATAGTTTGGCTATTGTAGACATTGCTGCTATAAACATTCGACTGCATGTGCCCCTTCGGATCACTACGTTTGTATATTTAGGGTAAATACTGAGTAGTGCAATTGCTGCATCATAGGGTAGTTCTATTTTCAACATTTTGAGGAACCTCCAGAGTGGTTTTCCAGAGTGGTTGCACCAGCTTGCATTCCTACCAACAGTGTGGGGCATTCCCCTTTCTCCGCATCCTCACCAGCATCTTTCATTTCCTGACTTGTTCATTTTAGCCATTATGACTGCTGTGTGGTGATATCTCATTGTGGTTTTGATATGTATTTCCCTGATACCGAGGGATGTGGAGCACTTTTTCATGTGTCTGTTGGCCATCTGGATGTCTTCTTTGCAGAAATGTCTGTTCATGTCCTCTGCCCATTTCTTGATTGGATTCTTTGTTCTTTGGGTGTTGAGTTTGCTAAGTTCCTTATAGATTTCGGACACTAGCCCTCTATCTGATAAGTCGTTTGCAAATATCTTCTTCCATTCTGCCTGTTGTCTTTTGGTTTTGTTAACTGTTTCCTTTGCTCTGCAAAAGCTTTTGATCTTGATGAAATCCCAATAGTTCATTTTTGCCCTTGCTTCCTTTGCCTTTGGTGATGTTCCTAGGAAGATGTTGCTGTGGCTGAGGTCAAAGAGGTTGCTGCCTGTGTTCTCCTCAAGGATTTTGACGGATTCCTATCTCACATTGAGGTCCTTCATCCATTTTGAGTCTATTTTCGTGTGTGGTGTAAGGAAGTGGTCCAATTTCATTGGACTGCATGTGGCTGTCCAATTTTCCAATCACCATTTATTGAAGAGGCTGTCTTCTTTTCATTGGACATTCTTTCCAATGAAAGAATTGTGGCAGATTAGTTGACCATAGAATTGAGGGTCCATTTCTGGGGTCTCTATTCTGTTCCATTGATCTATGTGTCTGTTTTTGTGCCAGTACCATGCTGTCTTGATGATGACAGCTTTGTAATAGAGCTTGAAGTCCGGAATATTGATGCTAGCAACATTTGCTTTCTTTTTCAATATTCCTTTGGCTATCCAAGGTCTTTTCTGGTTCCATATAAATTTTAGAATTATTTGTTCCATTTCTTTGAAAAAAAGTGGATGGGATTTTGATCGGGATTGCATTAAATGTGTAGATTGCTTTAAATAGCATAGACATTTTCAAAATATTTATTTTTCCAATCCAGGAGCATGGAACATTTTTCCATTTCTTTGTGTCTTCCTCAATTTCTTTCATGAGTACTTTATAGTTTTCTGAGTACAGATTCTTTGCCTCTTTGCTTAGGTTTATTCCTAGGTATCTTATAGTTTTAGGTGCAATTGTAAATGGGATTGACTCCTTAATTTCTTTTTCTTCTGTCTTGTTGTTGGTGTAAAGAAATGCAACTGATTTCTGTGCATTGATTTTATATCCTGACACTTTACTGAATTCCTGTACAAGTTCTAGCAGTTTCAGAGTGGAGTCTTTTGGGTTTTCCACATTTAGTATCATATCATCTGTGAAGAGTGATAGTTTGACTTCTTCTTTGCTGATTTGGATGCCATTAATTTCGTTTTGTTGTCTGATTGCTGAGGCTAGGACTTCTAGTACTATGTTGAATAGCAGTGGTGATAATGAACATCCCAGTCATGTTCCTGACCTTAGTGGAAAAGCTTTCAGTTTTTCTCCATTGAGAATGATATTTGCAGTGGCTTTTTCATAGATGGCTTTGATAATACTGAGGTATGTGCCCTCTATCCCTACACTTTGAAGAGTTTTGATCAGGAAAGGATGCTGTACTTTGTCAAATGCTTTTTCAGCATCCATTGAGAGTATCATATGGTTCTGGCTCTTTCTTTAATTAATGCGTTCTATCACATTGATTGATTTGCAGATGTTGAACCAAACTTGCAGCTCAAACTTGCAGCAGGAATAAATCCCACGTGGTCATGATGAATAATCCTTTTAATGTACTGTTGAATCCTATTGGCTAGTATTTGGTGAGAATTTTCGCATCTGTGTTCATCAAGGATATTGGTCTGTAGTTCTCTTTTTTGGTGGGTTCCTTGTCTGGTTTTGGGATCAAGGTGATGCTTCCTCGTAAAATGAGTTTGGAAGTTTTCTTTCCATTTCTATTTTTTGGAACAGTTTCAGGAGAATAGGAATTAGTTCTTCTTTAAACGTTTGGTAGAATTCCCCTGGGAAGCCGTCTGGCGCTGGGCTTTTGTTTGTTTGGAGATTTTTGATGAATGTTTCAATCTCCTTACTGGTTATGGGCCTGTTCAAGTTTTCTATTTCTTCGTGGTTCAGTAGTGGTAGTTTATATGTCACTAGGAATGCATTCATTTCTTCCAGATTGTCAAATTTCTTGGCGTAGAGTTGCTCATAGTATGTTCTTATAATTGTCTGTATTTCTTTGGTGTTAGTTGTGATCTCTCCTCTTTCATTCATGATTTTATTGATTTTGGTCCTTTCTCTTTTCTTTTTGATAAGTCTGGCCAGGGGTTTCTCAATCTTATTAATTCTTTCAAAGAACCAGCTCCTACTTTCATTGATTTGTTCTATTGTCTTTTGGTTTCTATTTCATTGACTTCTGCTCTGATCTTTATGATTTATGTTCTCCTGCTGGGTTTAGGGTTTCTTTCTTGTTCTTTCTCCAGCTCCTTTAGGCGTAGGGTTAGGTTGTGTACTTGAGACCTTTCTTGTTTCTTGAGAAAGGCTTGTACTGCTATATATTTTCCTCTCAGGACTGCCTTTGCTGTGTCCCACAGATTTTGAATGGTTGTGTTTTCATTATCATTTGTTTCCATGAATTTTTTCAATTCCTCTTTAATTTCCTGGTTGACCCATTCACTCTTTAGAAGGATGCTGTTTAGTCTCCATGTATTTGCATTCATTCCAAATTTCCTCTTGTGATTGAGTTCTAGCTTCAGAGCATTGTGGTCTGAAAATATGCAGAGAAAGATCCTAATCTTTGATACTGGTTGAGACCTGATTTAGGACCCAGAATATGATTTATTCAGGAGAATGTCCCATGTGCACTAGAGAAGAATGTGTATTCTGTTGCTTTGGGATGAAATGTTCTGAATATATCTGTGATATCCGTCTGGTCCAGTGTGTCATTTAAGGCCTTTATTTCCTTGTTGATCTTTTGCTTGGATGATCTGTCCATTTCAGTGAGGGGAGTGTTAAAGTCCCCTACTATTATTGTATTATTATTGATGTGTTTCTTTGATTTTGTTATTAATTGGTTGATATAGTCGTCTGTTCCCACATTAGGGGCATAGATATTTAAAATTGTTAGATCTTCTTGTTGGACAGACCCTTTGAATAGGATATAGTGTCCTTCCTCACCTCTTATTATAGTCCTTGGCTTAAAATCTAATTGATTTGATATAAGGATTGCCACCCCCGCTTTCTTCTGATGCCCATTAACATGGTAAATTATTTTCCACCCCCTCACTTTAAATCTGGAGGTGTTTTCCCGTCTAAAATGAGATTCACGTAGGCAACATATGGATGGGTTTTGTTTTTTTATCCATTCTTATACCCTGTGTCTTTTTATTGGGGGCGTTTAGCCCATTAACATTCAGGGTAACTATTGAGAGATATGAATTTAGTGCCATTGTATTGCCTGTAAGGTGACTGTTACTGTATATTGTGTCTGTACCTTTCTGATCTACTACTTTTAGGCTCTCTCTTTGCTTAGAAGACCCCTTTCTACATTTCCTGTAGAGCTGGTTTGGTGTTTGCAAATTCTTTCAGTTTTTGTTTGTCCTGGAAGCGTTTTATCTCTCCAATTTTCAATGATAGCCTAGCTGGATATAGTATTCTTGGCTGCATGTTTTTCTCGTTTAGTGCTCTGAATATACAATGCCAGCTCTTTCTGGCCTGCCAGGTCTCTGTGGATAGGTCTGCTGCCAATCTAATATTTTTACCATTGTATGTTACAGACTTCTTTTCCCGGGCTGCTCTCAGGATTTTCTCTTTGTCACTATGACTTTCAATTTTACTATTAGGTGATGGGGTGTGGACCTATTCTTCTTGATTTGAAGGGGGTTCTATGCACTTCCTTGATTTTGATGCTTGTTCCCTTTGCCATATTAGGGGAATTCTCTCCAATAATTCTCTCCAATAGACCTTCTGCTCCCCTCTCTCTTTCTTCTTCTTCTGGAATCCCAATTATTCTAATGTTGTTTTGTCTTATGGTGTCACTTATCTCAAATTCTCCCCTCATGGTCCAGTAGCTGTTTGTCCCTCTTTTGCTCAGCTTCTTTATTCTCTGTCATTTGGTCTTCTATATCACTAATTCTTTCTTCTGCCTCATTGATCCTAGCAGTGAGAGCCTCCATTTTTGATTGCACCTCATTAATAGATTTTTTGATTTCAACTTGGTTAGATTTTAGTTCTTTTATTTCTCCAGAAAGGGCTTTTATATCTCCAGAGAGGGTTTTTCTGATATCTTCCATGCCTTTTTTGAGCCCGGCTAGAACCCTCAGAATCGTCATTCTGAACTCTAGATCTGACATATTACCAATGTCTGTAATGATTAGGTCCCTAGCCTTCGATACTGTCTCTTGTTCTTTTGTTTGTGGTGATTTTTTCCGCCTTGTCATTTTGTCCAGATAAGAGTATATGAAGGAGCAAGTAAAATACTAAAAGGGTGGAAAAGACCCCAGAAAAATGTGCTTTAACCAAATCAGAAGAGGCCCCAAATGGTGGGGGGGAGAAGGAGGATAAAAAGAGGTTCAGAAAAAAATTTAAAAATTTAAAAAAGAAAACAAATCTTTAAAGAAAAAATATAAAAAAGAAAGTAAAAAAGTTTTATATTATATAAACTAGTTAAAAAAACATTAAAAAAGAAAACGGTAAAAGTTTAAAAAATTTAGCAGAATAAGAACAAAAATTGAAAAAATAAATTAAATTAACCACAAGACTAAAGAATCATGGGGAGAAAGCCATGAGTTCCGTGCTATGCTTTCTCCTCCTCTGGAATTCTGCTGCTGTCTTTGGTATTGATCCTGCTTTCCTTGGTAGATGGACTTCGTCCTGACTGGATTTTTTGTTGATTTTCTGGCAGAGGGGCCTGTTGTAGTGACTCTCAAGTATCTTTCCCGAGGCACAATTGCACTGCCCTTACCAGGGGCTGGACTAAGTAATCCGCTCGGGTTCGCTTTCGGGAGCTTTTGTTCCCTGAATGCTTTCCGTTGAGTTCCAGAGGATAAGAATGAAAATTGCGGCCTCCCAGTCTCCAGCCTAGAGGAGCCGAGAGCCCGGGGCCCCACTCCTCAGTGTGACCCCAGAGAGCAGCGTCCATTCACTCCTGTATCCCCGGCCTCTGGCCACGCTCTGAGCTCACCCAGCCTGTGACCAGTTCAAGTTAACCCCGAGCTGAGAGCTCAGTCCTCAGCTCTGTCTCTGTAGCTGGCTTCCCCGTTCTAATACCTATGATCTCTGTGATACTCCGACACCCCCGATTCTTCTGTGACCCTGTCGGACCTGGGGCCACGCTGACCCCACGTGGTCTTCCCCCTTGTTTAGCCTCTGGAGCAATGTCCCTCAGTGGAAGAACAGACTTTTAAAAGTCCTGATTTTGTGCTCCATTGCTCCACTGCTTGCCAGTAGCCAGCCCCTCCCCCCGTGGTCTATCTTCCCATCGTTTTGGATTCACTTCGCCAGTCCTACCTTTCAGAAAGTGGTTGATTTTCTGTTTCTAGAATTGCTGTTCTTCTTCTCTTCGATCTCCCATTGGATTTGTAGGTGTTTGTAATGTTTAGATAAGCTATCTAGCTGATCTCCGGCTACCTGATGTAGTCTCAGCCTGCTACTTCTCCGCCATCTTGACTCCTCCCCCTCTATATTATTTATTTTTTGTCTAATCTGTATTATTATCCTCCTTCTGCTGACTTTTAGGCTCCATTTTTGTTCTTTTCTCTAGCTCCTTTAGGTATAAGGTTAGCTTATTTATTTGATATTTGATAATACAGCAGGGCTGTATTGCTCTATACATCCCTCTTAGGACCACTTTTGCTGCATCTCAAAAGTATTGGACCATCATCTTTTCATTTTCATTTGCATCCATGTATTTTTTTTTTATTTTCCCTCTGATTTCCTGGTTGACTTGTTCATTGTAACATGTTGTTTAACTTCAATGTATTTGTGAAATTTCTAAATTTTTTCTGTGGTTGACTTCTACTTTCATACTATCTTGATCAGAAAAAAAAGAAGCTATTAAACATTAATAAGAGAGATTGAATATGGAGGTGCCTGTGTGCCAGGGTCAGTTAAGTGTCCAACTCTTGAATTCAGCTCAGGACATGATCTCACATTCATGAGATCAAATCCTGCATCAAGCTCTATGTTCAGCTAGAATCTACTTAAGACTCTTTCACCCCTCATCCCTGTGCTCTCTCCCTCTCTTTAAAGTAAATGAATAAATCTTTAAAAAATAAGTATGACACAAAGAAATGGAAATACATCCCATACTAATGGATTGGAAGAACAAACATTGTTAAAAGGTCTATACTACCCAAAGTAATCTACACAATCTCTATCAAAATACCAACATTTTTCAGAGAGCTAGAAAAAACAGTCCTAAAATATGTATAGAAGCACAAATAAATTGAATCATCAAGGCAATTCTGAAAAAGAAAAATAAAAAGAGGAAAACCAAAACCAGACTGTTAACTATAGAGAACAAAGTCATGGTTACCAGAAGGGAGGCAGGTGGAATGATGGGTTAAATAGGTGATGCAGATTAAGGAGTGAACTTGTTGTAATGAGTACTGGGTGTTGTATGTTAAGTATTGATCTAAATTGTACTCCTGAAACTAATATCAAACTGTGTTAATTAACTGGAATTTAGATAAAAAACTAAAAAAAAAGAAAAACTGGAGACATCACAGTTTCAGACTTCAAGTTTTATTCCAAACCTATAGTGATCAAAACAGTACAGTACTGAGACAGAAATAGGAACATAACAATAGAACAGAATAGAAATAGGCACATAAAAATAGAACAGAATAGAAAAACTGAGTAATGAATCCTCAACTGTATGGGGAATTAATCTTTGACAAAATAATAAAGAATATCCAGTGGAAAAAATAGTCTCTACAACAAATGATATTGAGAAAACTGGACAACAGTATGTAAAAGGTTGAAACTGGACCACTTTCTTACCATACACAAAAATAAATTTGAAATGGATTAAAGTCATAAATGTGATACCTGAAACTACAAAAATCCAAGAGAACACAGGCCGTAACCTCTTTGAACATCAGCCATAGCAACTTCTTACTAGAAATGTCTCCTGAAGGATGGGGAAAAAAACCAAAAAGAAATTACTGGGACTTCATCAAAATAAAAAGATTCTGCACAGCAAAATAAACAACAAAACTAAAAGGTACCTATGGAATGGGAGAATATATTTGCAAACGACCTATCTGATAAAGGGATATATTCAAAATGTATAAAGAACTTATGAAACTCAACACCCAAAAGTGAATAATCCAATTAAAATAGACAGAAGTAATCAATAGACATTTTCCCAAAGAAAACATCCAGATGGACAACAGACACAAGAAAAGATGCTCAAAATCCCTCAGCATCAGGAAAATACAAATCAAAACTACAATGAGATATCACCTCACACATGTCAGAATGGTTGAAATCAACAACAGAAAAACAACAGGTATTGGTGAAAACGTGAAGGAAAAGGAAACCTCTTGCACTGTTGGTGGGAATAAAAACTGGTGCAGCCATTCTAAAAAACAGTATGGAGATTCCTCAAAAAGTTCAAAATAGAACTTCCCTATGATCCATCAATTATACTAGTATTTACCTAAAGAATATAAAAATACTAATTCAAAGGGATATGTGCACCTTGATGTTTATAGCAGCATTATCTACTATAGCCAAATTATGGAAAGAACACAAGAACCAAAGTGTCCATTGACTGATGAAAGGATAAAGAAGATATTATATAGCTACAGACATGTAAGTAGATATATAGGTACACATACATACCCCCCCCACACACACAATGGAATACTACTTGGCCAAAAAAAATAAAATCTTGTCTTCAATATCATTTACAATGATATGAATAGAGCTAGAAATTATTATGCTAAGCAGAATAAGGCAGTCAGAGAAAAGCAAACAACATGTGACTTCACTGATATGTAGAATTTAAGAAACAAAACAAATGAGACAAAAAAGAGAGAGAAAGAAGCAAACCAAGAAACAAACTCTTAACTATAGAGAAAAGCTGGTGGTTACCAGAAAGGAGGTAGGTGGGGGTGGATTAAATAGGTGACTGGGATTAAGAAATACATTTGTTGTGATGAGCACCCAGTACTGTATGAAAATGCTGAATCACTATATTGTACACTTGAAATTAATATTACACTGCATATTAACTAAGCAAAATTTAAATAAAAACTTAAAAGAAAATAATTCAAATGAGAAAGAAATAATACAATTTGTATTTTCATATGACATGATCTTCTAAATAGAAACTCCTAAGGGGTCTGTCTATTCAAAGGTCAGATCTATTAAATTAATTCAACAAACTTAGAAGATAAAAGGGCAACATTTAAAAATCATTTGTATTTCTCAACACTAGTGATGAAAAATTAGAAATTAAACTTTAAAATATAGTGTTCTTTGAATTACTTTAATGTAAAGTTTTGGAAATGTGTGCAGTAACTGTATGTTGAATAACAACAAATCACTGAGGAGAAAGTCAATGGTGACCTATCTATATGGAGAGATATACTATATGTTGTCTTTATGGTTTGGAAGACTCAATATTGTTAATATGTCATTTTCCCCCCAACTGATGTTTAAATTCAAGGCAATTTATAGAAATAAATAAGCTATTTATAAAATATTTATGTAAAATCAAAGTATCTAAAATATCTAAAACAATTTTTGGAACGAAGAACAAAATTGGAAGACACACTATTCAATAGAGTGTTGTATTGGTCAATTGAGTCTCGACAAAGATGAAAAGACAGTTAAATGATGAAATATACTCTCTCAAAAATGTTGCTGTAATAATTGGAAACCCATATGCAAAAACAAAAAAAAAATCTCAATCCAGATCTTGCATCATATACTAAAATGACATAGATTTAAATGTAAAATCAAAAACCATTGAGTTTCTAAAATAAAATGCAAGAGAATGCACTTATAAACTTGCAGGGGTCAACAACGTCTTAGATACAAACAATGTAAAATTGTTAAAAGTAAAAAATTAAACTCGAAATTTAAAAGTTTGTTTTTTAAAAGATACTGCTACCAATCTAAATGTTCATTAACAAATGACTGACTAAATTACAGTATATCCATACAATGAAATAAAACTAACAAAAAAAGAATGAACAATTGATGAACAGGATACCATGGACAAAGCTCAAAATAGTTATCTGAGTCAAAGTAGTCAAAGTAGCCATGCAATAAAAAAGTAAATATTGTATGATTCTATTTTATAACATTTTAAAACCCACAAACTATTCAAGAGTGACAGAAAATAGATGAGTATTTGTCTGAGAATAAGGAGCATGGAGGAATGGAGGGGGTAATTTCAAAAGGGCATGAAGAAATTTGGGGGATGATAGATAGATTTACCATCTTAAATGTGGTAATGATTTCATGTATGTATGTATACGTCAAAATTTATTAAGTTGTATAGTTTAAATATGTACAGTTTAGTGGGTATACATAATATGTCAATAAGATGTAAAATGCAAAGAAACTTAATAAATGAAAGAGTACACTACAGAATGGGGGAAAATACCTTCAAAATTCATATCAGTGAAAGAGTTGAGTCTAGGATATATAAAGAAACTTACAACTCAATATTAAGAAACAACTCAATAAAACAAACTGGGCTGATCTGAATAGAATAGATCTGAATAGAAACTTGACCCAAAAATGTATATATATGGGAAGTAAACATATGAGAAGATATTCAATGTCACTACATGGTGGAAAAGCAAAATAAATCCACAAAGAGATACCACTATATGCATATTAAGATGGGAAAAAAAAACTAATGAATTTTGTTAAGTATGATAAGTGACAACTTTAATACATTACTGATAGTAATGTAAAATAATACAAACACTTTGGGAAAAAAATTTGCCATATACTTAAAATAAGACCCAACAAACCCACCTCTAGGTATCTATCCAAGAAAATGGAAACATGTCCAGAGAAAGAGTTTTATGTGAATGTTCATAATATTGTTTATTGTTTATAATGCCAAAAGTATAAACAACACAAAAGTCCTGCCAAAGATGAAATGATAAACTGGTGCATCTATACAATGAAATTATATTCAGCAATAAAGAGGAATGCATCACTGATACACATGCAACAACATGAATGAGTCTCAAATGTATTTCCTAAGTAAAGGAAGGCGTACTCAAAGGCTGCCCATTTTTTGATATGATTATGTTTTGTGTGTGTTGAGTTTGAGGAGTTCATTATAGATCCTGGATCTCAACCTTTTGTCTGTACTGTCATTTGCAAATATATTCTCCATTCTGTGGGTTGCCTCTTTGTTTGGTTGACTGTTTCCTTTTATGTGCAGAAGCTTTTGATCTTGAAGAAGTCCCAAAAGTTCATTTTCACTTTTGTTTCCTTTGCCTTTGGAGATGTATCTTAAAGAAGTTGGTGTGGCAATATCGAAAAGGTTACTGCCTATGTTCTCCTATAGGATTCTGATGGATTCCTATCTCACGTTGGGGTCTTTTATCCATTTTGAGTTTATCTTTGTGTATGGTGTAAGAGAATGCTCAAGTTTCATTCTTCTACACATAGCTGTCCAATTTTCCCAGCACGTTTTATGGAAGAGACTGTATTTTTTTCCATTGTATATTTTTTTCCTGCTTTGTCGAAGATTTTTTGACCATAGAGTTGAGGGTCCATATCTGGGCTCTCTACTCTGTTCCACTGGTCTATATGTCTGTTTTTATGCCAGTACCATGCTGTCTTGGTGATCACAGCTTCGTAGTAAAGCTTGAAATCAGGCAACGTGATGCCACCAGTTTTGTTTTTGTTTTTCAACATTTCCTTAGCAATTTGGGGTCTCTTCTGATTCTATACAAATTTTAGGATTGTTTGCTCCAGCTCTTTGAAAAATACCGCTGGAATTTTGATTGGAATGGCATTAAAAGTAGATTGCTCTAGGCAGTATAGACATTTTAACAATGTTTATTCTTCAGATCCAAGAATATGGAAGGCTCTTCCATCTTTTTGTGTATTCTTCAATTTCATTCATGAGTGTTCTGTACTTCCTTGAGTAAAGATCCTTTATTGCTTTGGTTAGGTTTATCCCCAGGTATCTCATGGTTCTTGGTTCTATAGTAAATGGAATTGATTCACTAATTTCCCTTTCTGTATTTTCATTGTTAGTGTATTAGAAAGCAACTGATTTCTGTACATTGACTTGGTATGCTGACACATTACTGAATTGCAGTATGAGTTCTAGTAGTTTGGGGGTGGAGTCTTTGGGGTTTTCCATATAAAGTTTCATGTCATCTGAGAACAGAGAGAGTTTGACATCTTCATTGCCAATTTGGATACATTTTATTTCTCTTTGTGTTTGATTGCTGTTGCTAGGACTTCTAATACTATGTTGAACAAGAGTGGTGAGAGTGGGCATCCTTGTCTTGTTCCTGATCACAGTGGGAAGAGGGTGAGATTTTCCCATTGAGGATGATATTTGCTGTGGGTTTTTCATAGATAGATTTCATGAAGTTCAGGAATGTTCCCTCTATCCCTATACTTTGAAAGGTTTTAATCAGGAACAGATGCTGGATTTTGTCAAATGCTTTTTCTGCATCCATTGAGAGGACCATATGGTTCTTCTTTCTTCTCTTATTGATTTGTTCTACCACATTGATTGATTTGTGAATGTTGAACCAACTTGTAACCCAGGGATGAATCCCACCTGGTCATGGTGGATAATCTGTTGAATGTGCTGCTGGATCCTGTTTGCTAGGATCTTGTTGAGAATCTTTGCATCCATATTCATCAGTGATATTGGTCTGAAATTCTCCTTTTTGGTAGGGTCTTTGCCTGGTTTGGGGATCAGGGTAAGCTGGCTTCATAAAAAGAGTCTGGAAGTTTTCCTTCTGCTTCAATTTTTGAAAACAGCTTCAGGAGAACAGGTATTATTTCTTCTTTGAATGTTTGGTAGAATTGCCCAGGGAATCTGTCAAGTCCTGGGCTCTTGTTTTTTGGGACATTTTTGATCACTGCTTCAATCCCGTTACTAGATATCGGTCTATTCAGGTTGTCAATTTCTTCCTGGTTCAATTTTGGGAGTTTATAGCTTTCCAGGAATGTATCCATTTCATCTAGGTTGCTTAACTTATTCGCATATCTCTGTGGATAATAACTTCTGATGATTGTTTCTATTTCCATGGTGTTAGTTGTGATCTCCCTCTTTTTATTCATAATTTAATTAATTTGGGCTTTCTCTCTTTTCTTTTGGATTAGTGTGGCCAATGGTTTATTGATCTTATTGATTCCTCCAAAAAACCAGCTTCTAGTATCACTGATATGTTCTACTGTATCTCTAGTTTCTATCTCATTGATCTCTGCTGTAATCTTGATTATTTCCCTTCTTGTGTGTGGAGTTGGCTTAATTTGTTGTTGATTCTCCACTTCTTTAAGGTGCAGAGACAGCTGGTGTATTCTGGATTTTTCAATTTTCTTGAGGGAGGCTTGGATGGCTATGTATTTCCCCCTTAGGACTGGCTTTGCTGTATCCTTAGGTTTTGGACCAAAGTTTCTTCATTCTCATTGGTTTCCATGAACTGTTTAAGTTCTTCTTTGATCTCCTCATTGATCCAAGCATTCTTAAGCAAAGTGGTCTTTAGCTTCCAGGTATCTGTGTTCCTTCCAAAATTTTCCTTGTGATTGAGCTCCAGTTTCAAAGCATTGTGATCTGAGAATATGCAGGGAATAATCTCAGTCTTTTGGTATCGGTTGAGTCCTGATTTGTGACCCAGTATGTGGTCTATTCTGGAGAAGGTTCCATGTGTACTCAAGAAGAATGAGTATTCTGTTTTTTGAGTGTGGAATGTTCTGTATATATCTATGAGGTCCATCTGGTCCAATGTGTCATTCAATGCTCTTGTTTCTGTATTGATTTTCTGCTTGGATAAACTGTCTATTACTGAGAAAGGCATGTTAAGATCTCCTACTATTAATGTATTCATATGAATATGACTCTTTATCTTGATTAACAGTTTTCTTATGTAATTGGCTGCTCCCATATTGGGGGCATAGATATTTGCAATTGTTAGATCATTTTGGTGGATAGTCCCTTTAAGAATGATATAGTGTCTTTCTGTATCTCTGACTACAGTCTTTAGTTTAAAATCTAACTTATCTTATATGAGAATTGCTACCCTGGCCTTCTTTTGAAGCCCATTGTCATGAAAGATGCTTCTCCATCCCGTGACTTTCAGTCTGGATGTATCCTTAGTTTCAAAATGGGTCTCTTGCAGACAGCATATGGATGGGTCCTGTCGTTTTATCCAATCTGCTACCCTGTGTCATTTTATGGGCACATTTCGGCCATTCACATTGAGAGTGAATTATTGATAGATACATTTTTATTGACATCATGTTACTTTTGAAGTCTTTCTTTCTGTAGATTGTCTCCACTTATTTCAGTTCAATGATATTCTTAGGATTTTCCTCTTTTATACAACCCCCTTAGTATTTCCTGCAGTGTCAGCTTGGTGGTCTCATATTCTTTTAAGCCTTGCTGGTCTTGGAAACTCTTTATCTCTCCATCAATTTTGAATGTCAGTCTTGCTGGATAAAGTATTCTTGGCTGCATGTTCTTCTCATTTAGTGCCCTGAACACGTCTTCCCAGCCCTTTCTGGATTGCCAGGTTTCTGTGGAGAGGTCTGATGTTATTCTGATGGGCTTTCCTCTGTATGTAAGGAACTTCTTTGTCCTAGCAGCTCTCAAGAGATCATGTCTACAATTATGATTTCTCAATTTTACTATCAGGTGCCTGGATTTTTTTTTAGATTCTATAATCTTGCGGGGGGGGGGGCGTTCTGCCTCTAGTACATGAACACTGGTTCCATTCATGAGATTGGGAAATTTTTCATGGTGAATTTGTTCCACTATGTCTTCTAGACTTTCTTTCTCCTCCCCCTCAGGTATTCCAATAATTCTGACATTGGAATGTTTCATGGCATCATTTATTTCCCTAATTCTGTTTTCATCACTTCTGAGCTGTTTGTTCCAGGCTTCCTCCTGATCCTTTCTCTCTATCTGTTTGTCCTCCAGATCACTAATTCTATCTTCTGCCTCAGTTACCCTAGCTTTCAGAGAATTTAGATTAGATTGGAATTCATTGAGAGCATTGTGAACATCATCCCTGGTTGCTTTCAGTTCTGCCCTAACATTGTGAACATCATCCCTGGTGGCTTTCAGTTCTGCCCTAATCAATTCAGTTTAGTCATCCATGGCTTTCTCCAATCTAGCTATTGCCTGGATAATTCTTAGCCTGTATTCCCTTTCCAACATATTGTCTACGTTGATTGCCATTAGCTTGGTTGCAGAATGCCCAGCCTCTGAATTTTTCTTCTGTTGGGCATTCCTCCTCCTAGTCATTTTTTTGAGAGATGGCTGAATGGATGTAGCTGAATATGTCGACCGTGGTGCAGGCAAGGTGCATCCTGGAATGCTTCTGAGCCATCAAGAGTCCCCATCCAAATGAAAGAATAAAGTACAAGAGAAAAATGAAAAGAGAGAGAGAGAAAGAGAGAGAGAGAGGAAAAAAAAAAGATAAAATAAAAGAGAAGGCCCAGCCCAAATGGACCCCTAGGTAGAATTTATGAAGTATACAAACAAAAATAGAGAAACAAAAAGACTGATAAAAGTAAATCACAAGAGAAAAATATATATATATATATATAAAGACAAAACAAAACAACAACAAAAAAGAACCTCGTCAAAAAGAACCCCAAGTATAAGATTTATATACTACCAAGACAAACACAAATATGGAGAAACACTAAGATATAGGGGGATTAAAAATTGGTTTACCCCTGATATGAGGACGTGGAGATGCAACATGGGGGGGGTTAAGGGGATAGGAGAAGAATAAATGAAACAAGATGGGATTGGTAGGGAGACAAACCATAAATGACACTTAATCTCACAAAACAAACTGGGGGATGCTGGGGGGAGGTGGGGTTGGGAGAGGGGAAGGGGGTTATGGACATTGGGGAGGGTATGTGCTATTGTGAGTGCTGTGAAGTGTGTAAACCTGATGATTCACAGACCTCTACCCCTGGGGATAAAAATACATTATATGTTTATAAAAAAAAAAAAAAAAGAAAGGATGAATACCCAACTTTTGTAGCAACATGGACAGGACTGGAAGTGATTATGCTGAGTGAACTAAGTCAAGCAGAGAGAGTCAAGTATCATAGGGCTTCACTTATTTGTGGAGCATAACAAATGACATGGAGGACATTAGGAGATGGAGAGGAGAAGGAAGTTGAGGGAAATTGGAAGGAGAGGCGAACAATAAGAAGCTATGGACTCTGAAAAACAACCTGAGGGTGTTGAAGGGGCGGGGTTGGGAGGTTGGGGGAACCAGGTGGTGGGTAATAGGGAGGGCATGTATTGCATGGAGCACTGGGTGTTGTGCAAAAACAACGAATACTGTTACGCTGAAAAAAATAAATAAATTTTAAAAAAATAATAAATAAATGTGGTAGACAGAAAAAAAAATTGGTTTACCTATAGGGGTAGCATTGATTGGGGAAAGTAGATTACCTTGAAGTTTAACTCTATATGAATATTAAAAAATAAAAATAAAAAAGAATAAACTAAACGAAAATAAAATAAAATTAAAAATTAAACCATAGAAAAGCAAAAGAAAACACAGTTATATGTATCAAAAAATTCAGCTTAAAAGGTTATTATGGAATTTGATGTACTGGACATCTCACTGTGATGGTAAATAGGTTAAAAATTATCTATAAAAAACACGAACCAGAATAGTGGGAACGAATTAAAAATAAAGGTTGTATCTATGAAGTAGTGGTGGTTGTTCTCTTTTTTTTTTTTTTCTTTTTGGTTGGCTTTCTCGGGGAGGGGCCTGCCATGTGGGTTTTCAGTCAATGATGTTCCCTGAGTTAAGTCCTCCTGCCCCCATCAAGGGGATGGGCTCTGAGGAAACCGGTTTTTCAGGCTTTTGTTCTCTGGAGGTTTTTCATTTTTTTGTTTTTGTTTTGTTGTTGTTGTTGTTGTTGTTCATTTGTTTCTCTTGCCTTGTTGGCTTTGGATGGTTTTTGGAGGTTTAGAGAAAAGCAAACTGTACCCAGACCTCCCTCTCAGAGAGAAGCCTCAGTCTGTTCCCCTCTGGGTGCTCCAGAGCACATACATTCCCCCTTGGCTGCTGGCAGAGCATGTTCCCAGTCGCAGTCCCTGGGAATGCAGGAACTCCTGTTTGTGCCCCAAACCACAACAGTGGTTGCTATCTGGGCAGCTCCAGACTGCCAGAGAGGTCCCAAACAGCAATAGCGCACTGAGATTTTCCTGCTGGCCCGGGCTGGAAGTGCTCAGACTCTCTGGGTCCAAGAGCAACGGGATGGTGCCTGCACATGCCTCTCTGAGGAAGGTGTGGGGCGCGACTCAGACTCTGGTCATGTGGCCTGCAGTGTGGGTAGTGCCAAGGGCTGTGGTTCTGCCAGCTGGCAAGGCTCCCAGCCCCTCATGGGAGCTGCCACCCCAGCACTCCCAGGCACTCTTAGATGTGCTCATTGCTCAGGGACCAAGACCTGGTTTCTTTGCTGCACTCTTTCTGGCTCAGGGCCAGGGGTGGCTGTCCTGGGTCCAGGGACTTAAGCCCCTGTCCCTAACTGCCCCAGTTCCCACAGTTTCCCCCCATGATCCTTTGCTCTTTTTGAGTGCTTTCAACCAGACTCCAAGTTAATGCTTGTCCCCAGTTTCAGGGCACTCTCGTATTGGGATATTACTTTCCAATGGGTCACTTCTGATGACTCCTTCCCCTTTTTGTTTATCTTCCGGTATCAGTCCTACTTTCCCACTCTGCTTTACCTGCCCACTGGCGTCTTCTGCCCCCATAGAGATCCAGACATGTATAATTATAATCTCAGGCTGATTTCATGGGTTATCAGAGTTCCTTGGTATGTAATCAGCTCACTTTAGGGTACAGGTTGAAACGGCACCTCCTCCTAGTTCCCCACTATCTTTTTGAACCTCCTACAGAAGTACTCTTAAGAGATCCCCTTATGATGCAAGACTTTGTGGATTTTCAACTTACTTAAGTTTAACCAATAAAACATTCTAAAACCTAAAAATAATTTTGTAGCACAGCTCCCATTTGGAGGGCCCACTCTACTTTTCACTTGGCCAGCCTAGCCTTGAAATACCAATTTTAAGAACTGGAAACACTTTAGAGCTACTTCCCAGTTCTTGACTCTAGTGTCTAAGACAGGAATGATTCTTTTCCAGACAACCAATGGAAATGTACACCTAATCTCTCAGCATGTTTAGCCCTACATGCTTCACCCATGTGAATGTTATCTACAATGACATTTTTTAAAGCCAAAAGAGGGCTCCATTATTGAATTGCTTTTAATTAACCTTAACATCACAGTTCAATATTGAGTACTGTAATAAAGGGTACTGAAGTTACTTTTCTAGATGTAAGACTCATTCCTAAGTTTACAAATCAAATGATAAATTTTCTAAGATCAGAGCCATGAATGATGAGCCCTATCAGTGCTAAATAATATGTCTGGCTTCCCCTTTTTATTAATAACTATTCAGGAATGAAATATCCTCTTCAAGTTTATAGGATCTTTTAGTCATAAGGACTGTATTATCTACACTATAAAAGTTACTTGGATCTCTGGCAATGCACTTTTTAGAGTGGGGAAGTAAGGAAAGCAGTTTTACATGTGTGGTACTGAAAGATTTGTCAGCAATGCTAGGCTGTGGCCTGTCAGCAGGGCCTGAAGCATGAATCTCTTGTGATCATTTCAGTGCTTGTCTAACTCAAAAAGGCTGTGGGCTTAAACTGAAATTTCAAAATGATTAGTCCATGTTTGCCTCTAAAGTAATTGCTCCAACTTTCCTAAGAGTACTACTGAGAGCCTAAAATCTCCAAATGTCTTACCCCATACACTGTGGAAAACTCAGCAAAGCTACAGCAGAGCAGTCAGTGGTATTTAACTTCCTCATTTAAGTTGCCTACCACCTGAAGTCTCAGAAATACTGTTCTGGAGGGAATGGCACATAATGAGCTCCCCTGAATATAGCTTGACTAGTTCTAAATAATACCTCATTTTAATTCCAGGAGGGAAGCACCAAGGGGACCACACATCTTTAGGAGTCCACAAATAAAGTCTAAAAATGGCTTTAAAATATCTTTCCAGTATAAGAAATTTTTTGAAGACTTATTACAGAAGCTATATTACCTAGGATCTGGTCAAATTTTGGACTACAATCAGAGCCTGATTTTGTGTGTACCCTGTGGCTACCAGTATTGATGGAACTCAAGAGTTCAAGTAAAAATATAATTTCACTGCTGACTTTAGAAGCACTCTCAGTAATACATGCCATTCCCCTTTCTCTGGAAACCTATCAGAGTTAATTCCAGAGATTAATTAATGTTTTTGGATGTCAGAACTGGAAAGCATCTTAGAGATCAACTGACTCCAGGTATTAATTTTACATGAGGAAACTAAGACAAAGAAATAGGGAGTGAATTTCCCAGGTTGCACAACTAATAGATGGCAATCCAAGAAAGAGAATCTTGATCAGCTGACTATTGGGTAGTAATTTTTCTACTCTGTTTGGAAAAAACAAAACACTCCAAACTAGGGACAAAATCACAGGCATCCAAATGTTGTGGTTCAAAGTATGGCTCAATATATCTTTAAGCAATTGAGCTTAAGGTCATTTTGAAAATAACACTTCAAACTTGTGTTGAGCTTTTCAGTATGAAAGCATTGTCAAAGATATTCTTTAATTTGGTTTTCCCAACAGGTCTTGAAGGAAGACAGGACAGATTATGATTTTTATTTGAGGGAGAGGGAACTGAAATTCAGAGACTATGAGCCAAATCAATCATCATTCAAACACTATATCCTCTTGAATCCAAGCTCAATACTTCTGGAATCTTGCATCATATTAATGGACTTATTCATTTATATCCATCCTGTATGGCATGGGGCTATAAAAGATAAGGCATTTGAGGAAAAAAAAGTAGTTTTATTATATAGGAAATATTGAGACTTGATGGTCTATGATGATTCCAAACAAGTCATTAGAGCCTCTATTATCCAAAGTATTATTTTATAAAATGTCCATAAATTGATTTATATTGAAAAAAATTCTAAAAGAAGCCATCAAAATTAGAGGAGAACACAGGTAGCAACTTCCTGCTGACATGTCTTCAAAGGCAAGGGAAACAAAAGCAAAAGTGAACTATTGGGACTTCACCAAGATTAAAAGCTTTTGCATAGCAAAGGAAGCAGTTAACAAAACCAAAAGACAGAGAGCCTGGGTGGCTCAGTGGGTTAAAGCCTCTGCCTTCGGCTCAGGTCATGATCCCAGGGTCCTGGGATCAAGCACCACATTGGGCTCTCCGCTCAGCGGGGAGCCTACTTCCCTCTCTCTCTCTCTGCCTGCCTCCCTGCCTACTTGTGATCTCTCTCTCTCTCTCTCTCTCTGTCAAATAAATAAATAAAATCTTTAAAAAAAAAAAAGACAAACTACAGAATGGGGGAGATATTTACAAATGTCTTATCAGATAAAGGGTTAGTATCCAAGATCTATGAAGAACTTATCAAACTCGACATCCAAACAACAACAACAACAACAACAAAATCCAGTCAAAAAATGGGCAGAAAACATGAACAAACATTTGTCCAAAGAAGACATACAAATGGCCAACAGACACATGAGAAAATGCTCCACATCACTTGGCATCAGGGAAATACAAATCAAAACTACAATGAGATACCACCTCATATGAGTCAGAATGGCTGGAATGAACAAGTCAGAAAAAAACAGATGCTGGTGAGGATGCAGAGAAAGGGGAACACTTTTACACTTTGGTGGGAATGTAAGCTAATACAGCCACTCTGGAAAACAATGGAGGTTCTTCATAAAGCTAACAATAGAGCTACCGTATGACTCAGCAATTGTACTACTAGATATTTACCCACAGGATACATATGTTGTGATCTGGAGGGGCACCTGCACCCATGTTTATAGCAGCAATGTCTACAATAGCCAAACTGTGGAAAAAGCCCAGGTGTTCATTGACAGATGAATGTATAAAGATGTGGTATATATGCACAAGGGATTATTACTCAGCCACCAAAAGGATGAAATCTTACCATTTGTAACAACATGGATGGAACTGGAGAGTACTATGCTAAGCAAATAAGTCAATCAGAGAAAGATGATTATTATATGATTTCACTGATATGTGGAACTTAAGAAACAAAACAGAGGATCATAGGGGAAGGGAGGGAAAGTAAAATAAAATGAAATCAAACCATAAGAGACTCTTAACTATAGTAAATAAACAGAGTTTCTAGAGGAGAGGTGCATAGGGGGGATGGGATAAATGGGTGAAGGACATTAAGGAGGGCATCTGATGTAATGATCACTGGGTGTTATATGCAACTGATGAATAACTAAATTTTACATCTTAAACTAATGATACATGGTATATTAATTAATTGAATTTAAATAAGATAAAAAATAAAATTAAGGAAGCATATTACATTTTTCTAAAACAAGTACTCTACAAAATGCTGTGTGCATATACCTGATAGCCAATAATAATATCAGAGGAAGGAGAAATAATACAGGTTTAGGGAGAATGCATTGTAAATGTAACAGATGTACATATTAATGACTCTGTTGCCAAGACAAAATGTACTACTCTCAATGCACCTAAACATAATGTAATGGCTGTCAAATGGTGATTCTCACCAAAAAAAAAAAAAAAAGGAAAAAAAAAACTGTATCAAAGATTGTAAATTAACAGGTAATACGCCCTTACTTTTTCTCCACAGGTGCCTAGGAAAAATCAGGCTCACTAGGAGTCAATTATCCATTTGAAAAGAACATTAGAATATTTTCTACAGGCATTTTGTTTCAATGAATTAGCAAATGGAAAAATGTTAGGATTATCTGAATAATAACTACACAAATAGGAGTTTTAAGTTGCTTGAATTAAAGCCAATATCACCATTAGAATATAAAGCCAAGACATTCCAAGCAATTCTATTAATTTTTTTAACTGAAAACTTTTTAAAATTAAGGTTAAGTAAAGGTACCACATCAAATGCACATAGAAATTCTTCAAAGGGGAGCTTGGGTGGCTTAGTCGGTTAGGTAGCTGACTTAATTTTAACTCAGGTCATGATCTCAGGGTCCTGAGATCAAGCCTTATGCCAGGCTCCATGCTCAGCGTGGAATCTACTTGAGGATCCTCTCTCCCAGTGTCCCTCTCCTCACTCACTCTCTTTCTCTTACTAAAGAAAAAAAAAAGAAATTCTTCAACAGTTAAGAACTAGGAATAATTATTCATTAATATGTTTGTATTTGACAGGAATTTTTATTTTCAAGTGAACTTGACTATAGATATTGGTGGCAGGAGGGGGAGAAATTTTTCTCTGAGAAGAATAGGAGACAAGAGCTCAGGCTTTAAAAGTTCATTTGGAAATTATATATATTTTAGATTGAAAGTAAGTGCAATAGTGTTATATCTTGCTGCCCTTTATTTTGTGCTGTTCTCAGTGAAACATTAGACTTATAGATCAAAAATAGGGATATCTTTCAAAAAATGATTGCCTGGAGAGAAGAGGAAAATGGCAGAGGGGTGGGAGGATGCTAGGCTCTTCTCATCACCTAGACATAACTAGATAATTTTCAAATTATCCTAAATACCCCAGAAATCCACCTGAGGACAAACAGAGCAAACTCCAAAACTAAGGGACAGGATAGGCTACATCAAAGAACACAGGAAGTACAGAAACACGGTTTAGGGGAGAAACAGATCATGAGTGCTGTGGAAGGGAGGGAGTTGTGGTCATGGAGAAGGGTGAGAAAGAGTCAGAGGGGAGTGTGCAGGAGAATTCAAAAGAGGATGTTTCCCTAAAGCAACTGTCTTGGAAAAAAAGAGGGGCTGAATTTCATGGGTTCTTGCAACCAGTGGGGCTTAACACCTGGAGTTTTGAAGGTCAGTGTGCTTGGCTGGAATAGAGCACAGAGGGCGCTGTGGTGTTCCTGGAGAAAAGGGAGGCAGACAGCATGAAAACTGTGACCAGAAGAATGCCTGGAGCACACAAGTGTGAGATTATTCATTCTTCTCAGAGTGTCCTTGAGAGGAAGATTTAACAGAGACCCCTTTCCAGGAACAAATGAGCTGGCAAGCCCCATTTGCCTCTGAGCCCTTCCACATAAACACAAAGCCACCTGCAAGAAGCAGATCATCACCCAACACTGGCTGCCTAACTTACTTACATGAAGCCCACTCCCAGCACTCTGGTGAGACAGCCTTCTTAGTCTAGTTTTCATAGTCCCATTTTGGTGGACTCCTCCCTGAAAATACAAGCTCAAACCCCTGCCCACTCCATGTCTTCCTATAAGAGAGTGTTACAGGGCCTCACTCTGGTGGAGGAAGTATAGGGTCTTATTTAAAAAGAAGACTAGAGCACACCTAATTAAATCTCATGCCGTGCAAGCCAGGGACAAAACCCTGCCTACTGTTGACGAGGAGAGCCTCTACACACGACTAGCTCATAGGATAGAACAGCCAGGAAACAACAGGAGAGCACATGCATCACCCACTAAAAACATACCCTGGGCACTACATGACCTCTTCCTCATAAGGTCATTACTTTCAGGAATTTCTAACACAGAGAAAAAGGCAGAGACTTGAAGAAAATGCAAAGACAGAGAAGTATATCTCAAATGAAACAACAGGATAAAGCCAATGCCAGAAATCTAAATGAAACAGATATATGTAACATGTTTGATGGAGAATTTAAAGCAAAAATCATAAGGGTACTCACTAGAATTGAGAAAAGAATAACATATATCAACAAGACCCTTACCACATACATAAATGAGTTAAAAAAAAAGAATAAATCAGGGGTGAATTGTGCAATAAACAATACTACAAACATACTTGTTGCAAAGTATAGCAGACTGGAAGTAATGAGAGAAGGAATTAGTGATGTAGAAGACAAAGGAATGGAAAACAATGAAGCTGAGCAAAAGAGGAAGAAGAAGAAGGCAAAATGAGAATAGACATAGGGAAACCCGTGATTCCATCAAATAAATAACACTCATATTATAGGAGTCCTGGAAGAAAAAGAGAGAAAAGGGGTCAGAAAATATATAAGAAGAAGTGATAAATGAAAATTTTCCTAATCTGGGGAAAGATACCTAGATTCAGGATGCACAGAGAACTTTCATGAGAATCAATAAAAACAGGTCAATACCAGGACAATTGTCATTAAATTTGCAAAACATAATGATGATGAAAAAAATCTTAAAAACAACAAGACAAAAGAAGTTCTTAATATACAAGGGATGGCCCATAACACTAGCTGGAGATTTCTCAACAGAAATTTCACAAGCCAGGGGGAGTGGCATGATATACTCAAAGTGTGAAATGGGAAAAACCTGCAGCCAAGAATACTCTATCCAGCAAAGTTGTTATTAAGAAGAGAAGGAGAGATAAAGTGTTTTCCAGACAAACAAAAACTAAAGGAGTTCCTGGGGCACCTGGGTGGTCCAGTCAGTTTAACATTTGACTCTTGATTTCATCTCATGTCATAATCTCAGGGTGGTAAGGATCCAGCCCTGTGTTGGGTTCCATGCTCAGCACGGAGTCTGCTTGAGAATCTCTCCCTCTGCCCCTCCTCCCTTCAATAAATAAATGGATAAATAAATAAGTAAAGTAAATCTTAAAACACACAAACTAAAGTGACAAAGACAAGAAAGCATCAGAGAAATAGGTCAGGAACCATGATAAAACACGTAATAAAGTGACACTAAATACATACATATCTATCAATAATTCCTATGAATGTAAATGGACTAAAAGCTCCAATCAATGGACAGGGTGTCAGAATGGATTAAAAAAAAAAAAGCACCCATCTATATGATCTATATGTTGCCTGCAAGAGACTCATTTTAGACCTAAAGACACCTGAAGATTGAAAGTGGGATGATTGAAAGTGAGACTGAAAAATGGGATTGAAAGGGTATGGAGAGAAACATTTATCACACAAATGGATGTCAAAAGCAATATGTGTATTGGACAAACCAGACTTGAAAACAAAGACTATAATAAGAAATGAAGGAGTGGGACACCTGGGTAGCTCAGTTGGTTAAGCAGCTGCCTTCGGCTCAGGTCATGTTCCCAGCGTCCTGGGATCGAGTCCCACATCAGGCTCCTTGCTTGGCAGGGAGCCTGCTTCTCCCTCTGACTCTGCCTGCCACTCTGTCTGCTTGTGCTCACTCTCGCTCTTCTCTCTCTCTCTCTGACAAATAAATAAAAAATCTTTTAAAAAAAATGAAGGAGGGCACTATATCATAATAAAGGGTACAATCCAAAAAGAAGATTTAACAATTATGAGTATTATAAATATACTAAAATATATAAAACAATAACAAAAATAAAGGGAATCATTGATAATAATACGATAGGAAATTCTCCAGAATAGATCATACATTAGTTCACAAATCAGACTTTAACAAATACAAAACGACTGGTATAATGCCAGGCACATTTTCTGATCACAACGCTATAAAACTAGTAGTCAGCCACAAGAAAAAATGTGGAAAGATCACAAACACATGGAGATTAAACAACATGCTGCTATACATGAATAGGTTAACCAAGAAATCAAAGAAGAATAGAAAAAAAAAATGGATATAAATGAAAATGAAGACACAATGGTCCAAAACCTTTCATATGCAACAAGAGTGGTCTTAAGAAGGAAATATACAACACAGACTTACCTCAAGAAGCAAGAAAAAAAGAAAAAAAAAAAAGAAAAGAGAGAGAGACAAGAAAAAAAAAGAAAGGTAAAAGAGAAGGCTCAGCTCAAATGGGTCCCAAGGTAAGATTTATGACATATACAAACAAAAACAGACAAACAAAAAGACTGATAAAAGTATATGACAAGAGGGGCACCTGGGTGGCTCAGTGGGTTAAAGCCTCTGCCTTCGGCTCAGGTCATGATCTCAGGGTCCTGGGATCGAGCCCTGCATCGGGCTCTCTGCTCAGCGGGGAGCCTGCGTCCTCCTCTCTCTCTGCCTGCTTCTCTGCCTAGTTGTGATTTCTCTCTGTCAAATAAATAAAATATTTTTTTAAAAATAAGTATATGACAAAAGAAAATATATATATATATATACATAAAAGCAAAAAAAAAAAAAAAAAAAGAAGAAGAACCTCGTCAAAAAGAACCCCAAGTATAAGATTTATATACTATCAGGACAAACACAAATACACAGAAACACTGGTGGAAGAAAAAAATGGGAGCATGTTTATAAATTCTCAGTGTGGGTGAGGAAGGTTATTTTGATTCTTCCTGGATGTATCTTGATATCTTTGTTAAAGGACTCAACTTTCCCAAGGTAAAGGGGGATTAAAAATTGGTTTACCTATAGGGGTAGCATTGATTGGGGAAAGGGGATTACCTTGAAGTTTAACTCTATATGAATATTAAAAAATAAAAATATTAAATAAACAACCTAATTTACACCTGAAGGAGCTAGAAAAAAAATAAGAAATGAAACACTACACATTTAATGCAATCCTTCTCAAAATATCACCAACATTTTTCACACACTTAGAATAAATAATGCTAAAATATGTATGGAACCACAAAAGGCCCCAAATAGCCAAAGCAATCTTGAAAAAGAAAAGCAAAGCTGGAGACATCACAATTCATGACTTTAAGTTATAGTACAAAGCTGTAGTGATCAAATAGTACAGGGTTAATATAAAAATGGACAAAAAAATCAATAGAACAGAATAGAAAACCCAGAAATGAACCTACAACTCTTTGGTGAATTAATCTTCAACAAAGCATTCCCATTATGCAATGGGAAAAATACAGTCTCTTCAACAAATGATATTGGGAAAACTGGACAAGGTATGCAAAAGAATGAAACTGGATCTTTTAGACCATACACAAAAATTTTTAAAAAAATGGATTCAATTCAAAATGGATTAAAGACCTAATTGTGAATCCTGAAACCATAAAAATTCTAGAAGTAAATATAGGCAGTAACTTCTTTGACATTAGCTATAGTAACTTCTTTCTAGATATGTCTCTTGAGAGAAGGGAAACAAAAGCAGAAATAAAATGTTGGGAATGTATCAAAAAAAAAAAAAAAGCTTCACAGTGAAGGAACTATTCAATGAAACTAAAAGGGAACCTTGGATGAACTATAGAATGCGAGAAGATATTTGCAAATGACATACCTAATGAAGGGTTAGTATCCAAAATATATAAAGAACTTATCAAATTCAACACCCAAAAAACAAATTATCCTATTAAAATTGGGCATAAGACATGAACAGACATTTCTCCAAAAACATCCAGATGGCCAACAGATACATGAAAAGGTGCTGATCACTTATCATCAGGGAAATGCATATGAAAACTGCAATAAAATATCACCTAAGACCTGTCAGAATGACTAAAATCAACACAAGAAACAAGAGGTGTTGGCAAGGATATGGAGAAAAGAAACCCTCATTCATTGTTGTTTGGAATGCAGTCTGGTGCAGCCACTCTGGAAAACAGTATGGAGTTTCCTCAAAAAGATAAGAATAGAATTACCCTATGATTCAGCAATTGTACAACTAGGCATTTACCCAAAGGATACAAAAATACTGATTCAAAGGGACACATGAACCCCAATGTTTATAGTGATTTATTTACAATAGCTAAGATATGGAAGCAGCCCAAGTGTCCATCAATTTATGAATAGATACAGAAGATATAATGTGTGTACACACACATCATACTATATATATATATGTGTGTATATATATAATATTATATGTATAAATAATGGAATAGTATATAGTAATATATATATTTATATGTACATAAGATGGAAAATCATTCAGCCATAAAAAGATTGAAAACTTGCCATTGGCAATGATGTGGATAGAGCTAGAAAATATTATCTTAAGTGAAATAGTCAAAGGAAGAAAAATACCATATGATTTCACTTGTATGTGTCATTTAAGAAATAAAAGACATGAGCAAGGAGAAAAAAAAAGAGAGAAAGAGAGAGAGGGACAAACCAAGAAATAGACTCTCAACTACAGAGAACAAATTGATGGATCCCAGAAGGGAGATGGGTGGTGAGATGGGTGAACTAGATGATAGAAATGAAGTAGTGATTAATTTGTGATGTGCTTGTTGTGATGAGCACCAGTTGTTGTATGGAAGTGTTGAATCACTATATTGTACACCTGAAACTAATATTACACTATATGTTAACTAATTGGAATTAAAATAAAATATTTAAAGAAGAAAAACAATTACTCTACATTAAGCTTTCTTTATCTTATTAGCTGTATTTTTTTTAGTGACAATGCATTAATTCTAAGCATGAGACAGAAGGTATAATGGGGAATATGTGGCCCAGCTATTCAGATATAGGCTTAACTATCAGTATGTTTGTTGGTGACTGTTTGCTACCATCACCGCCACCACCACCACCCTCAGCAACAGCTGCTTCAGTAGTACCCCTGGCTATTTTTGGATATACCTAAGAATTTTGAACTGTCATATAGGCCAGCATAATAACTTGGTTCAGCAAAGCAAAGTCATTTAAGAGCATGGAATGGGGCTCTTTGAGAAATATCTCATTCTGCTTGTGTCACTGCTATTACAATCTTACACAATGGCTAACTTCATAATCTGTGACCTCAGTTTTCACCTGATCTTATGTGTCATTCAATAAATCTATATTCTATGGTTTGTGGTTATTTCATGTCTCTCCAAAACGATGGTATAAATGTTAAAAGCTTTTTTTTTCTTTTCATTTTGATGAGATGAAAAGCTCTGAAATCATACACAGAAATATCCTTTGGATGAACTAAAAATCTTTGTATTTAGAATGTTAAATTATTTATGGACATTGGGGAGGGGAGGCGAACCATAAGAGACTATGGACTCTGAAAAACAACCTGAGGGTTTTGAAGGGTCAGGGGTGGGAGGTTGGGGGAACAGGTGGTGGGTGATGGGGAGGGCACGTTTTGCATGGAGCACTGGGTGTTGTGCAAAAAGAATGAATACTGTTACGCTGAAAAAAAAAATAAATAAATAAAAAGGGAAAAAAATTATTTATGTGATTTTTTAAAAGATTTTATTTATTTATTTGACAGAGAGAGATCACAAGTAGGCAGAGAGGCAGGAGGGTAGGGGAGGCAGGCTCCCTGCTAAGCAGAGAGCCCAATGCAGGGCTTGATCCCAGGACCCTGAGATCATGACCTGAGCTGAAGGCAGCGGCTTAATCCACTGAGCCACCCAGGCGCCCCTATTTATGTGATTTTTAAAGAAAGTGCTGAATTGAACAAAATGAAAATCATGCATATGTTAAGTCATATGTGTTATATGTTGTGAGTTAGAAACTGGCCATTATCTTCTTAAAAAATGTAAGTTTTCATCGGGCTCTCTGCATAGCAGAGAGCCTGCTTCCCTTCCTCTTTCTCTGCCTGTCTCTCTTGTGATTTCTCTCTGTCAAATAAATAAATAAAATATTAAAAAAAAAACAAAAAGTAAGTTTTCTCTTTTTATTTGTTCTTTTCTAGCACTGCCATATTACTGAACATCATATTTGACCATCTGACCTGTTTCTGGTTAAATCACAATTCAGTCATAATGATGACTCTAGATAGACCTTCTTTAATACCTAAGGTTGCTAAAAATATTAGAAGGACTGATTTCATTTCTTTTTATTTTTCCTCATGGGCATAGCTTAGGAATAACACCTAAAATATATTTTTATATGTATATAAACAGTGATACTGAAGTGATTAAATATTTTCTGGAATTTAATGGTCAATTCAGTCCATCAACTATTACAACAAATTATCCCACTAGATCAATGATTGCTTGACAGAACTGATGTATAAATCAGTAATTGATGTGAGATTAACATCAGCCAAAACAGGTAACATAAACAGATCCTGGAATGGTTATGAAATATTTTTAAAGATTTTTTATTTATTTATTTGACAGAGAGAAATCACAAGAGAGGCAGGCAGAGAGAGAGGAAGGGAAGCAGGCTTTCCACTGAGTAGAGAGCCCGATGTGGGACTTGATCCCAGGATCCTGAGATCATGACCTGAGCTGAAGGCAGTGGCTTAACCCACTGAGCCATCCAGGTGCCCTGGTTATGAAATTTTAAAATCAGAAATACAATTTGCCATTTGATTGATTTTTGGTTTTGTTGCTTTTGTTTTTTTGATAATTACTCTTTATCATGAATATAATGAAGATGTGACTGAATTAAATTACCAATTGTCTTTTTCAGAAACTGAATTGATATATCTTTTTTAGAAATCTTTACAGAAATACTAAATAGGAATAGTTGTGAAAATTCTAATCTACAAAACCTGGAATATCCAAATTGATGGCATCTGGTATCCTATACAAAGCTGAGGCAATATCCCTCTTGATTTTCCTGATGGTTTCATAGGCTTTTTTCAAAGACATCCACATATGCTGCTAACCACTGTGTTAGATACTAACATCAGAAATTACCACATGTCCAGCTGCTCAACACTTGAAAGAAATGGGTGTAATGAAAGGCAATTAGAGAGATGGACTAAGAAAAGTGGATCCTCATGGAGACTATGGCCATTAGGGAAGAATATAGGAATTTCTTTTTTCTTATTGATCCAGTCGATTTGATCATTGAAATTTATTGCCAATTTGAAAACACAATCATTACATTAGAATAAGAAAATTGTATTTTACTGAGACGGTCTATAGGGCAAAATATAATTTTACTGTATATATCTGGTTGATTTGACTAATGTATACATTTAAGGTAGGTAGTAAAGTCCCTTGGTCCCAAATCCAAATGATCTTACCTGCCTTTCTTCAATGGTTAATATTCAACTTTCCATTACATTTCATGTTTTAAAAGACAGGTCATATAATTATAGACTAAATATCAACATACCCATATTTGAACATAATTATACATAGGTAGTAGAGTTATTTTTGCAGTTTTATTACCTGCATTAGCTCACCACATGAGTGATTTAGTTTGTTGTACAAATAAAATAATAATTCAGTAACCAGTCATATTTTGTCTCTTCCTTTATTGCCCCATGAGCACCCTAAAAACATCCCACAAAAATGAGACTTTCCTCTGTTTCATTTTGAGAAACCATATGTTGATTTATGAGAGCAAGACAGAAAAAAAGAGAGAGAGAGATTTGGTTTAATGCACCAAAGGAGTTACATAATGATCTTAGTATCATTAACAGAAGTTCATCAATTTACTGTGATGTGATAATTTCATAGTATTCTGAAATAACTTCTACAGGATAAAAAAATTATTTGGATTTTTTTCCCCCTTATTTTCCTCCTTCCTTTCCTCCCTTCCCCACTTCCTCCCATCTTTCTTTCCCATCAAGTCAGACCATGGAATAAATAATTTGATTTGTTATATTATTTAAGATGGCTTTTATTTTTCCAATTATATGACTATATATAGTTGCCTATAAACCATTCTTGTGTTGATGTGCTATGATGCATAAAATAAGAATTTTAAATATCAACTTCCATTCTTGATTTCTGTGATACACTAATGGTTTTGCTGGGGGTGGGGTAGTTAAGATCAAAGAGTAAATATGGTAAATAACCATTCAGACCGGCAATTACATTCTTACCAGGCAATTTTAAAAAGAAGAGAGGAACTGTATAGTAGACATTTAAGCTTAATATTGAACTCTGCCCCCAGTATGACTTAGAAGATTTATTGAAGTAGATAAAATCAACTCTTCAACTACACCAAAATTTTAATTTACTTCTTTAATTGTGCCTAAAAGGTGTGCAATGATGGGCACCTTTTATAAACTCTGAAGAACAAATATATAAACCAATATAATTATTGATGATCAACTAGTTTTAGACTATTATGCTTTTATCTATCCTAGCTGATTAAAGCAAGGGTTAGAAATTGCCTCTCTGGAAGTTACATGATTTCCCCTAACAAGATATAAAACATTTTAGCTTCATGATTGACCTCTCCATGCATTCCTCTCTACCTGAGGAAGTGTAACAACTTATAAAAGGACACACAGCAAATAGTTTATTAACAGTCACAGTTCATAGTGTGACACTGTAGGAACAGACTTGGCACACAACTGCTGCACAGAGAATGCTCAGAATCCTATAGCACAGAGGAAATGGCTAAAATCTTATATAAGGGTAGTCAAAAATATCATCAACACTAGATGAGAAATTGTCTCTTCATTGACTAAATCCCAGTGCTGAAAAAGGACTAAATGTGTACTGCTACATCAGCAGCACTGGGAAAGAAAGTATAAAACTTAACTGTCCTCAGAAGTTTGGGTCCTGCCTTTTAGCAATAATGCACAGTTTTAATGACAACACTCTCATTAGCTCAGCCTTATTGGACTATTTCAAACATTTATCATCTTATGTGGCTAAAAGCATAGTTCATTCAAAATTAGTGGAGGACTGAAAGAGGAGGATTAAAAAGGTCTTGCTGCTTAAGGGAGTAAAAAGCACGTTGTCCTGAGCTCTTCATCTAGTCCTCTACATTTATTAAGGGTGAAACCATTTATCTTTCTACTCATAAATGCAACAGATACAGTATCTCTCCCCAGGGCACAAGAGTCACTGAGGGAAGCTGAATTAGGCCTGGAGAACTGATGCAACCCAATGTTGTGTGTTACTTCATGGAGCCGTAAGTTAGCAACACAATTTGATTCCAAGTATTTTTTTAATGTTTTGTGATATATGCAGAAAAGGATATATGCAGAAAAGGAAACTAAAATAAAATAAAGCATCATGTCAAGATTTTCACAAATGGACACTGTAAGCACAGGTGCCATGGTTGCAATGTTGCTTTTGGGAAGGGATACTTGTGAAGGAAACAAAAAACTATAGGTCTGGAGAGAATATTTGGTATGTAGAAATGTATTCTTTTTATTCAGATAGCAGTTAAGCTCCAGCTTCTTGCCAGTTTAGTGGTTGCTATCATTTCTCACCTGTAGGATAGCTCAGTCCTGTATTCCAAGTAGAAAGTGTATTGTTCAGCTTGGCCTGTGGTGGGTAGAACACACCAATTTGTCCCAGTACATTTTTAATTTCCGGATTGATATGTTGACTTTGCAACTGACTGTCGGAATAATACATATGCATAGTATTAAAAATAAGTATGTGGTGGTTTTATTAATGTACTCTTAAAGAATAATGAAAACTTCAGATCTCCTTTAATGAATTCTAATGGAGTAAAATGCTTAAGAATAATGTTCTTTGTGCATACTTACTCCTCACTTAAGAAAATTAAATCATCCCAAAGAAGCAAAATCTCCAACAAGAATCTAGAGTCCTTTTATGAATTAATACTCTTATCTCCATATATTGAGTCACTATGGAAGAAATAGCAATTTCATATTTCTACTTTGGAGTTCAGGATAATGATATTTTCTCTGTTTGTTCTTTAAAATCCTTTGTCTCCTACTTTCCTGTTATTCTACTCATTGGCACTATGCATATATTTAGAATGTCTTTCTGAATGTAGCTTGCTAATGTTAAGAGCACATAGCCACTGTACTTTAGTATTGCTAAGATACCGCAGATGTGACACACTATATGTTCATAAGAAACCATGCTAATAATTACTATATTTCAGTTAATAACAAGGATGTTGAGATATATAAGAAAAGTATGTTTTTATTCTTTATTGTATCAGTCATTTTTGCAGAGCAACCATATCCATAAACTAAAAGTGTGTGTGTGTGTGTGTGTGTGTGTGTCTGTCTGTCTGTCTGTCTGTCTGTTTGTCTGTCTGTGTGTGGTGTATAAACATTTATTTAAAGGGGAAAAAAGGTTTTTGTGTTAAGTTTATTGCCATACTGATAAGTTATATTTTACCATCCCTCTAAAAAACAAGGCATGCTGGGTACTGTGCCATTATCACACCTATGTCATATTTCAATCTGTACATTTTAATCTAAATTTTATAGATATTTTTAAACCACAGGATGCTCTAAAGCTAAATTCCTATTCAAATGATTGCATAATCAACCAACCCTTGACCCCTGCCATATGCTATCAAACTCAAGAGAGACCAGACTTTGGTAACAGTGAGAAACTACATTTTACTTTGCTCTTCAGAAACAGTTAATTTTTTTGGTTGCTGTGAGGCAGTATTAGCTAGCTTTGTAATCATCTCTCCCAGGGGTCAAAGCCTAGCTCTTTCCCTTACTAGCTGTATGAAACTGTATGAGTTAAACTCTCATTTTCTCACTCTAAATGAAGATAATAGTACTTACTTTACAGGGTTATTGTGCTGAGTGGGAAAATATAATTGTCTGTACCACAAAATGATATTCCTTTTTTATTTGTTTGCTTTTTTCAGACCTTAATATTTTTCAAATATTTTCACAAACATTATTTGGTTGATTTTGACAACATCCTGAAGAGGCAGGTAGGCCAAAAAATATTATCAACAAATTAGAAAATCAAAGCCAGTCACCAGGGGATTTCTGGCCATAATCTAAGTCATCTCTTCTAAGGAGACTGGTGCATGCTACCAGCATACTATCTGGGTTTGGAAGAGAAATATTTCTGGTCTGAAAAAAACAAACAAACAAATAAACATTTGTTTTCAATACATGTGGAAATGCATACAAATTTACAAATAAACATTTAGGTATATTATCTAGATACATGCTTTCCTTAATAATTTCTTAAGTTTGAAAACAGCACAATGTAAGTTCCTGACATAATGGTCCAACAACTTTACATGTATGTGAATGTTATATATAAAAACCTTTACTATCAAAATAAGTTCCTGGAGGGTAATCCAACCAAAATAAAACACAATTTGTAAGCACCATTCCTTCTGAGAAAAACTCAAAGCAGTAGATCACCAATACATGAAAGTAACAGGGAAATACAAAAGACACCTGAATTTAACCATTTTCTTAAAAGTGATATACTCGACATTTAGTGTACAATGTATAGGGTATAGTGTTCACTCTTTTCTCAGTGTAGCATGAAAAATGTTTTGAAGGTAAAAAAGAAACTCCACTCTCTGCAACCTACGGAATCCAAGACAATTCTGGAGACTGCCAATGCAACATAAGTAGCTGACACCTTAACAGCCTCAATGCCACCCACTATTGCTCCCTGGATTACTGCTCAGATTTGATGACTGTCTCTACAGGTGTCTCCAAGGCTCTCACTAGGGATTTTGCATTAGGTATTGTCCCTTTCAGATAATGATGACTATAGGGGCAGGTAGGAGTACAGTATAGTGACAATTCACTGCAGGAGCGCTTTGTACCACTTAGGGCAGTCATCAACAGAGATGTTTACTGAAAAGGAAGTAATGTGGCTTTAGACATTGATGGGAATATGACAGGAAAACAACAAAATTGACGGAATAGTGCATGGCTCTAAAAATATTCTGTTTTGTAGACAATTTATAATAATTCAGTGATTAGAGGAGAGTAATTCAATCTTATATTTGCCTAAACCTTCATAGTAATTTCTGTGTCTCTGATTCAGAAGAAAGCCTGACTTCTGTCCCTTCTCAGCCTTGTACTACTGAAAATTCAAAATGGGTGAAGACACGTATCCCTTCTAATTTTATGTCTACATTAAAACAAATATATATATGTATATATATACATATATGTATACTACATATGTATATATACATATATGTATACATATATGTATATATATATACATATATGTATATATACATATATGCTTCTAATTTTATGTCTACATTAAAACAAATATATACATATATATTTGTTTTAATGTAGACATAAAATTAGAAGCATTAGTTTAGATTTAAAATTAAAAGCATTGAGGAAAATAGGAATGGATGCAAATAGATGTGCTAATATGTGCCTATAATTACAGATATAAGTTAAATCTAGAGGAAAGTCAGACATTAGAAATTCATATTATATCAATAGAAATCTTGAAACAAGGTTGCTGCATTCATTTTAGTAGCTGTTCCCTAAGAAAGGAGTCCTAAGGTATCTAAGGAAGTGTCAACCAGCTCAGGCTGAATAAACACTGTCATTAAATTAAGAAAACATTAAGAACTAGTCTTGCAAAGCAATTTTTGTAGATTCTAGTATCTTTATGTTGTAATGTTATTTGAGAATTATGATTAATTTTCATTTTTTTCAGCAAACCTAATATACTTTGAATGTATACATTTAAAAGTTTTGTTAAATTCCTGAGAAAGATGTTACTATATATAATGGTGTACTTAGTTTGTGGAGGAATATATCTACAACTTTATAATATGCAAATGAGCAAAACAATGCCATGTGTACATATGGTTTCATTATCAATTTTGAAGGAAGGTCTCTCCTTGATAGTCTGGAGAATCTTATTTTTATTTTATTTTATTTATTTATTTATTTATTTATTTATTTATGAGAACTTCCTAACGGCCTGTGCATGAAATGGAAAGGTGTCATACCCATTTGTAAGAGAGAAACTAGTGGCTCACAACTGATTTGGGATCTCTCTTCTACAATGAATTAATAGATTTTCCCAAATACTAAAGTCTTCAGAACAACTGTCCACAGGATCAATCATACTTGCTCTGTGTCCTCCCTGTAAGAGCAGTTCATGATTTTTGTTTGTTTGTTTGTCTGTTTGTTTGTTTTTCTGATTCCAAGTCCTTTTGGTATTCTATTCATCGTAAAAGTGTTAAAGTCCTTTTCCCTCAACTATTTTTGTATTCATAACATCCGTGTTAACAAAAGCTAGAGAGATATTTTTAGTAGAAAAAGTTATCAGAAGAAAAATAGTCCAATAACCAAGATGGCTTGAAAATCATTACACACAATACTTGTATCTGCATGTGTATTACCATTGCTTCCTGCCAGAGGCAGTGGATATGGTGAATTCTGTGACAAACTCAAATGCTAATTCGTTTAAAGTGAAATCTCATTTACCTCAGGTAAGTGCTTCTTTACCCACAAGTAAATGCTTATTTACTGAGCTGTATTAAGTCTCTGAAAGACACGTAGTTAAGTAACGCCAAAAGAAGAGGTCTCGCTCACCTTTAGCTGGCTTTTCCAGTCCCACTGTCCATGAAGGGAGTCCAAAAGAAACTACAGTGTTGGGGCACCTCGGTGGCTCAGTGAGTTAGGTGGGTGCCTTTGGCTCAGGTCATGATCCCAAAGTCCTGGAATCGAGCCCGCATAGGGCTCCCTGCTTCTCCCTCTCCGACTCCCCTGCTTGTGTTCCCTCTCTCTCTGTCAGATAAATTTTTTAAAAATCTTAAAAAAAAAAAAAAGAAACTACAGTGTTATTTTTGGTGAGAAGAGTTCCATATATATCTCATTCTTTGTATTTATCTGAACCCCTTAAAGTTACTAAGTTCCCTGTCATGGCAGGGGGAAATGTCTGTGTCTAATGTATTGATTGCCCTCTAGTGGATGGAGTGTAAGGATTTTTGTTGTTAATGTGTGATGAACCTAAACTCTAATCTTGGAATAGTCAAAATGCTGCCTCCGTATTTTTAAGCAGCAATCTTGGCAGCTACTTTTTGTGTCTTTGTGCTCTTAGAGCACATATTTAAATCAGTTCACTCCTATAGCATACTTTCTGGGTTGCTATCTCTTTTGCCAGGTTATTAAAAAACAACAGATTTTTTTTTCAAGTCTACTATATACAAGGGACTGTGACTGAATCAGTGAGGGGCAAAATAAGTATAATTCCTGGTTTCTGGCTTTATAAATCTCAATTTCATGTTGGATGTTTTACTGGTATTAAATACTAAATGCATCTCTTAGATGAGGAAGGCTATTGGGTTTAAAAGCAAATAATTATCTTACAACCTCCAACCCCATAACATAACCCTGTAGAAACATTAATTTTTCCCATAGCTAGAAGTAGAGTATTAATGGTGTTGTGAGTTGAGGAAGTCATGGAACTGAAGCCTTTAATACCTCTGGACTCCAGTGATATATATTTTTATTTATTTTTTTAATTTTAAATTCAATTTAGTTAACATATACTATATTATTAGTTTCAGAGGTAGAATTTAGTGGTTCCTCAGTTGCATATAATACCCACAGATCATTACATCAAATGCCCTCCTTAATTCCCATCATTCAATTACCTATTCATCCCCCCATCTCCCCTCCAGCAACCCTCAGTATTTTTCTTATAGTTAAGCATCTCTTATGGTTTGCCTCCCTCTCAGTTTTCATCTTATTTTAATTTTTCTTCCCTTCTCCCATGTTCATCTGTTTTGTTGCTCGAATTCCACATATGAATGAAATCATATGGTATTTTTCTTTCTCTGACTGACTTATTTCGCTTAGCATAATACCCCCTAGTTCCATCCACATCATTGCAAATGGCAAGATTTCATTCTTTTTTATGGCTAAATAATATTCAATTGCACATATATGCCACGTTTTCTTTATCCATTCATTTGTTGATGGACATCTGGGCTCTTTCCATATTGTGGCTATTATGGACGTTGCTACTGTAAACATTGGGATGCATGTGCCCTTTCAAATCACTATGTATCCTCTGGATAAATATCTAGTAGTTCAATTTCTGAGTAGTATCATGTTGGGGTTAATGTAGGGCATGAACTCATCCATAATGCCTGGCTTGCTAAAATGTAACACAGAGGCTGTTAGGGGCAAAGGAAGGTTTAAGACAGGGGTGCTGGCCTTTGGAATGCCAAAGCCTCCTGACCACTCTGCTACTGGAATGTTGTAGGGAGTTGCCTTCCTGAAGGTTTCTTAGTCCATACAGCTACCCTGTGATCTAAGATATATGCATTGTCCCTTAGACTATGCTTATTTATTTTTCATTTTTTTGAAGATTTTTATTTATTTATTTGACAGACAGAGATCACAAGTGGGCAGAGAGGCAGGCAGAGAGAGAGGAGGAAGCAGGCTCCCTGATGATCAGAGAGCCGCATGTGGGGCTCGATCCCAGGACCTTGGGATCATGACCTGAGCTGAAGGCAGAGGTTTTAACCCACTGAGCCACCCGGGCATCCCTTAGGCTATGTTTAGTAGAAAATGCAGATTAGCATATCATATCTTTCCTGTAAACAGAGCATCCTAGTTTCAGTGAGACACCTTGTCACACATGACTTGCTTGAGAAATAATGATAAGGACTTGTGATTATCCTAAAGGACCAATAAAAGCAGGAACAATAAGAGCAAAGTGTCTTCATCTCTGAGCATTGACCCCCTTGCCTTCTCTCTTTCACAACAAAGTTTGGAGTAATCTTTTATCTGTCAGTATAGGGATTACTGGCCATTCCTGGCAGTAACAATGATATATTTTAATTTCAAAGACTTAATATGAGATTATTGATTCCCACTTCCTGGATATTTATGATTCTGTAGGTCTCTCTAGGTACAAGCTAACTTACAACTTCTAACATGAAAGTATTTGGTTAAGTTTTTAATATATTTAATGCTAATTAAATAAAGGTTAGGGCAGGTCAGGGTGGAGTGGAATGAGGAACCCCATACATACCAATTAAATCAGCTAATTATATTGATAAGTTACCAAATAATTTATTATCAAAATCCCCCAAATTCCTCTTGCCCCCAGTCATCCATGATCTAGAAATTCCTTCTTACTTTTTATTTATTTTTTTATTTTTTTCATTTTCATAGCATGTTTGTTTTTTTTAATTATTTTTTATTATGTTATATTAGTCACCATATGGTACATCATTAGTATTTGATGTAGTATTTAAAGATTTATTGTTTACATATAACACCCAGTGCTCCATGCAATACGTGCCCTCCTTAATACCCACCACCAGGCTCACCCATCCCCTAGCTCCCTCCCCTCTAAAACTCTCAGTTTGTTTCTCAGAGTCCACAGTATTTCATGGTTCATCTCCCGCTCTGATTTCCCCCCCTTCATTTTTCCCTTCCTTCTCCTAATGTCCTCCATGTTATTCCTTACGTTCCACAACTAAGTGAAACTATATGATAATTGACTCTCTGCCTGACTTATTTCGCTTAGCATAATCTGCTCCAGTCCCATCCATGTTGATGCAAAAGTTGGGGATTCTTCCTTTCTGATGGCTGAGTAATAGTGCATTGTGTATATGGACCATATCTTTTTTATCCATTCACCTGTTGAACGGAATCTCATTTTTTCCCACAGTTTGGCTATTGGGGACATTGCTGCTATGAACATTGGGGTACATATGGATCTTCTTTTCACTATATCTGTACCTTTGGGGTAAATGCCCAGTAGTGCAATTTTCGGGTCATAGGGTAGCTCTATTTTTAGTTTTTTGAGGAATCTCCACACTGTTTTCCAAAGTGACTTCACCAATTTGCATTCTCACCAACAGTGTAAGAGGGTCCCCCTTTCTCCACATCCTTTCCAACATTTGTTGTTTCTTACCTTGCTAATTTTTGCCATTCTAACTGCTTAAGGTGTAACCTCAATTTGGTTTTGAACTGAAATTCCCTGATGGCTAATGATGATGAACATTTTTTTCATGTGTCTGCTAGCCATTTGCACATCTTCATTGGAGAAGTGTCTGTTCATGTCTTCTGCCCATTTTTTTTTTACTTGATCAGCTGTTTTTTGGTTGTTGGGTTTGAGGAATTCTTTATAGATCTTGGGTATCAGCGCATTGACTGTAGTGTCATTTGAGAATATCTTCTTCCATTCTCTGGGTTGCCTCTTTGTTTTGCTGACTGTTTCCTTTGCTGTGCAGGAGCTTCTTATCATGATGAAGTCCCCAAAGTTGATTTTCCCTTTTGTTTCCCTTGCCTTTGGAGACACATCTTGAGAGAAGTTGCTGTGGCCAGTGTCAAAGAAGTTACTGTCTATGTTCTCCTTTAGGATTTTAATGGATTCCTGCCTCATGTTGAGGTCTTTCATCCATTATGAGTTTATCTTTGTGTACAGTGTAAGAGAATGGTCGAGTTTCATTCTTCTATACATAGCTGTCCAATTTTCCCTGCACTATTTATTGAAGAAACTATCTTTTTCCCACTATATATATTTTCCTGTTTGTCAAAGATGAGTTTATCATACAGTTGAGGGTCTCTATCAGGGCTCTATATTCTGTTCCATTGGACTGTGTGTCTGTTTTTGTGGCAGTACCATGCTGTCTTGCTGATCACAGCTTTGTAATAAAGCTTGAAATCAGGCAACCTGACTCTCCTAGTTTTGTTTTTCTTTTTCAACATTTCCTTGTAATTCAGGGTCATTTCTGCTTCCACACAAATTTTAGGATAATTTGTTCCAGCACTTTGGAAAATGCTGATAGTATTTTGATCAGGATGGCATTGAAAGTATAGATTGCTCTGGGCAGCTTAGACATTTTAACAATGTTTATTCTTCTGATACATGAGCATGGAATTTTTTTCCATCTTTTTGTGTCTTCTTCAATTACTTTTTTTTAAATTTAATTTTATTTTTTCCGTGTTCCAAGATTCACTGTTTATGCACCACACCCAGTGCCCCATGAAATTACTTTTTTTAGATTGTATTTATTTATTCTTTTGAGAAAGAGAGAGAGAGAGACAGAGAGAGAAAGCATGAGTAGAGGGAGAGGTAGAGGGAGAGGAAATGCAGAGAATCCCAAGCAGACTATGTACTGAGCATGGAGACTCACATAGGGCTCAATCTCACAACCCATGAGATCATGACCTGAGCCAAAATCACCAGTTGGACACTTAACACTGACTGAGCCACCCAGGTGAACCCCTTCTTACTACTACTATATCATAGTACTTACACTAAGAGATCATTACAACTTGTTTACCTTTCTCACTCTGCTTCATTAAACTGTGAACTTATTTCCTTCTTCTTTATTTCTTTCTTCCTTCCTTTCTTTCTTTCTTTCTGTATTTCCTCTAATTATTTAGAGTAAGTACAGACACAAAGTAGGCCCATAATTCAATATAATGTCATTGAATAAATGGATGAATGAATGAAAAAAAAAAGAAGTTGAAATTCCACTTCTGTACCTGTGGAGATATTATTGGGTATAGGTACCTAAATTACATGTCTCAAATTATAATATGTAGAAGACTTTTTTGTCTTCTTATAAATTTAAGCTTTTTGTTGCAATCATTTGTAAATGCACAAGTGGTTTTCCTAAAGCCAAAATCAAAATTATACTTTGTATATCACCAATCGAGAGTTGCCATGTTCCAACTCCTTTCTTAAGTGTGCCAAATAAGGAAAAGTCAAGTTAAGTCATGTAATAAATTATCTAGTGATAGATCTGAAGAAAATGATGATCTTTTTTGTGGAAATTTTAATACCAAAATTCTCAAGAAAACTGTCCTATTATTACTCTGATGACAAAAGTAATCTGTCTAAGATTAGGAAACTTAAGGAATAAAACTTGCATGCTTTAAAAAATGAAATTTTCAGGGCACCTGAGTGGCTCAGTGGGTTAAAGCCTCTGCTTTCGGTTCAGGTCATGATGCCAGGGTCCTGGGATCGAGCCCCACATCGAGTTCTCTGCTCGGCAGGGAGCCTGCTTCCCTTCCTCTCTCTCTGCCTGCCTCTCTGCCTACTTGTGATCTCTGTATGTCAAATAAATAAATAAATAAATCTTTAAAAAAATGAAATTTTCTAGGAGCTGGTTTTTTGAAAGAATTAATAAGATTGATAAACTTCTGGCCAGACTTATTAAAAAAAAAAGAAAAAGGACCAATCGAGAGTTGCCATGTTCCAACTCCTTTCTTAAGTGTGCCAAATAAGGAAAAGTCAAGTTAAGTCATGTAATAAATTATCTAGTGATAGATCTGAAGAAAATGATGATCTTTTTGTGAAAATTTTAATACCAAAATTCTCAAGAAAACTGTCCTATTATTACTCTGATGACAAAAGTAATCTGTCTAAGATTAGGAAACTTAAGGAATAAAACTGAAAAAATAAGAGATAGAAAACATGCACAAACCCATAACAAGCAAGGAAATTGAAGCAATATTACACAATCTCCCCCAAAACAAAAGTCCAGGCCCAAATGGCTTCCAGGTGTATTCCACCATGCCTTTAACGAATAGTTATTCTGGCGCCTTGGTGGCTCAGTGGGTTAAGCCACTGCCTTCGACTCGGGTCATGATCTCAGGGTCCTGGGATCGAGTCCTGCATTGGGCTCTCTGCTCAGCAGGGAGCCTGCTTCCCTCTCTCTCTCTGCCTGCTTCTCTGCCTACTTGTGATCTCTCTCTGTCAAATAAACAAATAAAATAAAAAAAAAAAAGAATAGTTATTCTTCCGAAACTGTTCCAAAAGAATAGAAATGGAAGGAAGATATCCAAACTCATTCTATGAGCATTCCCTTGACCCCAAAACCAGACAAAGACCCTACTAAAGAGGAGAATTACAGACCAATATCCCTGATAAACATGGATGCAAAAAATTTCACCAAAATACTAGCCAATAGAATCCAACAGTACATTAAAAGCATAATTTACCACAACCAAGTGGGATTTATTCCTGGGCTACAAATGTGGTTCAATACCTGCAAATCAATGAGTATGATACACTACAGAAATTAATGAAAGAACAAGAACCATATGATCCTCTAAATAAATGCAGAAAACATTTGACAAAGTACAATATCCTTTCTTAAAACTCTTCACAGTGTAGAGATAGAAGGAACATACATCAATATCATAAAAGGCATATACAAAAAGCCACAGTGAATATAATTTTCAATGGGGAAAACCTGAGAGCTTTAACCTAAGGTCAGGAACACAGCAGGGATGTCCACTACCATCATTGCTGTTCAAAATTATTAGAAGTCCTAGCCTCAGCAATCAGACAACAAAAAGAAAAAAAAAAGGCATCTGAATTGGCAAAAAAGAAGTTAAGCATTAACTCTTTGCACTATACTCTCTCTGGAAAATTCAGAAGACTCTGCCCCAAAATTGCTAGGACTTGTATAGGAATTCAGAAAAGTGGCAGGATATAAAATCAATATACAAAAACCTGTTGCATTTCTATACATTAACAAAGAGACAGAAGAAAGAGAAATTAAGGAGTCAATCCCATTTACAGTTGCACCAAAAACCATAACATACCTAGGAATAAACCAAACCAAAGAGCTAATTATCTGTACTCAGAAAACTATAGAACACTTATGAAAGAAATTAAAGAAGACACAAAGAAATGGAAAAATATTCTATGCTCATGGACTGGAAAAACAAATATTGTTAAAATGTCCCTGCTACCCAGAGCAATCTATGCATTCAATGCAATCCTTATCAAAATACCACTGGCATTTTCCATAGAGCTGGAACAAACAATCCTAAAATTTGTATGGAGCCAGAAAAGACCCAGAACAGCCAATGGAATGTTAAAAAAGAAAACCAAAGCTGGTGACATCACAATTCCAGACTTCAAGCTCTATCACAAACCTGCAATCATCAAGATAGTATGTTACTGGCCCCCAAACAGACACATAGATCAATGGAACAGAATAGAGAGCCCAGAAATGATCCCTCAACTCTATGGTCAACTAAATTTCAACAAAGCAGGAAAGACTATCCAATGCAAAAAAGACAGTCTCTTCAGCAAGTGGTGTTGGAAAAATTGGACAGACACATGCTGAAAAATGAAACTGACCATTTCCTTAAACCACATACAGCAATAGACTCAAAATGGATGAAAGACCTCAATGTGAGACAGGAATCCATCAAAATCCTAGAGGAGGACACAGGCAGCAACCTCCATGACCTTAGCTGCAGCAACTTCTTCCTAGAAACATCTCCAGAGACAAGGGAGACATGAACTATTGGGACTTCCTCAAGATTAAAAGCTTTTGCATAGCAAAGGAAACAATCAACAAAACCAAAACACAACCAAGAGTATGGGAGAAGATGTTTGCAAATGTCTTATCAGTTAAAAGGCTAGTATCCAAAATCCATACAGAACTTATCATAGTCAACACCCAAAGAACAAACAATCCAATAAAAAAGGGGGAGGAGCAGAAGACACAGACATTTCTCCAAAAAAGATATATAAATTTCCAACAGACACATGAAAAAATGCTCAACATCACTTGACATCAGGGAAATACAAATCAAACCCACAATGAAAGAGCACCTAACACCAATCAGAATGGATGAAATTAACAAGTCCGGAAATGATAGATGTTGGTGAGGATGTGGAGAAAGGGGAACCCTATTACACTGTTGTTGGGAATGAAAACTTAGTCAGCCACTCTGGAAAGCAGTATAGAGGTATCTCAAAAAGTTGAAAATAAAGCTACCCTATGACACAGCAATTACACTATTGGGTATTTACCCCAAATATACAAACATAGTGATCTAAAGGAGCACCTGCACCCCAATGTTTATAAAATCAATGTCCACAGTGGCCAAAACTGTAGAAAGAGCACAGATGTCCACCAACAGATGAATGGATAAAGAAGATGTGGTACATATATATAGAATGGAATACTATTCAGCCATCAAAAAATTTAAATCTTGCCATTTGCAATGATGTGGATGGAACTAGAGAAGGCCAGTTATTATATGATCTCACTTGTATGTGGGATTTAAGAAACAAAACAGAGGATCATAAGGGAACAGAGAAAAAAATAAAACAAGACAAAAACAGAAAGGGAGACAAGGCATAGGAGACTCTTTACTATAGAAAACAAAAAACAAACTGAGAGTTGTAGGAGAGGAGGAGGGTAGGGTCATGAGATAACTTGGTGAGAGACATTAAGGAGGGCTCATGATGTAATGAGCACTGACTATTATAAAAGACTGATGATTCACTTTCCTCTACCTTTGATACCAATAATACATTATACATTAATTACTTGAATTAAAAATAAATCATAGGAATAAAAAAAATCACAGTAACCACTGGCCTAGGGTGACTAGAGATATCCAGCTTTGCTCTTACAAAAATACAAAAATTCCTCCTAAAAATGGAAATAAAAAAATGCTTATTACTACCTGAAAATTTAGATTGAAACTAATTTAAGAACAAATATGAGTACTGGAACTTCTTTTTATTCCTCTAGCTTTAGGACTAGTATACTTTAAGTTTTGGGATGACAGGGACCCTATTGATCTTGTTCACTGCTATCTCCTAGTGCCTACAGAGGTTGTTGATACAGAGTTGGTACACAATAAATACTGGTGGAAGTCAGTGAAAATATAAGTCCAGTGGCCCCTTGTCCTACATTTTTGTTGGGTCTTCCTTGGATTTCAATCTACCCTAAGGGCAGCAATGGGAAGTTAGGAGGGAATCTTTTCTCATGGGCTCATCTTACTACATCAGCTCCTCATAAGACAGAGGAAGAAGAGAATGACTCAAAGAAATTCAATAGCAAGGGCCAAAAGATTTTTGGATTTACTTACATTCTATGTAGAATCCCTTTTTCCATTCATTGAAAGCCACATCTCTTGGTTCTGTTGTTGAATTTTATTCTTGAAAGGTTAAAGGGTCTATGATAAGGTGGAAAGCCTTGAGTTTTCTAGAGGTGAGAGTCTTATCCACCTACTGTATCCCAGATCACATTTAATAAGATTTGTTGAGTAGGCATAACTACTGTGAGGCCTAGGAAGTACATGACAAACATCCTCTTACTTGCAGTCCAGTCATTTTCTATAGTTGCCCTAATGCTTTACTATTCAAGATGTGTAAAAACATGCTCTAAATGCCATTCTTGGGAAAGAGTAAATGTTTGTTTTCTGAGATGAATACTCAGGAAAAGCATATCAATGTTCATAGTTAGATACCAGTGGAAATGCATTCAAAATGCTCCCCTGATGTCCCCTCTGATTATTAAGTGCAGGTACAATATTTCTGTAATCATGATACATTTTCTCTATTGCATAAGTACCTGGGCTAAATATAAGGTGATGTTTTCAGCTAAAAACTTTCTAAAAATTTACATATAGATGATACAATTCTGCAGATTTATATGTATTTCTTAACAAACTTTCAACAGTGGCTGGAAACAGAGCAGTATGAAATGACAAATGCAATTCTTAGTATGAATTCTTTGAACCCCAGAATGACCTTAGTTTTCCTATTGGGACACTATCTTTCTTGTTCCCTTGAATAAACCTTATGAATCCCATTCATCAGGACATTCTAGTTATTAAGAAGGTTCATAGAAAAACAACAACAAAAAAACATGTTTAATATTTTTTAACATCAAAATGACTATTTTTTAAAACAATATTCAATTTAAAATAAGGTGTACATCAAAGAGTTTGGAAATGTTTTGACTCACCTAGATGAGATTTGATAAGAAATAGAACATATTCTTTAGGTGTGAGGATTCAGGACAGTTTCTTTATCATCCATACTTGCAATCTCACCTCTGACATGGTAAGGCCTATGGTGAGAAAAACAGGATAAGAAGAGAGCAAAAATAAGGATGGGGAGGGGGAAAATATAGTGTCCATACAAGTTTCCAGGAATTTCACTAATGAAAAATTGTGAGAAGGCATGTTCAATGCATCAGGAGAGAGAGCAACATTATGTAGCATACTGTTATATCTAAGAAAAAAAAACAGACTTCTTTTATTTTTTTCTTTCTCCAAGGACCCTTATAATAAACAGTGTTATGTGTAGGTGAATAAACATAATGAACAGAAACAACAGTAATATCAGAAAAAACTACTACCATTTATCGCATGCTTACCATGTGTCAGGCACAATGGTAAAAGATTTCCATGATTGATGTTATTGGCAGCATTCAACTGCAGACTGATAGAGCTAAAATAGGTTGTGTTCCCTCACTCTGTTCTCATCATCGACCATCACATATAGATATACAACTGGTCCATCACAGTTATAATGACAGAGACTTTGAAATATAAAATAAAACATAGAAAAAAAAAGTGAGAATTTTGTTAGAATGGTGACTATGAACAATGAATTATATATATTTGTCTATCTGTATAATATCTTTTGCCTACCTACATCCTCTGAGATGAATAAATACTCTCAACAGAGTTCAGGAGCTAGTGAGTGAAGTTAGGTACTGGCATATAGCAATAAGAAAGGAAAAGAATAAAAAAAAATGAGAGAAGATATGGAGGAAAGCTTGGGGGTGCAGGGAGGGAAACAAAACTGAGTGTAGACTGAATGAGAAACAGTCTTTGAAGATTTCAAATTTGACAATAGTTACTGTGGAGTTAAGGTATTAAGTTAAGAATTATGCTTGGATATCCTCTGACTTGGACAGTTTGTGGACACTAGAACATATTCTTTAACTCGTGGTAATATCTGATAAAGGAAAATTTCAACTTTTAATATTTGTAAGCCCTGTTCCTGGGCGCCCAGGGAAACTATACTTATACAAAGATCAGAATGACTTCACCAAACTTCAAAGCAGGAGCTCTATTTCTGCCCTGAGTACACATTGTTCATTTGCTTCTTTAGCAAATTACCTAAAAGAAACATTTAAAACTAAAGATAAGAGTAAAATGCTCCCTAAATTCCATTTCCATGCCTCTGAAGCCTGCAATCTTGTACATATGAAAAGCATAAGATAAAGTTTGTTAATGTTCTGAAATGTCCTTCAGATGATTTGTAACTCTTGATGTAACAACAACAACAAAAATACCTATATCCCTCTGATGAAGTTCTAGAACCTAGGTGAGATTCTGTGGGGTGAGGTCTGGAGCGGATGACCAAGAAAGAATTCTTGAGACATCTTTGGTGCAAAATGGTGGTTTATTAAAGCACGGGGACAAGACCTATGGGCAGAAAGAGCTGCTGCCCGGGTTGTGAGGGATGGCAGATTACAGTACCCTGCGGTTGGGGGAAGGTGAAGGAGAGGGAGGTTTCAGTGGAGCTTTTATATTCTAAAGAGGGCCTACAAAATGCAGGAGGTCTTGTGGCTTGATCAATGTTGTCTTTTGGCAAGCTATTAACATCAAGATAGTTGGGAGACTCTGGTCTTGCAGGATTATGATCTCTGCAAGTTGACTATTTGTTTCTCGTTTGTGGTGGTCAGGGGTGCCTGAGGAATGTTACACTGTTACACATATTACCGAGGGGAGCAGGTGGAGAGGGGTGCAAGGTGTCGGCTTTTGCTTTGTCCTCAGTCAGCCTCCTGCTCCCTCATCACCTGGATTATTCTCCTCCAGAGCATTCTCTTTGTTAAGATTGTGTATCCTACACAGCTGTCTTCACTTGGACTCAAATAAATCTTTCTTCCCTTGTTTTCTTAAAGAAATTCTAAAAGGTTTGTTCATTTTGCAATGACCTATCACAGAAAGAAATTCATTTGAAAGTTAATTAATTGCACTTTTACAATCAATTTTTTCATCAGATGCTTACTTCCAGATCAGAAATGACATTCTATAGCTCTAAGATTCTTGTACAGCTTTAATTTTGAAATATAAACCACCCCAGAACTTTTCAACCTCTTTATTCAATGACAAGATCCCTAGTGGAAATGAGTCCCTCAGTTCATTTTCATGAGCAACCCTGGGTAGTAATTAGGTCTACACTATGAAATTTCTCATTTGCTTCACTTACATTATTAGTCAAAAAGATAACTTCTTTCTGTCTCACTTTTAAAGAAAAGACTTCCAAGCCAATAACAGGATGCTCAAATTGGAGTTAAATGCAACAAAGAACTCATACCCACAACATAACAGTGCTTTGCTGATGTTTCATGTATGGTGCTAACAGCAAAGGTGCAACTTCATCTAGCCTTTGATCTACACTTTAAAAGCAGCAGGTATCTTTGTAGACCCAAACTTGAATAGCCATGGTGATGAGGGAACAGAAGGCTGGCTGAGGACAAAGCAAATCTGACACCCTCCAACCTCCCCCCACCCCCATTCCTGGGTGGGACATATGTGACATTCTTTAGGAATCTCCCACCCATCTTAATGTTAATACCTTGCTAGAGGGCAAAACGACCTTGGCAATGGCAAGGCCTCTGGTATCTGGTATCTTGTAGGTCCTCTTTAGCATATGAAAGTTCTATTGAAACTTCCCTTTTCCTTACCTCCCCCAACTCCTTCGCACAAAACCTGCCACTCCTCACAACCCCAGGACAGCAACTCTTCCTGCTCACGGGTCCTGTCCCCATGCTTTAGTAAACCACCATTTTGCAAAGATGTCTCAAGAATTCCTTCTTGGTCATCGGCTATGGACCACACCCCATCAAACCTCACCTATATTCTAGAGCTTAATCAATGGAAAAAAAAAAACAGAACAAAACCAGAATACCTGATAGATTGTCCCTGTTAGGATATATCTGCCTCTCTTCTTTCCTGTTAGGCAGTTTTTTTCTCATGATTCTTTTGTGCCATTTCAAAAATGTGTCTTCTGGCTTTATAAATCTGAAGAGAAAAATCAATACCTCTGCAAATTAACTAGTGCAAAGGAAAATGAAAGGAACTTCTTTCCTGATATTCGACTCATTGAAAATTCAGCTATTTATGAAGTTCTCTAAGTCCCATGCCCTGCAAAAGAAACAAGTTTCACTCTGCCATCTCACATATATCACAGTGACCTGATACCTTTTCTCAAAGCAAAAAACTACCAGAAGAGCTGAGATGTAACATCAGGAATATCTCTCCTGCCTCTGCAGCAGAGACCAAATGTAGGCAGTAATCAAAGTGGTTTAATTATGTATCACCAGGAGTAAATACTGCTAATCTTCAGAAACATGCAAAACTTTGTTGTCTCCCTGTTAAAATATGAATGAATACTGAACATTAAAGTGTTTCAAAAAAGAATATGAAAGAGACTATATGCTATCAAAGAGGAAGTGGTGCATAAAGTAGAAAGTGTCAAAGCCTCCTGAAAAACATTGCAACTCCATGGCTAAGGAAAGAAAAAATGATTTTTGTGTTTTTTTGTAGCTGTATTCACAGCATCAGGCAGAACCACTTTAATTTTAAAACACCCTGTAGTACCCAAGAGCCCATGCTTGTTAGCTTATAAAACTTAGTAACCATACAGGTCTAGAAGGATTCCAGTGTTCTTAATCACACAGCTGATTTACAGAGACTGGCTATAATGGAAAAAGTATCATCTTGTAAGCCTTAGGATATCTCACAGTGGGGGGAAACCAAGAGGCAGTCTTTTATTTCTACTTTACTTATTCTTACAAGGAGGGTAGTGCTAACTAAAGGAATGAATGAAAGGAGGGGGGGAAAGCATGAAACACATTTCCCTGACTTCTCTGTTTTCACACTACTGGGTCTTTCATTATTCAAAAATGTATTTTTTCTCCAAATTTGTGAATATTTGTATTCTTTTCCCCTGGTTAGGAAAAACCAGCTTTATTATGGAAAGTGAGAAGTGTCTGCAGAAATTACAAACAAAATGAAATGCATTCTAAATCACTTACAGCTAATCTCATTATAAATGTGAATTTTTCTTCAATGGTAAGCAAGAATATATTCAAAACACACTAATTTATAATGTTAATAAATAAATGTCCCCCAAAGCAGTGAGCTCTAGGTGCTTTGCAAGGACCCTTTTGGGAGCAGCTTGTACAGGATAGAAAAGGTTGCGCTCAGAGTGGATGAGAGTTAATGTGGTCAGTAGGGAAATCAACTCAAAGCAAACCCCAAGTCAAATCAAATGAGTCACAGAATTGTCACAATGTTACATAAGCAGAATAAGAGGGCTTTAGTAAGAATTTATCTTTTTAAATTTTTATTTAAATTCCAGTTAACAGTATTATGTTAGCTTCAGGTGTACAACATAGTGAATCAACACCTGGTGTTCATCACAAGTACACCACTTAATTCCCATCACCTATTTAAGCCATCTCCCTTCCCATGGGTAGTTCCATTTTTAACTTTTTGAGGAAGTGCCATACTGTTTTCCACAATGGATGCACCAGTTTGTATAAGAGGGCTCCTTTTTACTTCACATCCTTGCTAACATTTTTTTCTTGTGTTGTTGATTTTAGCCATCCTGATGGGTGTGAGGTGATATCTCATTTAGTTTTGATTTGCATTTCCCTGATGATGAATGATATTGAGCATCTTTTCATATATCTGTTGGCCAACTGGATGTCTTCTTTGGGAAAATATCTATTCATGTCTTCTACCCATTTTTTGACATTGGCCATAGCAACTTCTTTTCTAGATATGTCTCCTGAGGTAAGGAAAACAAAAGCAAAAACAAACTATTGGGACCTCATAAAAATCAGAAGCTTCTGCACAGTGAAGGCAATAATCGACAAAACTAAAAGGCAACCAGGGGCACCTGGCTGGCTCAGTCAGTGGAGCATGCAACTCTTAATCTCAGGGTTGTGGGTTAAAGCCCCATATTGGGTACAGAGATTACTTAAAAGATAAAAACTTAAAGATGAAACTAAAAGGCAACCTACTGAATGGGAGAAGATATTTGCAAATGACATATCTAATAAAGGGTTAATATCCAAAATATATAGAGAATTTATGAAATTAAATACCCCCAAAATTAGTAATTCAATTAAAATGGTTGGAAGGGACTTACACTCCAAGTGTTTGTCTCCTCTGTGTGACATATCTCAGTAATCCTACTTAGAAAAAAAACGCTACTTAGAGGTGGCATATTATGTTTGCCCCATTTGTCTTGCTGTATCTTCTTTCACTGATGTGATAACAAAAACCTTTTCATGCATCTTAGTTGCAGATGTCTTCTAAACCACTTTTTTTTTGGAGACTGTTCACACTTTACATTGAGAATGTACTGATGGTGCCCTCTGCTCTTTCATAGTAGTACCATGACTATGGTATGTTAATATGATATGTTGCTTTGGCCCTGAAGAATCAGGACACATAAAACTGCAATGCTCTATACTTGTGCAGCACCTATCATCTGACACCCTAAATCCCCCTTACAGATTCTGATTCATTAAATCTCATAATATCTTCCTGAGGTAACATGTATAAACCCCATGGTTTATAGATGGGGTAACAGAAAAGTCACAACACAGTTATCTGACTCCCTCAGAATGTTAGAATATATCTTTTTCCACAATGGCAATTGATTACAGAGTTCTGGGCTCTAGGATGTAGACATAACAACTCTTATGGAAGTGTTCTGTGAACCTGAAATACCACTGAAATGGCATGCATGCAACTACAAGGGGGAAAAGAAACATTGTTTTATATCAACTTGTACAAAAGGAGCTTCTAGCCATATGCATGAGGTTGACATTACTGTATCTTGAAAACACTTTCCCAAACAGAGCCTAGCATCAATATTAGCAAGAGTATCTAGCACTTTTAGTCTGAGGAGCACAGGTTGGCAGAGGAAGAGGCTAGGGAGCATACCATTTCATGGTATGGGTGAGAAGTTAGAATCCAATCCCAGAGGCAGCACCTGAAACAGGTAGCAAATATTCAAAAACGTTTCAGAAAAATATGGATTGTTATCTTAAATCTCAAATCCAAGGGGCAAGACAATTTAAGAACTAATGAAAAAAGATTTTTGTGAGAGACAAAAGAAGAGAATCAGGCATGAGTTAGGCTATCTGCATTCCTGTTCTACCATATGTGTGATTTAAATAATACTGTATATATAATGGTTTGAAGACTTTTAGTCTCTGATGTCTTCATCATCATCATCATCATCATCATCACCACCATCATCACCACCATCATCACCACCATCATTATTTTCTTCATCATTTGGGTAAGAAAAAATCTGTATGATTCTCCTCCCAATGGCCTAGAGAGTAGGCTATACAATTGTGGACCTAAGTGAGAAAATTAAGCTCCCTTTATATGGTAATAGAACAAGAATAAGAATACATGCCTCCTGCTGATCACTTAGCAGGCATTTTACTCTAAAAGATGCAATAACTCTTCTGAAGTTTACATGCTGCAAGGCAGAGAGATAAGTTCTGAACTGGTAGCTCTGGATAGGTTCTTTGGAGAGAAAATTGTTCTATTGCATCCAAAAAGGAATAGGGATGCTGCCTTGATCTTCAGAGAAAACACATTCCTTTGCAGGCACGTGTGTGTGTGTGTGTGTGTGTGTGTGTGTGTGTGTGTGTGTGTGTTGGGAGGATGAGGCGAGGGAACAGGAAAGAGAAGAATCAAGCTCATCATTAATATGCCTGACAGGGCAGGAGACAAGAGCATTTATCATGATTGTTACCTGATGTGCTTAATTTCATTTCACGTGTATGAGCACTTCATCCTCACCTTAATATTGTCTACCCATAAGGTGAGAAGTCTATGAATATTTAGAGGTAAACACTTGCTCTGGACCCAGGGTTTTATTTGGCACTGGGGTAAGTATAAAAATTATTTCACCAAATTTCTAAACTTAGTTTTATATGTGTGAAGCTTTCCAAAAGGATAGAGGTTGATGCTTAGAGGGGACTGAAGTGGTTTATGCTGCTCTTATTTTGTTGTGTTGTTTGATTTGCAACTATCAAGGAGTCATTTGAGAGTGACTTAGAAAAGTTATGTTACCAGTGTCACAGTATTGCCCTAGTTGCATTTGACATTTTAGTAACATTCTAGAATAGGCTCAAACTCAATCACTGCACCACACTAGAGCAGTCCTCATAATTAGAGTTCTTACCAGAAGGATCAAAACCTTCTGACCAGTCTCATTAATGGCATGGGTATTTACTACATGACATATCAATTATTTTTTTTATTCATGGTCTATAAACTACGGCTTACTGAGGGATAAAGTAAATTAAATATTTTCTCACCATTAAATTTCAATTAGAGGAGGAATTAACAAGGGTTTAAATTTTAACAGTGGACTTTTATCAAAACCCAGATGCTTACTGGGTTTATTTTATTATTCTCCCAAGTCCTTGCTTGTTTGTCTCCTGCTTTTCTGTGAAAACTTGAAGTGATTTCTCTGAAAGGGACAGCAGAGCTGAGTATCAACAAAAGAAATGTGTTGGCAGAAATTTCCCACTAATTCTCATCTATTTGGCAGGTGTCCTTGTAATTATCACATTGGAGGCAGTTGCTTACATTTCCCAGTACTTTGATTAAAAGATGACCCACTAACAATGTACTGATTCTTGAATTTATGAAAAATCATATTATACTTTCTAATAAACTCAAGAATTTGGGTTTAAGGGCATAAAATATTTGAAATAAAAATTTGTGTCATGAAGTACAAGAAACAGAGATCATAAAACATAGATATCTTACAGAAACTAACTCCCTTTTCCATATCCTATTCTTCTCTATTCCCTCCCATCATCAGACTTTTTCTAATGTCATTCCTGAAGTGGTTGGACTTTAGCAGATTGGTGCTATAATTTCTTTCCCAAGAAGTTTGTTAATGAATTATATTTTTTCCAACTGACTCTTAATGATCCATTTTTACTTTATCAGTTGCTTACACCACAACAAGCAGGACCTAAAATATCCTGACTAGCCCTGAGCTCACTGCTGCACACTGGCTGCACTCCATTAAGGAGCTAAGATACCCCTTAGTACATTATAGGACTGTAGAATCTATAGAACAAAGGAACCCACAGGCTAACCTATCATTACTTAAGAAATTAAACAAGGAGATCCCTCTGAAACCATTTTTTCCTCAATATTCATGTATAAATCAACATTAATCCTAAAATGACACTGCTGGTGAGTTGGTAAACTGTGAGTTGTGTATAGTGAGCAGTACCCTGGAAGAACAGCAATGTTACTTTTTATAAATAATCAGAGCTTCTCATCCTAAGGAGAACAGCATATTGGACTTCACTTCAAAATCTCCAAATTTTACATGTCACAAATATTTAGATCTCTTGAGTTACTCCCAAAGTACTAGAATCATCTTTACTCTACTTCATAAATCTATTTTACTTGCTCACTTAGCTTCTTAGTTAGTTACTTGCTATAAATTGAAGGGACTGTATCACTTAGCCCTCTTTTGCTACCAGATGATGCATGCATTCTGGCAACCATAGTAAAGGGGAGTCTATTCCAAATCAGGGAGGATTCTTCAGGAAAATCAGATTTCCTAGAATTCCATGTATTGCACTTTAAAGAGGCTGCCACAAAGTACAGCATGGTCTGCAGTAACATGCTGTGCATGTAAGTCCTTGAGCAGCCAGATGGGTCTTGGATGTTGTTAGTGTCACGCTGATTTAAATAAGTGTCCTAGGAAAACTGATGAACAAAGAACTCAAGACCAGATATGCATACTTAATGCATGCATATTTTTTCAATCCCATCAAAACATTCCATAAGGAACAGAAGAGGTAACATTACTTTATTTTCTTGTGTGTGTGAATGTGCTTGTGTCCATGCTAGTATATTAAATTAATTTTAGACGCTTATCAGAAGAAGTACAAAAAAGAGTGAGTCTTAAAAATATAATGAATAAAAAAATAAAAATAAGAAAAAATACCAAGTGATGGCACCTTATTTTAGGAGGAAGAATTTTCACTTTGCTCAAAATGAGATTCTTGAATCATTTATTTATTTACTCATTCATTCATTCCATAATTATATGTGTTTATAACAGGCAGTAGGTTAGATGCAGGAGCTATTTGGTCAACAAAACTTTCTAAGTGCCCTGTCTTCATAAGGCTTACTTTGCAGTTGTGGAAATAGGTAATGAACAAGTAAGCAAATTCATACACAATATAATTACATATTGTGATAATGACAGGAACTGAAGTAGGAGCCAGAGGTAACTTGTAAACTGAAATGTAAAGAACGAGAAGGAGCCAGCTTCACAAAAGTAGAGGGAAGAATATTCCACGCATTCGTACAGAGGCCCAGGGGTTGGTAGTTTCAGGGAAGATAAAGGAAGCCTGCAAGTAGCATAAATTAGGGTCATAGTCCACATAGTCCAGAGCTGCATTGCAGAAAGATAACCCAAAGCTCTCCTTCGAGATAATGAGGAAAGATAGGGTTTTATGCCACAATCCATACTCAGACAGGGCCATTCCTCACTTCTCTTATTCTGAATTTCTCATCCATAAATTGATCAAAACCATCTTGAACCAATTTATGATAGTTTATATTGGTTTTTAAGGTAAATGAGTTTCAGTGGCTACTTACCTGCAGTTTAATATTTCCTTTATATTTCTCCAAAATTGACCTCTTTAAGTCTTTAAAAAGTCATCTTTTACTTCTTGTACTCTAAAACATGTGATATCTCATCATTTCTACACAATGTAGACTCTTTCTTACCTTAGAAAAATTCACCTTTGATCTTCATGTCATCCAGACTGAAGACTTGCTCTTCTTTAGTTTGTTCTTATTAATTATGGTCTCCATCTCCTTAATTATTCCATGGCCTGTAAAGTTGACCTCCACATAGGAAGAATTGATAGGGTGTGCTTGGTGGCATCTGACAGGTCCAAAAGGCATGCATTTGCCTAAACATTTATCCCCATTAATTAACTCAACGGTTTACATACAATGTTACCTTTGTGACTTCTATGGATTAAGTGATTGAAAATCCTTCTTTGATAGCTAAGAGGGATAACAATACGTGCTATGTATGTCAGTCCTTGGGCAGCCAGATGGGCCTTTTTTGCAGGAACAAGACCCTGGAGAAGTTATGGAAGAGGGATTGAACGCCTTAGAGATGGGGATCAGAGTTAAACTCCTGAATCATCATCCTTTTCCTTATTTTATGAGTCTAGATGATTTCTGGAGAGTTGTGCAACTACCTTGGTTGAGAGTAGAGTGCTGAATTCATACAGACCTAATTAGAATTCTGGCTCCACCACTGATTAGTTGAGCTAATCATTTAACTTTTATGACCTTCATCTATTTCAACTGTAAAATGAAGAAACAAAGTGCTTAACTCATAAGGTTACTGAGATTATCAAATAAAATAACAAAGGTAACAAGTTTTGTCCAAAGGTGGCCCACAATCCAGGGTTACTATAACTTAACTTTTCTGAACCATTTTTGACTTTGTGTGAAATGGGAACAAGATTTCTCCAAATCACAAGTATGCTGAGACTTATAGCTTTGTGTTTGTAATATGAATAGAATAGTTAAGAGATAGATACATAGGGAAGGGAATAGGAAAGGAAACAGAGGCAGAAATAATCACTGTAGAAGATGCAATCCTGCACCTCCCAGATCCCTTTTGCGATTGAAGAACTTACTCCTCCAGTTTCTGGAAGTCTGTGGGCAGATGTGTCTCAGCTTTCAGCTTTCTTCAGAATTGCCTTGGCTGCATTCAAGCTATACCCACCCAAGAGGAGCTTGTCATACAGTGGGGAGGAATGACAAATTCTGGTCCCTTTGTCCAACCTGCCACAACTTTGGAGAGCCATGTTTTACTTTTAAATTCTCATGAGGTCAGCCAAGGACTTCCCTGAGACTGTATCACTGTCCAACTTCTCCTTCCCAATTTTTCTTTCTTCCCTTCCCTTTGTTGGGTGGGGATCCCAAGAGCATTCTCCAATAAATTTTGTTCTGTCTCCCTTGCAGTCTTTTTCATGTGAATCCAATAATGTGCCGTGTTCCACCAAAACTCTTCCTTTTGGCCCTTGAGGTTGCTACTTTACTTTTGGTTTGAGATTGTTTGTTATGTCAAATTTATTTCCAGATACCTCAATTTGATCATATTTTCAGCTTTCATTCACATCAGAGTGCAATGATTTTTAAAGTAATATTTTCACTGTAAAATAAAACAGAAATACAGTACACACACATGTACACACACAAATGTAGCTCAATAAAATATTATGAGACAAACACCCTTGTAACCACCATCTAGGTCCAAAACTAGAATTTCATTAACCACTCAAAAACCCACCCTCACGTATCCCTTCTTAATCACACCTCCCTACCCCCCAAATAACCACAAAAGTAAAATGATTCCTCACACTTCTTTGTAGTTTTATGAAACAAATGTGAATTCTTAGATATCATAGTTTAATCATTCACATTTTTTTCAATTGATATCCCCTTTAGGTCTTTTTAAATATATTAATGTCTCCTTCATTAGTTTTTTTTGTCTCTTGTGGTTTATATGTTATAATTTTTACATAGTAGTTTCCCAGTTTGGATTTTGCTAATTGTGATCTTATGATGCTATTTAACATATTCCTCTCTCCTTGATATTTTCTATATTGGCAACTGGATCCTAAATTTGATAAACTCAAGTTTGATCCCTTTGGCAAAATAGGATCATGTTGTATCTCAGGAGACACACAGAGTCTGGCTCTCTCTCTCTCTCTCTTTCTTTTTTCTTTTTTTTTTTTTTTGTTAGGAGCCCTTAATGCTCAATGCCTGCATTTATTAATTGATTACATTTGGAATATAATGATATTTTAATCTGTCATTTCTGTTATAGTTAGAATACTTTCATAAGCAGACACTTTTCTACATATACTAATGGATTACCCAATAGTAAAAATTATATTGCAAAGGTAGAATAAATCCTTGTGTTTTTATTCATTTCTTTTTTTTTAAATTTTATTTATTTATTTTAGAGACAGAAAGAGAACATTAGCAGGAGAGGCACAAGGAGAGGGAGAGAGAATCTCAAGCAGACTTCCCTGAGTACAGAGTACCCTGACCCTGAGATCAGGACCTGAGCCAAAATCGAAAGTCTGATGTTTAACTGACTGCACCACCTAACATCCTTCTTTTTTTTTTCCTTTACCAGAAAATAAAATTTGTTAACTGTTACCTTATTTAGGCACTAATTACTGTATATTATTGTAACTTTAAACATATTTGATGGGTTTCATACCATTTTAATTATTATTCCTATTGAAGCTTAATTCTATCCATCTCTGCTCATGGAGAGCCTCTTTAATTTTGCCCCTGAGTTCAATTTGAGAGGACCAAAGTAGTTCTTTATAGCTTCTTTGATATCTAATATAATCACATGTTATAAGTTTATCATGTACCTTTCCCACCTCAGATCTTTTCTCTGTAGAGAAATGAAATTAAGCATTTATCTAAAATGGTCTGTTTTATTTTTATGAAGAACGGTATTTCAAGGCCATAGCTATAGGGATAGCCATTGTTTCCAGCCATTTCAATAAAAAAAGTAGAATATTATATATGTATATGTGTGATATATAAATTACATGCAAAATTATAATTGTATATATTAAATCATTTTATAGAGTATATACACTATATAAAATTATATTTATAATACATACAATTATATAAAATATAATATGCATATAACATCATAGTAATTTTACATATAACACATAATATGTGTGTATATATAATCTCCTATGTCTGTGTATAATTATGAATTCACATTAATACTTTCAATTCTAATAGTATAGGATTATTAGTAATATGAGACTGTTACTTAAATTTTACTATCTATATCTTCTTCTTTCTACATGTAGAGCCCTGCTTCTCAAAACACAGAGGGTGACAGAATTCAATTATAACATAACTGTTAATTTGCTTGATCTAATAACATACACAGCAGTCCCAGAATAACAATACTAAAGTCATAATCCCAATATTGTTACTGAAAATAGTTAAATATTTTGCATATGCTTTTTCCCTATCCCCCTTCATTTTTATGTGTGCTATATCTACTTCGATATAAAACATAGCCATTTAATTACATAATTTTTCTGTTATAACTTAAATTTAATATCAATTCCACAAGTTGCTGTAGAAATATTGGTCGCTACAAGTTCTTATATTGTTGTATCTCTAATCATTTTCATTGTTTGAATGACTTTCTGACCACAGACATTTAGTTTTTGTTTTCTGTTTCTGTTTGCGTGGGGAAGCCTGACAACTAAACACATATTGTTGTATCCAGGGGGAAAACCACAGCAGTTAGCATATTCATTAATTTAATTAGGACCTTGTTTACACTTTCACTGTCAACCATAATCATTTGTTTATTTGAACTACAGTCACCTGACTTTTTAGAAGTATCAGTAGCTGTCAGTAAATGAAAATGTGCTTGACTTTCATAATTAAGTGTAAATTTAAGAGGCTTAATTTCTAATAAGGTAGGCAATGTTTTTACGAGATGACAATGGAAATCAAGGAAAGGGCCCTAGTAAAACCTTTGTGATAGGATTAAAGATAAGACAATAATTAATGTGATTGTTGTTTGCTGACAGTACTTCCAGCTTGGTCTTTACTCCGGAAGGTCATTGCTTAGTCACCCACCACTTTCAAAACAGACCATGTTTAAGTGAATTAATGAAAACCCTGAAGCAGTTTCCATAGGGTATCATGTCACTCAGATAACTGTGTATTTCTCTAGACTAACCTAGGGAAAAAATGACATTGGTTAAAAAAAGAATTGAAGTCCCTTCTTCAGATCAACACTTACCATTAACATAAAAAGCAAAGTGTGATGAAAAGAGGATGAGTTTGGAGAACAAAATGTGAGGTTTAATCTCTGATTGTGCAACTTATCTGCTGAGTGAGTTTCAGCAAGTTATTAATCCTTTCTGTGCTCAGTTTCATCATCTGAAAAGTGGGGAATGATGACACATTTCTCCATCTCAAATAAAATAGTGGATGCAAAAAATGTAAATGTAGGGTGATAGGCACTTTCTTTGCATTATATAATTTTTTTCTTGGACTCATTTATAATGAAGTTTGTAAGTTACCATGAAAAATGGGTATTTAATGTACTTTTTGTAGAACTTGTTAAAAATATTCTGTGTAAACGTATCAGATAATTAATACTTGAAAACTCATTTGATGCATGAAATGGAGATAAAAGGGAAGGGGAAAAAACCTCATACCCCAATAAAACTGGCAATGCTAGGTTGGTTTCATTTTGAATTATACTATCTCTCGTGAATTGGCTTCAGAGTCACTTTCTAAAAGTCATGTGCCCATTCTTTTACCTTAGTAATTGCAAACTAATCAACAGAATTAAATATTTTCATTAATGGGTTGGGATTGTTTTATTGCCTTAGGCTAATCCTTGTTAACACTAACCCTTGCTAATTTAAACAGGGCCTAGCTGCCAAAAAAACTGTGAAGGAAGCCAAATTTGTCCTTGGCTATTTTCCTACACCCTTGATCCCCATCAGCATCTTTTCCTTTCTGGCATGATCTTTTCCCTACACAACTGCCTATTTTCTAGCCAGCTTCTATTGTCATCTGGTTGTCAACTCAGTTGATACCTACTAATTAGGATGTTAGAAAACAATCAGTTTAAGGCATAACTTTTCTCAGTGATAAAAGGAGATTCATAAAAGAGAAAAAAGGGCCTAAATAGATAACATACAATGGTAAAATGACTGGTAGTAGGTTGTATTATATAGGCAATCACATACTCTGCTTGTAGCATTTTCTTTCTTTTTATACAAAGGGCACAGAAACGCAAATTGGATCTATCTAGTACAAGAGGCTATATAAGAAACACATTTTTAAAAACCCTTAAAATAAAAAGAAAACATAAAAACCCTAATATTGTCTTATTTCCTTGTGATTTACTTCTTTCTCATAAAAAAAAGATCATAGAAAAAAACTGAATTAAATGTAGACACTAATTCCTTAGGTTCTTATTAACCCTGATTTTACTCTAAATGGCAATGTAGAATGTAGTAATAATGGTCAAAGACTAAGAAAATAGAAAGTCAGGGGGGAGACAAGATGGTGGAGAAGTAGGAGGAGGCGCCGTTTCAACCTGTCCCCTAAAGTGAACTGATTACCTACCAAAGAACTCGGATCACCCATGAAATCAGACTGAGATTAGAATTATACACTTCTGGATCCCTACGGGGGTAGAAGTGGGCAGGTAAATTGGACAGGTAAAGTGGAGTGGGAACATCAATTGGACTGGTATTGGAAGATAAACAAAAGGGGGAGTGAGCCACCAGAAGCGACCCATTGGAAAGTAATACCCCAATACGAGAGTGCCCTGTGATTGGGGACAAGCATTAACTTGGAGTTTGCTTGAAAGCATTCAAAAAGAGCAAATGATTGTATTGGGAAATTGGGAGAACTAGGCAGTTAGGGACAGGGGCTTAAGCCTGGTGACCCAGGACAGCCACAGCTGGCACTGAGCCAGGGAGAGTGCAGTGAAGAAGCCAGGTCTTGGTTCCTGAGTTGCTGGCATGCCTGAGACCCTCTGGCTGGTGGTGCCAGTGACGGTGAGGGAGCCTTGCCAGCCCGCAGAACCACAGCCTTTTGCACTCTGCACAAGCCTGCACTGCTCCACCAGAGTGTAAGTCCCGCCCTACACCCTCCCCTGAGAGAGTTCCCTGCAGGCTCCAGGCAGTGCTCTCTAGGACCCAGAGAGGCTGAGCACTCCCGGCCTGGGCCCACATGAAAATCACAGTGCGCTATCTCTGCTTGGAACCTCTCTGGCAGTCTGGAGCTGCCCAGGCAGCCACAGTTAGTATTTCTTGTGGTTTGGGTACAAGCAGGAGTTCCTCTGACCCCAGGGACTGTGACTGGGGACATGCTCTACCAGTGGCAGAGGGGGAATTTATGTGCTCTGGAGCACTGAGAGGGGAACAGAATGAGGCTTCTCTCTGAGATGGAGGTCTGGGTGCAGTTTGCTTTCCTCTAAACCTCCAAAGAACTGCCAAAAACAGCCAAGGGGAGAGAAAACAAATGAACAAGCAAACAAAAAAACCTCCAGATAACAAAAGCCTGAAAAACCAATTTCCTCAAATCCCAGCCCCTTGATGAGGGCAGGAGGACATAACTCTAGCAACAATCCCTGAAAACCATGGGGCAGGCCCCTCCCCCCAAAGCCAGCCCAAAAAACCCCAAAAAACAAAAAACAAAAAAAATACCAAAAAACAAAACACAAAACAAAAGAAAAACAAGAAGACAACCACCACTACTTCATTGATACTTTTATTTTTAATTCATTCCCACTATTCTGGTTCTTTTCATTTTTTTTATAAATTTTAAACTATTTACCATCACAATGGGATGTTCAGTACATCAAATTCCATGATAACCTTTTAACCTGAACTTTTCTGATACACATACCTGTGTTTTGCTTTTGCTTTTCTATTTTTTAATTTATTTTATTTTATTTATTTATTTTTAATATTCATATAGACATAAGTTTCAAGGTAATCCCCTTTCCCCAATCAATACTACCACTATAGGTAAACAAGTTTAATTCCCCCTTTTCTCAGGAAAGTTGAGTCCTTTAACAAAGATATCAAGATCCAAACAAGAAGAATAAAAATAACCTTCCTCCCACACACTGAGAATTTATAACTACTCCCATCTTTTTCTTCTTTTCTTTTATTTTTTATAGAATTTTTTTAAAGATTTTATTTATTTAAGGGCGCCTGGGTGGCTCAGTGGGTTAAGCCACTGCCTTCGGCTCAGGTCATGATCTCAGGGCCCTGGGATCGAGTCCCGCATTGGGCTCTCTACTGGGGAGGGAGCCTGCTTCCCTCTCTCTCTCTCTCTGCCTCTCTGTCTACTTGTGATCTCTCTCTCGTGCTGTCAAATAAATAAATAAATAAATAAATAACCAACAACAACAACAAAAAGATTTTATTTATTTGACAGAGAGAGATCACAAGTAGGCAGAGAGGCAGGCAGAGAGAGTGAGAGGGAAGCAGGCTCCCTGCTGAGCAGAGAGCCCAATGTGGGACTCGATCCCAGGACCCTGAGATCATGACCTGAGCCCAAGGCAGCAGCTTAAACCACTGAGCCACCCAGGTGCCCCTTCTTTTATTTTCTTTTATTTTTTTTAATTTGAGAGAAGGAGTGAGAGAGAGAAGGAGAGAGAGAAGGTCAGAAGGAGAAGCAGACTCACCATGGAGCTGGGAGCCCAATGTGGGACTCGATCCAGGGACTCTGGGATCATGACCTGAGCTGAAGGCAGTTACTTAACCAACTGAGCCACCCAGGAAGCCCCCCATCTTTTTCTTCTGTCAGTGTGTCTGTGTATTTGTTTTTGTTCTGGTAGTATATAAATCTTATACTTGGGGTTCATTTTGATGGGGTTCTTTTTTTTTATTCTTTTTTTTTCTCTTGCCATGTACTTTTATTGGTCTTTTCTTTTGTCTGTTTATGTTTGTATACTTAATAAATCTTAACTTTGGGGCCCATTTGAGCTGGGCCTTCTCTCTTTTTTTTCTTTTTATCTTTTTTCCCCCTATCTCTCTCTATATATTTCTTTTCTTTTTTCTTTCTTTTTGGTGAGGACTCTTGATTTCTCAGAAGCATTCCTGAGTGCATCTTGCCTACACTACAGTTGATGTATTCAGCTACACATCCATTCAGCCACCTCTCACCAAAATGACTAGGAGGAGGAATGCCTAACAGAAGAAAAAATCAGAGACTGAGCCTCTCCATCAGAGCTACTGGACATCCACATGGACATAAGCAGTATGTCAGAAAGGGAATTCAGGTTAACAACTATCCAGGCAATAGCTAGGTTGGAGAAAGCCTTTGATAACAAAAAGAAATTGATTAGGCCAGAAGTGAAAGACACCAGGGATTATGTTAACAATGCTCTCAGTGAGTTGCAATCTACTCTGAAATTCTCTAAAAGCTAGGGTAACTGAGGCAGAAGATAGATTTAGTGATCTGGAGGAAAAACAGATAGAGAAAAAGGATCAGGAGGAACACTGGGACAAATAGCTTAGAAGCCCTGAAAACAAAATTAGGGAAATAAATGATGCCATGAAACATTCCAATGTCAGAATTATTGGAATCCCTGAGGGGCAGGAGAAAGAAAGGAGACTAGAAGATATAGTTGAACAAATTCTCCATGAAAATTTTCCAAATCTGGCGAATGGAACTACCTTTCATGTACTAGAGGCAGAAAGGTCTACCCCCCAAGAACATAGAATCTAGAAAGACCTCGAGACACTGGAATCTGAAAATGATGAATCATAATTATAGACAGGAGCTCTTGAAAGCAGCTAGGGGGAAGAAATTACTTATGTACAGAGGAAAGCCCATCTGAACAATGTCAAACCTGTCCACAAAAACCTGCCAAGCCAGAATGGGCTGGCAAAATGTATTCAGAGCACTAAATGAGAAGAACATGCGGCCAAGAATACTTTACCCAGTAAGACTGACATTCAAAATGGATGGAGAGATGAAGAGCTTTAAGACAGGCAAGGTTTAAAAGAGTATGCAACCACCAAGCCAACACTGCAGGAAATATTAAGGGGGTTTCTATGAAAGAGGAAAAATCCTAAGAATATCATTGAAAAGAAATCTATGGAGACAACCTATAGAAACAAAGACTTCACAGGTAACACAATGTCAATAAATCGTATCTCTCAATAATCACTCCCAATGTGAATGGAATAAATGTGCCCATACAATGACACAGGGTTGCAGGTTGTATAAAAGGACAACACATCCATATGTTGTCTACAAGAGACCCATTTCAAATCTAAGGTTATATCCAGACTGAAAGTGAAGGGATGAAGAAGCATCCCTTCATGCCAATAGGCCTCAAAAGAAGCCTGGGGTAGCGATTCTCATATCAGATAAATTAGATTTTAAACTAAAGACTAGGTCAGAGATACAGAAGGACACTACATCATTCTTAAAGGGACTATCCACCAAGAAGATCTAACAATTGTAAATACCTATGCCCCCAATACAGGAGCAGCCAACTACATAAGAAAACTGTTAATCAATATAAAGAGTCATATTGATATGAATACATTAATAGTAGGAGATCTTAACACACCACTTCCCGTAATAGACAGATCATCCAAGCAGAAAATCAATAAAGAAACAAGAGCAATGAATGACACATTGGAACAGATGGACCTCATAGACATATACAGAACATTCCACCCTAAAACAGCAGAATACTCATTCTTCTCAAATGCACATGGAACCTTCTCCAGAATAGACCACATACTGGGTCACAAAGCAGGACTCAACCGATACCAAAAGACTGACATTATTCCCTGCATATTCTCAGATCACAATGCTTTGAAACTGGAACTCAATCACAAGGAAAAGTTCAGAAGGAACTCAAACACCTGGAAGCTAAAGACCACCTTGCTTAAGAATGCTTGGATCAACCAGGAGATCAAAGATGAACTTAAACAATTCAAGGAAACCAATGAGAATGAAGACACTTCGGTCCAAAACCTATGGGATACAGCAAAGGCGGTTCTAAGGGGGAAATACATAGCCATCCAAGCCTCCCTCAAAAAAATTGAAAAATCCAGAATACATCAGCTGTCTCTACACCTTAAAGAACTGGAGAATCAATAACAAATCAAACCAACTCCACATGCAAGAAGGGAAATAATCAAGATTAGAGCAGAGATCAATGAGGTAGACACCAGAGATACAGTAGAACATATCAATGAAACTAGAAGCTGGTCTTTTGAAAGAATCAATAAGATCGATAAACCATTGGCCACACTAATCCAAAAGAAAAGAGAGAAGGCCCAAATTAATAAAATTATGAATGAAAAGGAGAGATCCCAACTAACACCAAGGAAATAGAATCATCAGAAATTATTTTTAACAGTTATATGCCAATAAGATAAACAAACTAGATGAGATGGATGCACTCCCGGAAACCTACAAACTTCCAAAAATGGACCAGGAAGAAACTGACAACCTGAATAGACCAATATCTACTAATGAGATTGAAGCAGTGATCAACAATTTCCCAAAAACCAAGAGCCCACGACCTGATGGAGTCTTTGGGGAATTCTACCAAACTTTTAAAGAAGAAATAACACCTATTCTCCTGAAGCTGTTTCAAAAAATTGAAGCAGAAGGAAAACTTCCAGACTCTTTTTATGAAGCCAGCATTAACCTGATCCCCAAACCAGGCAAAAACCCCACCAAAAAGGAGAATTTCAGATCAATATCCCTGATGCATATAGATGCTAAGATTCTCTCAATAAGATCCTAGCAAATAGGATCCAACAGCACACTAAAAAGATTATGCACCATGACCAGGTAGGATTCATCCCTGTGTTGCAAGGATGGTTCAACATTTGCAAATCAATCAATGTGATAGAACAAATCAATAAGAGAATATAGAAGAACCAAATGGTCCTCTCAACTGATGCAGAAAAAGTATTTGACAAAATCCAGATTCATTCCTGATTACAATGCTTCAAAGTATAGGGATAAAGGGAACATTCCTAATCTTCATAAAATTTATGTATGAAAAATGCACAGCACATATCATCATCAATGGGAAAAAGTTCACTGCCTTCCCGCTGTGATCAGGAACACAATAGGGATGCCCATTCTCACCACTCTTGTTCAACATAGTATTAGAAGTCCTAGCAACAGCAATCTGAGAACAAAGTGAAATAAAATGTATCCAAATTGGCAATGAAGATGTCAAACTCTCTCTCTTCGCAGATGACATGATACTTTATATGGAAAACCCAAAAGACCCCACCCCCAAAACTACTATAGCTCATGTAGCAACTCATTAATGTGGAAGGATACGAAGTCAATGTACAGAAATCAGTAGCTTCTTATACACTAACAATGAAAATACAGAAAGTGAAATTAGAGAATCAATTCCATTTACTATAGAACCAAGAACCATAAGATACCTGGGAATAAACCTAACCAAAGCAATAAATTATCTGTACTTGAAGAACTACAGAACACTCATGAAAGAAATCAAAGAAGACAGAAAAAGATGGAAGACCATTCAATGCTCATGCATTGGAAGCATAAACATTGTTAAAATGTCTATACCACCTAGAGCAATGTACACTTTCAATGCCATTCCAATAAAAATTTGATGGGTATTTTTAAAAGAGCTGGAGCAAACAATCCTAAAATTTGTATGGAATCAGAAAAGACCCCAAATTGCTAAGGAAATGTTGAAAAGGAAAAACAAATCTGGGGCATCACGTTATCCAATTTCAAGCTTTATTACAAAGCTGTGGTCACCAAGACAGCATGGTACTGGCATAAAAACAGACACATAGACCAGTGGAACAGAGTAGAGAGCCCAGATATGGACCCTCAACTCTATGGTCAAATAATCTTTGACAAAGCAGGAAAAAATATACAGTGGAAAAAAGACAGTCTCTTTAATAAATGATGCTGGGAAAATTGGACAGCTATGTGTAGAAGAATGAAACTTGAGCATTCTCTTACACCATACACAAAGATTAACTCGAAATGGATAAAAGACCTCAACATGATGCAGGAATTCATCACAATCCTAGAGGAGAACAGAGGCAGTAACCTCTTTGATATCACTCACAGCAACTTCTTTCAAGATATGTCTCCAAAGGCAAAGGAAACAAAAGTGAAAATGAATTTTTGGGACTTCATCAAGATCAAAAGCTTCTGCACAACAAAGGAAACAGTTAATAAAACAAAGAGGCAACCCACGGAACTGAAGATATTTGCAAATGACAGTACAGAAAAAAGGCTGATATCCAGGATCTATAAAGAATTCCTCAAACTGAACACACACAAAACAGATAATCATGTCAAAAAATGGGAAGAAGAAATGAACAGACACTTCTCCAATGACGACATACAAATGGTTATCAGACATATGAAAAATGTTCATCATCACTAGACATCAGGGATATTCAAATCAAAACCACATTGAGATACCACCTGACACCAGTTAGAATGTCCCAAATTAACAATACAGTAAACAACGTATGTTGGAGAGGATGTGGAGAAAGGGGAACCCTCTTACACTGTTGGTGGGAATGCAAGTTGGTGGTGCCACTTTGGAAAACAGTGTGGAGATTACTCAAGAAATTAAGAATAGAGCTTCCCTATGACCCTGTAATTGCACTAATGTGTGTTTACCCCAAAGATACAGATGTAGTGAAATGAAGGGCCATCCGTACTCCAATGTTCATAGCAGTGATGGCCATGGTCGCCAAACCATGGAAAGGACCAAGATGTCCTTCAATGGACGAATGGATAAGGAAGATGTGGTCCATATACCCTATAGAGTATTATGCCTCCATCAGAAAGGATGAATACCCCACTTTTGTATCAACATGGTTGGAACTGGAAGAGATTATGCTGAGTGAAATAAGTCAAGCAGAGAGAGTCAATTATCATATAGCTTCACTTCTTTGTGGAGCATAAAAAATAACACCGAGGACATGGGGAGATGGAGAAGAGAAGGGAGTTGGGGAAATTGGTGGGGGAGATGACCCATGAGAGACTATGGACTCTGAAAAACAACCTGAGGGTTTTGAAGGGGCTGGGGGTGGGAAGTTGGATGAGCCTGTTGGTGGATATTATGGAGGGCACGTATTGCATGGAACACTGGGGGTGGTGAATAAACAATGAATCCTGGTATATTGAAAAGAAATTTTAAGAAATTAAAAAAAAATAGAGAGTCAAACCTGTAATGTTCCAAATACAGGTGATAAGGGAGGATAGTTATGCATCAGAGAAAAAGGAAACCCATTACTGGTAAATAATTAGCCACCTGAATATTATTATTACATGTTCAGAAATAATGTCACCACAATCTTCATTTAGTTCTTTGAACATGCCATAAATGGGAACTCAAAAAAAAAAAATAGTTCTTAAGAAAGTAGGCAACCTTGGACTCTGCCTTGTACATTGGTTCCCAGCTCTTGGTCTGATACATCGTTTCCACTGCATGGATGACAATCCTAGGGCTAGTTTCACTAATTCTCACAAGATAGACCATTTTTTTTTTTGACTGTGGGAAGCTTCAGAGAAAAGAAAGAATATTTCACTGTGAGTGTCACTGCCTTAATAAAGTTAAATTTTGAGAAAATGCATTAATATAATGGAAATTATTTAGTAATACAAAATCAAAATATTATTCCCCTACCCCCAAGGGTTACCTGCATCTAGAATATTTGGGCAAAAATAGTTTTGTGTCAAGTTTTTTGGTTTTTTTTTGTTTTTTTTTTTTTTCTGAATTATTCACATGAGAGTGGTTTCTCAATCTGATATGTTCTTCCTTGTTGCTTTTACCTTTACTGAAGACCACTGTTCGTTTTGGTGCACATCACTACTTGGAACTCTGAGGCTGTTTGCTTCTTGATATTATTCTGCTTACAATACTTTTGCCTGTATGGGGCAATGATGTGGAAATGGGCACCTTGGTCTTTGTTACATCTGCATCTTATAGTTGTGGTAAGGATTTAACATATACAACAGTAAGATTTAATAAAATATCCCAAGTAATAAAAAGATACACTGTCAAAAAATGTGAAATTATATGCTGAATATTGTACCAATAGTTCAAGCAAAAAATATCTTAAGTTCTTCATGTGGTTTTTACTCATGCACCCTGATAGTTCCTAGGTTTGCTTGCTTCTCTCAAAACCTAATCCTTCTACTTTATTTTGAGAAATTTCTCTTCTTAAAAATTCTACAACACCAGTTTTTAATTGTCCTTTGAATCATTGGGAAATCCCATTCTAAGTACAGGGGTCAGACTTTCTTCAGAATCTACCCTCTTAAATAGTACCACCAAGTGCAATCCATAGTATACAGTGACATGGAGCAGTATGTTTCCAAGGTCTGGATTATGAATTAAAAACATTATGGGCATGAACATGTTTGGGTGAAGAAAATGAATTCTTCAGCAAGATACTCAAAGATGGATTTGGCCCTCAAATATCCAGTTGGTTGAGGGCCTTGATGTCTTTCTCTGAGTGGAAGATGAAGATAATTCTTCCTCTAATTTTATGTCTTCTCATTATTCAAAGTTTAACTATTGTCTCTCTCTCTCTCTTTCTCTCTAACACACACACATACCTATCGAGGAAAAATCATAATTCTTAAAGTCAGGAGAGTCCAGGTTTATGTTAAGAATTAGCATTAATATACTTTGCCTCTAGTACAGAAGGCATTTTTGATTATTCAGAAGAGTGTCTCCTCTCCTTATGCACACTTAGTGAGATTATATATATATATGTATTTCTCCATAGCAGAAATCTATCAGTAGGAAATGGGCCTCATTACTATTCTTGTTCCAAACAACAGAATCATCAACCCTGTAGTGTACCTTTCTACTTTCCGGTCACTCAAGCATCCCAAAAAGTTTTTACTTTTTTTATTATTATTATTATTTTTATTTGTTTATTTTCAGTGTAACAGTGTTCACTGTTTTTGCACCACACCCAGTGCTCCATGCAGTACATGCCCTCCCTATTACCCACCACCTGGTTCCTCCACCTCCGACCCCCATGCCCCTTCAAAACCCTCTGGTTGTTTTTCAGAGTCCATAGTCTCTCATGGTTCATCTCCCCTTCCAGTTTCCCTCAACTCCTTCTCCACTCCATCTCCTCATGTCCTCCATGTTCTTTGTTATGCTCCACAAATAATTGAGACCATATGATACTTGGCTCTCTCTGCTTGACTTATTTCGCTCAGCATAATCTCTTCCAGTCCCGTCCATGTTGCTACAAAAGTTGGGTATTCATCCTTTCTGATGGAAGCATAATACTCCATTGTGTCTATGGACCACATCTTCCTTATCCATTCATCCGTTGAAGGGCATCTTGGTTCTTTCCACAGTTTGGCGACCTTAGCCATTGCTGCAACAAACATTGGGGTACTGATGGCCCTTCTTTTCACTACATCTGTATCTTTGGGGTAAATACCCAGCAGTGCAATTGCAGGGTCATAGGGAAGCTCTATTTTTAATTTCTTGAGGAATCTCCACACTGTTCTCCAAAGTGGCTGCACTAACTTGCATTCCCACCAACAGTGTAAGAGGGTTCCCCTTTCTCCACATCCTCTCCAACACACGTTGTTTCCTGTTTTGCTAATTTTGGCCATTCTAACTGGTGTCAGGGGTACCTCAGTGTAGTTTTAATTTGAATCTCCCTGATGGCTAGGAGTGATGAACATTTTTTCATGTGTCTGATAGCCATTTGTATGTCTTCATTGGAGAAGTGTCTGTTCATATCTTCTGCCCATTTTTTGATATGATTATCTGTTTTGTGTGTGTTGAGCTTGAGGAGTTCTTTATAGATCCTGGATATCAACCTTTTGTCTGTACTGTCATTTGCAAATAACTTCTCCCATTCCGTGAGTTGCCTTTTTGTTTTGTTGACTGTTTCCTTTGCTGTGCAGACTCTTGATATTGATGAAGTCCCAAAAGTTCATTTTAGATTTTGTTTCCTTTGCATTTGGAAACATATCTTGAAAGAAGTTGCTGTGGCTAATATCTAGTATTCTGATGGATTCCTATCTCACGTTGAGGTCTTTTATCCATTTCAAGTTTATCTTTGTGTACAGTGTAAGAGAATGGTCGAGTTTCATTCTTCTACATATCACTGTCCAGTTTTCCCTGCACCATTTATTGCAGAGACTGTCTTTTTTCCATTGTATATTTTTTCCTGTTTTGTCGAAGATTATTTGACCCTAGAGTTGAGGGTCCATATCTGGGCTCTCCACTCTGTTCCACTGGTCTATGTGTCTGTTTTTATGCCAGTACCACGCTGTCTTGGTGACCACAGCTTTGTAGTAAAGCTTGAAATCGGGTAACGTGATGCCGCCAGTTTTGTTTTTGTTTTTCAACATTTCCTTAGCAATTCGGGGGTTCTTCTGATTCCACACAAATTATAGGATTATTTGCTCCAGCTCTTTGAAAAATACCGGTGGAATTTTTATCGGAATGGCATTAAAAGTATAGATTGCTCTAGGCAGTATAGACATTTTAACAATGTTTATTCTTCCAATCCAAGAGCATGGAACGGTCTTCCATCTTTTTGTGTCTTATTCAATTTCTTTCTTGAGTGTTCTGTAGTTCATCGAGTACAGGTCCTTTACCTCTTTGCTTAGATTTATTCCCAGGTATCTTATGGTTCTTGGTGCTATAGTAAATGGAATCGATTCTCTAATTTCACTTTCTGTATTTTCATTGCTAGTGTATAAGAAAGCCACTGATTTCTGTACATTGACTTTGTGTCCTGCCACGTTACTCAATTGCTGTATGAGTTCTAGTAGTTTGGGGGTGGAGTCTTTGGGGTTTTCCATATAAAGAATCATGTCATCTGCGAAGAAAGAGAGTTTGACTTCTTCCTTGCCAATTTGGATACCTTTTATTTCTCTTTGTTGTCTGATTGCTGTTGCTAGGACTTCTAATACTATGTTGAACAAGAGTGGTGAGAGTAGGCATCCTTGTCGTGTTCCCGATCTCAATGGGAAGGCTACAGGCTTTTTCCCACTGAGGATGATATTTGCTGTGGGGCTTTCATAGATAGATTTATGAAGTTCAGGAATGTTCCCTCTATCCCTATACTTTGAAGCATTTTAATCAGGAACAGATGCTGGATTTTGTCAAATGCTTTTTCTGCATCCATTGAGAGGGCCATGTGGTTCTTCTCTCTTCTCTTATTGATTTGTTCTATCACATTGATTGATTTGCGAATGTTGAACCAACCTTGCAACCCAGGGATGAATCCCACCTGGTCATGGTGGATAATCTTTTAAATGTGCTGCTGTATCCTGTTTGCTAGGATCTAGTTGAGAATCTTTGCATCCATATTCATCAGTGATATTTGTCTGACATTCTCCTTTTTGGTAGGGTCTTTGCCTTGTTTGGGGATCACGGTAATGCTGGCTTCATAAAAAGAGTCTGGAAGTTGTCCTTCTGCTTCAATTTTTTGGAACAGCTTCAGGAGAATAGGTGTTATATCTTCTTTGAAAGTTGGGTAGAATTCCCCAGGGAATCTGTCAGGTCCTGGGCTCTTGTTTTTTGGGAGGTTTTTGATCATGCTTCAATCTCTTTACTAGATATCAGTCTATTCAGGTTCTCAATTTCTTCCTGGTTCAATGTTGGGAGTTTATAGTATTCCAGGAATGCACCCATTTCATCTAGGTTGCTTAGCTTATTGGCATATAACTGTTGGTAATAACTTCTGATGATTGTTTCAATTTCCTTGGTGTTAGTTGTGATCTCTCCAAATTAATTTTATTAATTTGGACTTTCTGTCTTTTCTTTTGGATTAGTGTGGCCAATGGTTTATCGATCTTATTGATTCTTTCAAAAAACCAGCTTCTAGTTTCATTGATATATTCTACTGTATCTCTGGTGTCTACCTCATTAATCTCTACTCTAATCTTGATTGTTTCCCTTCTTATGTGTGGAGTTGGTTTGATTTGTTGCTGATTCTCCAGTTCTTTAAGGTGTATAGACAGCTTGTGTATTCTGGATTTTTCCATTTTTTTTGAGGGAGGCTTGGATGGCTATGTATTTCCCTCTTTGAACCGACTTTGTTGTATTCCATAGGTTTTGGACTCAAGTGTCTTCATTCTCATTGGCTTCCTTGAATTGTTTAAGTTCATTTTTGATCTGTGTTTGAGTTCCTTCCAAACTTTCCTTTGTGATTGAGCTCCAGTTTCAAAGCATTGTGATCTGAGAATATGCAGGGAATGATGTCAGTCTTTTGGTATAGGTTGAGTCCTGCTTTGTGACCCAGTTTGTGGTCTATTCTGGAGAAGATTCCATGTGCACTTGAGAAGAATGAGTATTCTGTTATTTTAGGGTGGAATGTTCTGTATATGTCTATGAGGTCCATCTTGTCCAATGTTTCATTCAATGTTCTTATTTCTTTATTAATTTTCTGCTTGGATGATCTGTCTATTTCTGAGAGAGGCGTATTAAGATCTCCTATTATTATTGTATTCATATCCATATGACTCTTTATCTTGATTAATAGTTTTATTATGTAATTGTGTGCTCCCATATTGGGAGCGTAGATATTTACAATTGTTAGATCATCTTGGTGGATAGTCCCTTTAAGAATGATGTAGTGTCCTTCTTTATCTCTGACTACAGTCTTTAGTTTAAAATCTAATTTATCTGATATGAGAATCACTACCCTGGCCTTCTTTTGAGGCCCATTGGCATGAAAGATGCTTCTCCATCCCTTCACTTTCAGTCTGGGTGTAACCTTAGGTTCAAAATGGGTCTCTTGTAGAAAACATATGGATGGATCCTGTCGTTTTATCCAATCTGCAATCCTGTGTTGTTTTCTGGGCGCATTTAGGCCATTCACATTGAGAGTGATTATTGAGAGATAGGTTTTTATTGACATCATGTTACCTTTGAAGTCTTTCTGTCTTTAGATTGTTTCTATATTTCTGTTCAATGATATTCTTAGGATTTTTTTCTCTTTTGTAGGACCCCCCCTTAATATTTCCTGCAGTGTCGGCTTTGTGGTTGCATAGTCTTTAAGCCTTGCCAGTCTTGGAAACTCTTTATCTTTCCATCCATTTTAAATATCAATCTTGCTGGATAGAGTATTCTTGGTTGCATGTTCTTCTCATTCATTACTCTGAATATATTTTGCCAGCCCTTCCTGGCTTGCCAGGTCTCTGTGGACAGGTCTGACGTTATTCTAATGGGCTTTCCTCTGTATGTAAGGAGCTTCTTTTTCCTAGCTGCTTTTAAGAGTGTCTGTCATGAAACATAATTCCTCATTTTAACTGTAAGGTGTCATGAGGACTTTCAAGAATCTACAATATTGGGGGGAAATCTCTCTGCTTCTAGTACATGAATGTTGTTTCCATTCATTAGATTGGAAAAATTTTCATAGACAACTTGTTCCACTATACCTTCTAGACTTCTTTCTTTTTCCTCCCCTTCAGGGATTCCAGTAATTCTGATGTTGGAACGTTTCATGGCATCATTTATTTCCTTGATTCTGTTTTCATGGATTCTGAGCTGTTTGTTCCAGGCTTCCTCCTGATCCTTTCTCTCTATCTGTTTGTCCTCCAGATCACTGATTCTATCTTCTGTCTCAGTTACCCTAGCTTTTAGAGAGTTTAGATTGGATTGGAACTCATTGAGAGCATTTTGAACATCATCCCTGGTGGCTTTCAGTTCTGCCCTAACATTGTGAACATCATCCCTGGTGGCTTTCAGTTCTGCCCTAATCAATTCTGTTTGGTCATCCATGGCTTTCTCCAACCTAGCTATTGCCTGGATTGTTGTTAGTCTGAATTCCTTTTCCGACATATTGTCTATGTCTATAGCCATTAGCTCTGTTGCAGAAGGTCCATCCTCTGTATTTTTCTTCTGTTGGGTATTCCTCCTCCTAGTCATTTTGGTAAGAGATGACTGAACAGATGCAGCTGGATTTATCGATTGTGTTGCAGTCAAGGTTCACCCTGGAATGCTTCTGTGCAATCAGGTTTCCCCACCCAAATGAGTGAATAAAGAAAAGAAAAAGAAATAGAGAAGAAGAAAGAAAAAAAAAGAAAAGAAAAAAGAAAAAAAAAGGAAAAGATAAAAGAAAAAAAAAGAGAGAGAGAGAGAGAGAGAGAGACAGGGAAAAACGGGAATATAAAAGAGAAGGCTCAGCCCAAATGGGCCCCAAGGTAAGATTTATGAAGTATACAAACAAAAACAGACAAACAAAAAGACTGATAAAAATATATGACAAGAGAGAAAAAAAAATATATATATATAAACAAAAAAAGGGAAGAACCTCATCAGAAAGAACTCCAAGTATAAGATTTATATTCTGTCAGGAGAAACACAAATTCACAGGAACACTGGCTAACGAAAAATTGGGAGAGTGGTTATAAATTCTCAATGTGGTGAGGAAGGTTATCTTGATTCTTCCTGAATGTATCTTGATGTTTTTGTTAAGGGACTCAACTTTCCTTAGTTACAGGGGGATTAGAAACTGGTTTGCCTATAGGGGTAGCATTCATTGGGCAAAGGGGATTACCTTGAAGTTTAACTCTATATGTATATTAGAAAATAGAAATTAAGAAAGAATAAACTACACTAAACTAAGTTAAAATTAAAAAAAATTTAAAAAAATAGAAAAGCAAAAGAAAGACATGGGTGTATGTATCAAAAAGTTCAGGTTAGAAGGATATTAAGGAATTTGATGTACTGGACATCTCAGTGTGATGGTAAATAGGTTAAAAAATTATCTGTATATATTTTAAAAAAGAACCAGAATATTGGTAAAGAGTTAAAAATAAAAGTTGTATTTATGAAGTAGTGGTGGTTGTTTTCTTGTAGTCTTTTTTTTTTTTCCTTCCTTCCTGGTTGGTTTTCTGGGGGAGGGTCGTGCCACGTGGGTTTTCAGACAATGATGTTCCCTGAGTCGGTCCTCCAGCTCCCCTCAAGGGGGTGGGCTCTGAGGAAACTGTTTTTTTCAGGCTTTTGTTCTCTGGGGGTTTTTGTGTTCTTTCATCTGTTTTCTCTTGCCTTGACAACTTTTGATGGTTTTTGGAGTTTTAGAGGAGAGCAAACTGCACCCCGACCTCCCTCTCAGAGAAAAGCCTCAGAATGCTCTGCAGAGCTGCTGGCTGAGTGGGTTCTGAGTCAGGGTCCCTGGGGATGCAGGAGCTCCTCGTTGTACCCAATACCAGGGAAGCGGTGGCTGTCTGGGCAGCTCCAGACCGCCAGAGAGGTTCCAAGCAGAGATCACACACTGAGATTTTCCCGCTGTCCCGGGCTGGGAATGTCTTGTTTTTCCGGATGCCAGAGTTCCAGTGTAGCACCTATGAGCACCTCTCCCAGGGGAGGGTGTGGGAGGTGCGTGTTTCAGGATTGCCATCTGGCCTGGCTCCCAGCCCCTCACAGAGCTGGAGCCCACTCGTTCTCAGTGTGCTGGCCGCTCAGGCATGCTGGCAGCTCAGGGACGGAGACCTGATTTTTCCGCAGCACTCTCTCTGGCTCAGCACCAGGGGAGGATGTCCTGGGTCCGGGGACTTAGGTCCCTGTCCCTAACTGCCCCTATTCCCACTATTTCCCCCCATGATCCTTTGCTCTTTTTGTTTTTTGAGTGCTTTCAACCAGACTCAAGCTAATGCTGGTCCCCAGACACAGGGCACTCTCGTTTTGGTGTATTACTTTCCAATCGGTCACCTCTGGTGGCTCCCTCCCCCTTTTGTTTATCTTCTGATATCTGTCCGATGTTCCCACTCTGCTTTACCTGCCACTGGCGTCTTCTGCTCCTGCAGAGATCCAGACGTGTATAATTCTGATCTCAGGCTGTTTTCATGGGTGGTCGGAGTTCTTTGGTAGGTATTCAGCTCTCTTTAGGGTACAGGTTGAAATGGTGCCTCCTCCTACTTCCCTGCCATCTTGACTCCCCCTGAAAAAGCTTTTAAAATTATCACTTTTCTTTACCCTAGTCCAGATCAAATTCTTAGACGGTTGGATGAGGAAAGCTTAATATTAATTTTGGTCATCCCATTTCTAGTAGTAGGAATATTTATTAACTACTAGCCCATAGAATTTCTTCAAGATAAGAGTTTAAGGGATCACTATTCTCCCAGTTACACTTTCTCCTTAACTTAGTAAATTGGTGGGGGAGTCAAGTGTGTACACAAGTACCTTAATAATTATATTAGCCATTTTTACTAACATAGGCCCTGATTTACTGTAACTGAGTGGGTGGTTTATTCTAACAAAATAGGTGTTTGGTCACTAACCAATCTCCCTCTATACATATTGGTTCAAGAAGAAACAATTATTTTCCTGATAGTATTTGGTAACACAAACTTTTGACCAGGGAACAAATAAAATTCAGGTACATGATACCATCTGTGCCTATTACATTCTAGTCAAAATAATTATCTCTCAAGTGCCTTACTTTGGGTATTAGAAAAAGAATCTAATACTTATTGCAAAACCTAGGAAAGGAAAATTGATTCATTTCTAAGATTTAAACAAGGTTATACAAGCCACTTATTAGTGCTTATTAACCCTCTCCATGTGTCTGTTTCTCTCTGTTAACACATACACAGGAACTACAAACACACAAAGTGTATACACACATGTACACCATGCTAAATGGAAGAGTTGTAGGCTAGGCAGCTAAGCTATTCTAACTCATTTTCTTTCAAAAACTCTTAAAACCATGAAATGTAATATGTGGCTCCTGTATACTTAACCATGCCACTGCCACTTAAGGTAATTTAAGTTTGTCATGGAAGGATTAATAAGAGAAAAGTAGGATAACACAACAAAGGTGTTGTTATGGCTAATTTTATGCATTAATTTGGCTAAACTAATGTTGTTCCCCGGAGCTGATAAAACATTGTGTCTGTGAAGGTGTTTCTGGAAAAGATTAACATTTGAATCAGAAGGGAGTAAAGAAGATGCATTGGATCTCCTGATTTTTGGGCCTTGGGAATCCAGGACCTAAAGCAGAAGCCCCTTGGTCTTAAGCCTTTGGACTCAGACTGAATCATACCATTGGCTTCTCTAGTTCTCTAGCTTGCAGATGGCATATTGTAGCATATCTCAGCCTCTATAATCACACGTCTTCTCTAACTTGTCTGACTCTGACTAACACAGGTGTATGTGTGTCTATCCCTACTCTTGACAAGAAAAATGGTTTTTAAAATGATACCCAGGCATTTCAATATGATTATATAAGTTATTGTTATTGGGGAAAACTAGAGGAAGTGCTCACAGAAGCTTTCTGTACTAGTTTTGCAAACTCTTATGGCTCAAACTATTTCAAAATAAAATCTTCAAGAAGGGAAAATAATTATTGCTGTAAAATATAGAGTGTGTATATTTTTTAAAAATCTACAATATGTATGACTGATAGAGAAAAATATGCTTAAGGAAATGAGTCAACTGGATTTTCTGGTAAATTCAGGATGGTTTTCCCTCATACATTTTACAATATTGTTATAAAGCTTTCTTTGTGTCAGTTGTTATGCAAAACAAATTTATTCACATTATCTGTTATTTATCTTTTTAAAATTTCTTATATATTATATTGTAGAATCCCAAGTTCTTGCATTATATTATGAGTTTTACGAAGATAAGGGTAGCACCTTATTCATTTTATAGTTGTAGTATATGGCATGATCCTTGGAGAATAGTAGTAGCTCAACAAATGAATGATTCAAAATGATTCAAATGAATGAAATAATTCAAAATGAATCTTTATGGCTGAATAAATTTCATACTTGTTCTTATAGTGAATATTTGCTGATTTTTTGATTGTTTAACATTCATTTTTTTCTTCCAAAGAGCACCCTGATTTCATTTTGATCAGTTACTTTTTCCCCATTTGAGATAATCTGGTGGAAAAGTAATCAGCATCCATCTCCATCCCCACCCTTAGTCAAAGGGGTGCTATGCAGTTATATGCTCCCTCCCTGAAATCTGAATCTTGAGATGGAGGACAAAGACATTTAAAATGGTTGACATTCATCCATTTCAGAAGTGACCCGCTGACATGACCAATAGAAGCTCCTACTTGCTTCCTAAATCTTAGATTCCCATCTGTCTTAGTGTTGCTACCACCAATTTTGGTTGTACACATGCCACCAAGAGTAAGGACTACAGTTCTCAATCTTCTTTATATCAGTGAGTGGCCATGTGACTAAGTTTAGGCCAAGGACATACAATGAGAGGTGATGTGTGAAATTTCTGGGATGTATTCTTATAGCCCCCTTCTTTCTTTCATTCTACTACTTGGAATATGGTCAAAAAGGTGAGATTTCTTGGACCATGCATATGGGAAACATTCTAGTGTTGACAGAACAATAAGATAGAATAATTCTGGATCCATGGATACCCTCACAACAAAATCATAAAAATACAGTAGGTGATTTTACTAGATTTTCATTAGAAACTGATGATTCACATAAAGACTTATTAAACATACAGTAGTAGAAGAACAGTAATAACCTTTAGCAAACACTCAAATAATAGAGAACATAAACTATTTTCTGGCATGCAAGGGAGATTTACAAATTTGACTGCATACCATGTTAAAAAACCTTTACAGAATTCAAATAATAGGTAATACTCACACCAACAGTTTGGATCATGATGTGAATAAATCAGAAAATAACATTTAAAGATTTTTAAATTCCAAAATATATTACTAAATAACTCATAAAATAATAATAATATTAATAATAATATCATAAAAATGATAGAATAGTTATAATTGAATATCAGTTAAAATACTATACAGAGAAACTGGCTATTAAGGAAATAATTCAAATACAGAAATATGTAAAAATATTGATGTTTTGTCATTTTGTTTATTTTTTTTAATTTAAAGCAAATATCATGGAAGTAAAATTGGTTTTACTTTTCCTCCTTACCAATCCCATATGCCTCCCTACCTTCCTGGATATATATATATATATATATATGTATGTATGTATATATATATATGCATATATACACACACACACACACACACACACACATACATACATACATATATATAAAATATGACAGTATTAGGGTTTGCCAGAGAAACAGAGCCAATAAGATATATATATATATATATATATATATATATATATATTTCTATTATCTCTATTTCTATATATCTTTCTCTCTAATCTAGCTCTATTTGTAAATAGAGAGATTGATCTATTGATTGAATTATTACAAGGAATTGGCTCATGCATCTATGAAGACTGGCAAGCCTCAGTATCTACAGGGTGAGTCAGGAAGCTGGGGGCCCAGTAGAGCTAATGGTTTAGTTCTAAACAGAAGGCTAGTAGGCTCAAGACCCAGAGAGATCTGATGTTTCAGTTTGAGTCTCAAGGCAGGAAAACACCAATGATCATCAGACAGAAAGGATTCTCTTCTCTTAAGAAAGGGTAAGAGATTTTGCTACAGTCAGCGTTTCAAATAATTAGATGAGACCCATCTATATTAGGGAGAGCAAAGTGACTTACTCAGTGTACCAATTTAAATGTTGCTTTCATCCAGAAACACCCACACAGAAATACCCAGAATAATGTTTGACCAAATATCTGGGTACTCTATGGCTCAGTCAAGATAACATATGAAATTAACCATCACACCTACTACTATTTTTTTAAACTTTTATTTGCTATATGTATCTGTGAACAATGCAATGTTGCTTGGGATATTTTTAAAAACTATACAAATGTTATCACACTCTACATATTATTCTGCAATCTGCTTTTCATTCAAAATTAGATTTTTATTACTATCTTTCTTGATGCATTTAGATCAAGTTCATTCATTGCAAGTGTATCAGGTAATTTATTGATAATATAAACCATAAATTATTGATCTATTCTCTAACTTTTAACTTATTTAATTTGTATCCTTCAACAACTCTCTTAGTACGTAAGTACAAGAGTTTATCTAAAATACACACCTGTAAGTAGAATACCGGATTTATAGGATATGCACAGATTGTGCTTCATTTGATAATACTATATCACAATCCCAAGTGATTGCATTAATTTGCACTCCTACCAGAGTATCTATGAAATTCTTCTTTTCCTGTATATTAACCAATATTTTGTCTTGTGAGACTTTTTATTTTTGCTAATATTGCAGATGATATCTAATTTTTAAAATAAATTTCCATTATTGCTCATGAAGTAGAGATTTTTTTTTTCTATTTTTGGTATCCAAACTTGCTTCAAATTTGGAGAAAAACTAGATAGATTAAAAAGCAGGATTTAACCTCCTACTATGGGATCTGAGTGTAAGGGATGGTAACAGGTGTTCCCCTTTCCAGTTTTATAACAGATAAGACATAAAAATGTTATTTAGTCTGGACAATTGTATGTTCTCATAAATTTCCACAGTTGCTACACTGAATTTGAGAGCACAGAAGTGTTCCACAACAGTGATGCTAGCAGAGATGGCAGCAAGTGTTTCTTCCATTAACAATGACCTATGTGGACTGTGGACTGTTCCCATGGTGAAAGCCTGGCTGTGGTCATTCTCCCCTTGTTTCTGTGTTCTGATCCTCTCTACTCCAGGCATTGATTCTGTAAGTCATATGATGGTTTTTGACTAAACTTTTTTTTCTTCTTCACCTACCCAGAGTTAAAATCTAATTTTTTTCAGATAAAAGATTCTATTCTGTTCCATTAATCTGTGTGTTGCTTTTTATGCCAATACCATGCCAAGGTCAAAAAATAAATCAATGAACAGAATAGCACATTCAGAAATAGATTCCCAAAAGTCAAGTCAATGGATCTTTGACAAAGAACAAAGTTGATACAATGGAGCAATGGTAATCTTTTCTATGAATAGTGTTAGAACAACTTGACCTCTCCCTTTAAAAGGAAAAAAGTTATCTAAACACAGACCTTTCCACTTTAAGAAAAATTAGATCAAGATATAAATGTAAAATGCAAAACTATAGAACACCTAGGAGGTAATATAAGAGAAAATCTAGATGACTTTGAGTGTGGTGATGCCCTTTTAAATACAACACCAAAGATACAATTCATGAAGGAAATAATTGATAATCTGGAATTAATCAGAATTAAAAACTTCTGCTCTGTAAAAGACAATCTCAAAAGAATGTGAAGGTCAGACACACAAAGGGTAAAATTATTTGCAAAAGACATATCTAAATAAAGGACTGTTACTCAAATATACAAAGAACTTTAAAGTTGAACAATAAGAGAATAAATGACCCCATTAAAAAAATGGGCCAAAGACCTTAACAGATATCTCATCAAAGAAGATATACAGATGGCAAATACACATATTAAAAACCATATGATGGTTTTTGATGAAATTATTATTATTTTTTTTTGAAATTATTTTTTTCTTAAACTACCAGAACTTTTAATGTATTGTTTAAAATCAATATCTTAACAGCCTATAGCAGTGACAGTCAGATCAGGGTACCACTGCTGAGAAGAATATTAAAAAGAAAACTATTACTTTTTCTTCTGTGCTTATATCAATCCTTAAGGATTCATGGTCCCAGAAGAGTGTGTCCTATTTGCTGAACTTAAGTACATGTCCATCTCTTGAGTACTCAAGGACAATGAGACAAAGAAAAAAAAAAGAACTAGCATTTATTGAGCAGTTACTAAAAATAAAGCTCTGTTTTAACCTTTAACCTAACCTCTCATTTGATCTTCTAAACAACTTTATGAGTATTTATTTTTATGTTGTAAATGAGGTTAATTAATGTCTCTATGATCACAAAATAATTAAGTAGTGGAGCTGAGATTTCAATGTACATTGATATCTGAGCCTTTGATGTTCCTTGAGTATTTACAGTGATTTGTAATAAAGATATAGGTATCACTTGTTAGAAATTACTTGGTTTAAATTATCATCCCACAAACCCCACAAAATTTAAGAAAGAAAACTACATTCCACCTCCCCTCAATGTATTCTGATTCTGAGGAAATGAGAAAATAATGGAAATAAAGTTCAATGATTAATGTCCAAAAAAGGCCCGGTAATTCCACTTAGGAATCTGTATATAGTAGATTGAAGTCTAAAATGACTAGTAATGACTTTCACCCTGCATAATCTCTTCCTGCTGATTGTTGAACCTGCTGATCTGGACATCCCTCCCATAATATATTACATCCACAGTAAAAGAGATATTCCAGATGTGATTGAATGTATTATTGAGTTGCTTTTGAGTTAATCAAATGGATTATATGAGTTAATCAAATGGATATATTTTGGTGGAGCCTGACCTAATCACATGAGCCCTTTACTTCTGAGTCAGAGACAGAAGTCAGAGATTCAAAGCAGGGAAAAGCATCCATATTCTGACTTTGAAGGTGGTGGGAGCCATGTGGCAAGTAATGTGAATGGCTTCTAGGAGACAAAAGAAGCTTGCTGCAGCAAGAAAACAGGAATCTTGATCCTACAACCTCAAGAAACTGGATTATTCCCACAACATATATGAGCTCAGAAATGGATATATCCATATCCAAGCCTCCAGACAAGAACACAACCAACACATTGACTTCAGTTTTGAAATACCTTGTGCAAAAAAATCAAACAATGCTGTGCTGGACTTCTTACCTACTGAGCTGTGAGCTAATAAGTGGGCCTTGTTCCATGATTCATTGTTTATGTATAACACCCAGGAATCATGGGACACTACATCACAAACTAATGATATACTGTATGGTGACTAACATAACACAATAAAAAAATTAAAAAAAATATAAGTTGGGCTTGTTTTAAGCTGTTATATTTGTGATAATTTGTAATGCAGCAATCAAAATATAATATATTTTATTAAATAAATAAAAGTATCAGTACTATAAACATGTTAAATTGCATTTATTGTGTTAGAAAAACTGAAATTAACCTGAGTGTGCCTCAATAGAGAAATCACTGTGAATGTTGTGATATATCTTATGATTTGTAAAGTTTGTCAATATTAAAAATAACTACTATAATATGTGTTGACTTGGAAACGTGTCTATTGTATATTGAGTGAGAATACTTAATCACAAAACTATGTGTATATTGTGTATGATTCTATTTTATTTTAAAAATGTATATGTGTATTAAGATATATAAATATAAGACATATAAATATATAGAAATACAGATTATGATTTTAAGGACGGCACGTGTTTCATGGAGCACTGGGTGTTCTACATTAACAATGAATCTTGGAACACTACATCAAAAACTAATGATGTATTGTATGGTGACTAACAACACAATAAAAATTTTTAAAAAAGATAAGATAGACATACAAATACACAGAAATACAAATATATATAAACATAGAAGAATAGTTACTAAAGTATACATAGGTTGCCTCAGAAGGATAAGATAACATTAATATTATCATGAGGGAATAGAAGCAGACTATGACATTTTTTATACACCTTTGATTTGCTTGATGTGTTACAATGTGTATTACCCTTGCCATATAGGCTAATTAAATGTTTATAAATATAACACATTTTGAGAAAATAAACTTACCAGTAACTCAAGATCCTGAAAAATTAAAAATAAAAGAATTAATAAAGTAGAAATTAATAGAAAATAAAATTAATATAAGCATATATTAAAATTGATACATTTCAGATTTATGAAGTAGAAAACTAAAATCTTGTGTAAACCCATCCCTATACATATTCTATAGTAACAGCTTAGAGTTTATCCATCCTGATTTTGATTGCATATACACAAACATACAGACGCACACACAGACACAGACAAACACTCATTCATACACAGAAACTATTCTGGGACATACAGCCAATTTTTAGTGTTCTTACATTATTTATAGTCAAATCATGTATCCTTTACAATTTCAGCTATTTGTAATTTATTAATTTTTTTAGCTCTTTTGTTTGTGGTTTTGCCCCAAATCCTAGCTCATTCATTATAAATGTGCAAACCTTTGGTACTGTTTATTATATTTTGCCTCAAATAGTATTATGTTTAAAAAACACTGTGACCTGTGTGTTATTTTATTTGTGTTTTCCTACATAGCATGAACCATTCTTTGAATCTTAGTTTTCTAAACAGTTTTTTGTAGTTGTGTATCTTATAAAGATCTGTAATTGCAATTTGTGTTTTATTAAATTTGGAGTTCTGTCTTTGAATGGACCAGTTCAAACCTTTTATATTTTTTTCACAACTTGTGTTAGAGTTTTATTTTTGTGATCTTATTTTATACAGTTCGATTTTATCTTTCCCTGAGATTACCTTGGTTTCCTAAATTTTGGTATATGAACTATGGTTTCTTTATTGTTTTTCAAACTTTTTTTGTGAATTGGCAATTTAGACCCTTATAAACACATTATACTCTAGTTATCTAGAATGAAAGGCTGTTTAACATGTGGATATAAAAATGGAATATATTTGAGGGAAGGCCTGGATGGCTTAGGTGATTAGGCATCAGCCTTTTGCTCAGGTCATGATCCCAGGATCATGGGATTGAGTCCTACATTGGGCTCCTTGCTCAGCAGGGAAACTGCTTTTCCCTCTCCCTGCCTCTCCCCTTGCTTGTACTCTCTCTCTCCCTCTCTATCTCTCTCTGACAAATAAATAAATTTTAAAAAATCTTTTAAAAAATGAAGCATGTTTGAATGCAATCACTTTATCCACTTCTTAAAAATTCCTTGTTTTGGACACCTGGCTGCCTCTGTCCTTACGTGACTGGCTTTGGCTAGGGTTCATGATCCCGGAGTCCTGGGATTGAGTCCTAGGATTGAGCCCCCCATTGGTCTCCTTACTCAATGGGGAGCCTGCTTCTCCTTCTCCTTCTGCCACTCCCCTTGTTTTGTTTGTACTCTCTCTCACTATCTGTCTCTCTGTCCAAGAAATAAATAAAATCCTTAAAAAAATCCTGTTTTTTGTTAATTTAATTTAGAAATTTGGGCAATATAAATATAAAATTATTACATTTATATTTTTTTAAATTTGAGATCAGGAATTATTTTGGGCATTTGCTTTATCACAACTCTTAATATGATTTAATTGTATGTTTAGTAGATTTTAATACTCAAGACTATGACTTCTCCTTTACTTAAATCTTCATTTTAACTCAAATACAGGACAATTATAAAAGACCTTGAAGTAAATTTATTTTTCCAGATTCTTATACTTTTTAAAAAACAGTTTTATTAAAATATAATTCATATGATGCAATACACTCATTTATGACATATTTGATTATCTGAAAATAACCTTGCAGTTTTTTAAATTAAAAATTTTGCATTGAAATTATAGATTTACATTTTGTTAAAATATAATACAGAGAGATACTATGCACATTTTATTCAGATCCACTTAATGGTAACATCTTACAAAATTGGGGTGTCTGACTAGTTCAGCTGGAAGAGTATGCAGCTCTTGAGATCTAGTCATGGATTCAAGCCCCACGTTGGGTGTAGAGATTACGAAAATAAATAAATAAGTAAACTTAAAAAATATTTTACAGGGTCCCTGGGTGGCTCAGTCAGCTAAGCGTCTCTCTGCCTTCAGCTCAAGTTTTGATCCCAGAATCCTGGGATCGAGCCCTGCATCAGGCTCTCTGCTCAGTGGAGAGTCTGCTTTTCTCTCTGCCTCACTCCCAACCCGTTTTTGCTTATCCTCTCTCTCTCAAATAAATAAATGAAATCTTAAAAAAAAAAAAACTTTAAAAAATGTTTTATAAAACTATAGTACAATGGCACAACTAAGTTGTTGATATTCATAAAATTCTACAATCTTATGCAGATCTCACGACTTGTACCTGTATTCTGTGTAAGTCCTTGTTTGGGGGAGGGGTGTTTAATGCAATATAATTGAATAATGTGCAATTAAATAGGTGCATTTTCTCCACAGTCAAATTCCAGAAGAGTTCCATCATTACAAGGATATCTCATGTTGCCTTTCTATAGTCACAGGTATCTCTTTCTTTCACTCTTGACTATCCTTCTCTAGCCCCTGGCAATAGCTAATCTGTTCTCCAGTTCTAAAACATGGTGTTTGCAAAAATATTGCACAAATGGAATTATACAGTATATAATCTTGTTGGATTGATTTTTTTAACTCAAAATATCCCTGGAGATTCATCCAAGGCATTGCATATACTGATAGCTCATTCCTTTTTACTGCTATTATTCCGTGATATGTATATACCACATTCTGTGTTGTTGCTGTTGTTTCTTTTAATATTTCCTTTTTCCCCAAGTTTTTATTTAAACTACAGTTAGTTAAGATACAGTATAAAATTAGTTTCAGGTATAGAATTTAGTGATTCATCACTTACATACAACCAGTGCTCATCCCAAGTGCCCTCCTTAACACCCATCATCCTCTAACACATCCCACAGGCCACCTCTCTTTCAGCAACCCTCAGTTTGTCCTCTATAGTTAAGTGTCTGTTTCCTGGTTAGCCTCTCTTCTTTTTTCTCCCTATGTTCATCTGTTTTGTTTCTTAAATGCCACATATGAGTCAAATCATATGGTATTTATCTTTCCCTTGCCATTTTATTTCACTTATCATAATACTCTCTAACTCCAATCACATCTTTGCAAATGGCAAGATTTCATTATTTTTTTAAAGATTTTATTTATTTATTTAACAGAGAAAGAGCGATCACAAGTAGCCAGAGAGAGAGGAGGAAGCAGGCTTCCCACTGAGCAGAAAGCCTGATGCGGGGCTCGATCTCAGGACCCTGAGATCATGACGTGAGCTGAAGGCAGCGGCTTAATCCACTGAGCCATCCAGGCACCCCAAGATTTCATTATTTTTGATGGCTGAGTAATATTCCAACGTGTGTGTGTGTGTGTGTGTGTGTGTGTGTGTGTGTGTGTGTGCGTGTGTGACTTCTTCTTTATCCATTCATCAGTCAATGAATATTTGGATTCTTTCCATAAATTGGCTACTGTTGATAATACAGCTATAAACTGCATTTGGGGTTTATATATCCCTTCAAATCAGTATTTTTTTATCCTTCAGGTAATGTTTAATAGTGCAATTACTAGATCATAGGGTAGTTCAATTTTGAACTTTTTGAGGAAACTCTGTACTGTTTTCCATAGTGGCTGCAACAGTTTGCATTCCCACCAGCAATGCAAGAGGGTTCCCATTTCTCTGTGTCCTTGTCAACACCTGTCATTTCCCATGTTGTTGATTTTAGCCATTCTGACAGTTGTGAAATAATATCTCATTGTAGTTTTGATTTACATTTCCCTGATGATCAGTGATGTCAAGAATCTTTTCATGTGTCTATTTACCATCTGTATGCCTTCTTTGGTAAAATGTTGATTCATGTCTTCTGCCCATGTTTTAAGTGGAATATTTGGTTTTTGGGTGTTTGTTGAGTTGTATAAATTCTTTATAGATTTTGGATAGTAACCTCTTATTAGATATGCCATGTGTAAATATCCTCTCCTATCCTATCCCACTCTGAAGGTTGCCTTGTAGTTTTATTGACTGTTTCCACTGTTGTGAAGGTTTTTAATCCTGATGAAGTCCCCAAAATTTATTTTTGCTTTTGTTTTCCTTGCTGTGGGAGACATATCTAGTAAGAAGTTGCTACAGTTAATGTGAAAGAGGCTACTGCCTATTTTCTTTTCTAGGATTTAGATGGTTTCCTGTCTCACATTTATGTCTTTCATCTTTTTTGGACTTACTTTTTTCTAAGATCTAAGAAAGTGGTCCCATTTCATTATTTTGCATGTTGCTGTCCAGTTTTCCCAATGTTATTACTGAAACTACTGCATTTTTTTCCATGGATATTTCTTCCTGCTTTGTTGAAGATCAGTTGACCATATAGCCTTGGGTTCATTTCTGTGTTTTCTATTTTGTTCCATTGACTATGTGTCTCTTTTTCTGCCATACCCTATTTGTTTAATTATTCACCTATTGAGGGACTTCTGAGTTGTTTTCAGGTTATTCTCTTATTATGGACAAAACTTCTCTAACATTTGTGTACAAATTTTTGAGTGGATAAAGTTTTCATTTATCTAGGATAAATATCTAAGTGTGAAATTCCTGGGTTATATGGTAATTAAATATTTCCTGTTATTAAAAAAATGCTGAACTGTGTTCTAGAGTGACAATACCATTTTACTTTCCCATCAGCAATGGTAAGTGGTCCAGTTTTTTGCATCCTGGCCAGCATTTTGTGTTGCCATTATTTTACTCATTCTGATAGATATGCATTAATATCATACTGTGGTGTTAATTTTCATTTCCCTAATGGGCAATGTGATGGTTAATTTTATGTACCACTTTGTCTGGGCCATAGTACTCACATTTTTATTCAAAGATTACTCTGGATATCTTTGTAAGTTTTTTTCTTTCTTCTTTCTTTCTTTCTTTTTTTTTTTTTTTACTGGGGGCAGAGGGCAGGGTGGATAAGATTAACATTTAAGTCAATGGACTTTATATAAATCAGATTTCTCTCCATACTGTGGGTGGGTCTCATCTAATTGGTTGAGGAACTTAATAGAACAAAGACTGTCCTTACTGGATCAAGAGGGAATTTAGTCAGCAGACTAGTTCCAGACTTGGACTGATACATTGGACTGATAAATGGGTCTTTATCTTCTTGGCCCACTCTGCCAATTTTGGACTTACTAACTCTAAAACTGTGTAAGCTAATTTCCTTAAAAACAAAACAAAACTCTTTTTCTATATATATGCACATCATACTGGTTTTGCTTCCCTGGAAAACAATAATAATGTGTAAATGTGTTGAATATCTCTTCATGTGGTCATTTGATATCTATATTTCCTCTTTTATGAAATATCTGTTTGTGTCTTTTGCCTATTTTCTAATTGGATTTTTTTGTTTGACTGCTATGTTTTGAGAGTTCTTTATATATTCTAAATATTAGTCCTTGGTTGGATATGTAGTATACACATATTTTCTCCCAGTCTGGAGCTTGTATTTTCTTTTTCCTTCCTTTCCTTTTTTTTTTTTGCTATCTACTTTATTTATTTTACTTTTTAAAATATTTTAATATTTGTTTAGTGTTCCAGGATTCACTGTTTATGCAACACACCCAGTGCTCCATGCAACACGTGACCTCCTTAATACCCACCACCAGGCTCACCCGAAATCCCGCCCCCTGCCCCTCCAAACTCCTCAGATTGCTTTTCAGAGTCCATAGTCTCTCATGGTTCATCTCCCCCTCCAATTTCCCCCAACTCACTTCTCCTCTCCTTCTCCCAATGTCCTCCATGTTATTCCTTATGCTCTACAAGTAAGTGAAACCATATGATAATTGACTCTCTCTGCTTGACTTATTTCACTCTTTTATAGGTGCTATAAAGGGCAAAATTTGTTAATTTTGATGATGTCCAGTATATCAATTTTTCCTTCTATGGATCACATTTTTAGTGCCATGTCTAAGTACTCTTTCCCTAGCTCTAGTTTAAAATATTGTTTCCAGTGTTTTGTTTCTTAATATTTTACAAGTTTGTATTTTGCATTTATGTCTCTTATTCATTTGTGTAAATTTTTGGATTAGGTATGAGATTTTTAGTTGATTGCTTCAACACTATTTGTTGAAAAGACTGTATTTCCTCCATTAAATTGCTTTTCCACCTTCAAAAATCCACTGAGCATGATTATGTGGGTCAATTTCTAGGTTGTCAAGGCTATTCCTTTGATCTATGTGTCTATCCCTATAACAATACCACATTGTCTTGATTACAGTAGCTATATAGTAAGACTTAATATTGGGAGGAGTGATTTCTCTCACTATATTCTTTGTATGTGGCAATTGTATGCACATATGCATCGCATGCTTTCAATATACATTTTAAGTTTGTTCTTATCTACAAACTTAAAATGTTTATTGTTAGGATTTTGATAAAAACTACATTAATATATAGGTCAATTTGGAATAGTTGATGTCTTTATTATGCTGAGTTATCCAATATGCAAATGTGGTATATCTCTCCATTTATTTAGTTATTTTTATTTCCTTCCTCAGCATTTTATAATTTTATTTATTTATTTATTTTTAACATTTTATAATTTTAAACATAAAGATCCTGTACATGTTTTGTTAATTTTATACCTAACAATTTCACTCATCTTTGTGGTTATTGTAAATAGCATTGTATGTTTCGATTTTGGTTTTCAATTTTCACTGACATACAGAAATACAAATTACTGCTTTTTTTGGTATATGTGTATTAATTTTGTATCCTACAACCTTGCTGAAATCATATATTGATTCTAAGAGGTTTTTGCATGTATGTATGTATGCATGCATGTATGTCAGTTGTAGGGTTTGTTGTTTGGTTGGTTCTTGGTATGGAGGATTTTTTGTAGATAATTTTTATCAAATAGAGGAAGTTCCACTCTATTTGTAGTTTGTTAAGAGACTTTATCATGAGTGCATGGTGGTTTTGCTCTTTTTTTTTTTCATGTTCTCATTTGCCAACTGTATTTCTTTTTTGGTAAAGTATCTGTCTCAATTGAAAAGACCACTTTTTTTCTTCTTTGGATGGTTTATTTGGAGAATTAATTAATTTTTTTAAATGTTGAACCAGACTTGTATACCTGGAACAAATCTCACTTGGTCAGGGTGTATAATTCTGTATAATTATTTTTGTACATCACTGGATGCAATTTGCTATTATCTTGTTGAGTAACTTTGCATTTATGTTCAGGAGAGATATTGTTCTGTAGATCTCTTTTTTCCATACTATCTTTGTCTAGTTTTGGTATCCATGTAATAATAACTTCATAAAAAGAATTAGGAAGTGATTTTCATCATTTATCTTCTGGAATAGATTATATAAAATTGCATTTAATTTTCCTCTAAATAGTTTTATGGAATTCTCCAGTGAAACCATCTGTTTCCAAGGATTTCTTTATTTGAGGGAGTTTTATAATTATAGGCTCACTTTCTATAATGGTTATAGAACTATTCAGATTGTCTATTTTATTTTGCTTGAGGTTTAATGCTTTGTGGTTTTCAACCAATTGGTCCAATTTCTTCTAAGCTATTGAAATTATGAGCATAAAATTGTTCATAGTATTCTTTCATTGTCTTTTAAAAATACTTGTTTATTTTAGAGAGAGAGTACAACTGGGGGAGGAGCAGAAGGAGAATAAGAAAATCTCTAGTAGACTCCCTATTGAGCATGGAGACCAACACAGGGTTTGATCTCTCAACCCACAGATCACAACTTAAGCCAAAATCAAGAGCTGAATGCTCAACCAACTGAGCCACTCAGGCACCCCTTTTTCATTATCTTTTTAATGTCTGCAGAAACTTCAATGATATTCCCTATCTGATTCTTAATATTGGTAATTCGCATCTTCTCTCTCTCTCTCTCTCTTTCTTTTGAATTTGTCAGTCTTGCTAAAAGATGATCAAATTTATTGATTTTTTTTTTGATGAACCAATTATTTTTCACCTTGTTTTATTTTTCTGTTTTAATTTTATTGATTTCTGGTCCTATTTTTATTATTTACTTCCTTTTGCTTGCTATGGATTTATTTCTCTATGTTTTGTTTGTTTATTTCTTGACATAGAATCTTAGATTATTTAATAGAAGCAATACCTGTTCTCCAACATTTTACCATTTACTGGTAAAAATTGTTCTGTCAGAACTGCTTTAGAGGTATCCCATGTATATTGATATGTTGAATCTTCATTATTTTTTAATTCTATGTATTATTTCTATTTCAATGAAGCTTCCTCTTTGATCAAGAGATTAATTCAAAGTATACATTTTTTTTAAATTTCCAAGTGTTTGTAGGTTTTTGTTTTTGTTTTGCTTTTTTTTTTTAAATTTGGTATTACAATGGTCATGGAACAAACTGTATGATTTCAATTATTTTAAATTTATTGAGTTTCTTTTTTATGGTTAATAATGTGGATTATCTTCATGAATACCTTGTGGACAATTGAAAAAAATCGTGTATTCTGTTGTTGGATATAGTATTGTGTGTATGTGTGTATTTCAGATAGATCCTACTGGTTAATTATGTTGCTTAAAGTATTAATGATTAAGCAAAAGTAAAAACTTCTACAAAGAAAAAAAAAGGACTGTATTTTGTATTTTTAAAGATTTATTTACTTTAGAAGGAGAGACAGAGTGTGTGTGTGTGTGGGTGTGTGTGTGCATGAGCAGGGGGAGGGGCAGAGGGGAACCAAACTCCCCACAGATAGTGGAGCCTGAGGCAGGGCTCAATCTCCTGATGGAAGATCATGACTTCAGCCAAAACCAAGAGCCAGATGTTTAACAAAGTGAGCCACCTAACCATCCCATAAATGACTGACTTTTTAAAAAAAACTCAACAATAGATATTAAATGTCTATTAGGTTTAAACTAATATAACATGTACCAGAAAAATCACCCATTCATCAATTTATTCAGCAAACATTTATTAATTTATTACTAAGTTAAAGATTTTGTGCTCATCTCTGTAGGAAATACAGTGTGTTACAAGACATTTCTGTCCCTCAGGTAGTAAAAAAGCCATTAAATTATACATATAATACAAGCATAGATCTTAATGACATAAGCACACCACCAATATTTCTGAAGCTTCAGGCAAGAGTAAAAATGGTTGCCCATACACCATATGTCTAAATATTTAAATGACTACAAAATGTTAAATAAAATCTCTATTTGCTTTCCTTGATAAGCATACTTTTAAAATGACCTGAAAAACCAAGGATGAATTTAAAATTTAGGGAATCTTCAGAATTCTGCACCAAAACATAATAGTACAGATAGGGCTATTGTACAGAGCCCTGGACTATGATCCACTCCCCTTCTTTTATCACATACAGCTTTGTCCCACTCAAAAGAAACCTTGTATGCACACCTAGGAATTCCCAAGCCCTCACTTATAGTCCACTCTCAACTTCTGCAAGCAGTTACTCCTTAGACACTTTTGGCCCACTGCTGTACACAGTGGAAGAGGTCAGGGTAGAGTCTTGGGCAGGATCAGAAGAGGACTCAGAGAAGTTGGGAAGGAAATTCTGGGATCCCAAATAACAAAGTGTCATCTAAAAGATGTTGCAGGAACTTGATGAGAAATTCCAAGTCATTAGAAGAGCCACATATGCTCTTTACTTTGTGGGAGTGGAAGAACAGAAGGAGTGTTAGAGTCAGTCCCTTTAAAACAGTTTCCTCAGCAGGGGCCATTCTTGCCAGGGTTTAAGAGCAATACAGCAGCCACGAAGAAATACAGATTGTACAGTTAGATAAAACATAGTCCAGCCATATGATTTAGTTATTGAAAAGAAAGATAATTTCTACATGTATTGACACAGAAGGATGCCAATGTCACATGGTTAAGTAAAATAATGCAATATTTTTTGTATTTATTAGAGTGAGGATATCTTAATTTTGTAATAAAAAATCCAATATATTTTTCATAATGTCAAAAAAAACCCATGTATTGATTACCTACTATGTAACATGTAGTAGTAGGTGCCAAAGAAACCTCATCTCGGGGTGCCTGGGTGGCTCAGTGGGTTAACGCCGCTGCCTTTGGCTCAGGTCATGATCTCAGGGTCCTGGAATCGAGGTCCACATCAGGCTCTCTGGTCAGCAGGGAGCCTGCTTCCCTTCCTCTCTCTCTGCCTGCCTCTCTGCCTACTTATGACCCTTGTCTTTCAAATGGATAAATAAAATCTTCTAAAAAAATCCTTTAAAAAAAAAAGAAACCTCATATCATTTTTTACCACACCCATCCAGTTAAGATAACTATTGTTCCAAGAAGATAAAATGATAAAATGATAAATAATAAAATGATTTGCCCAAAGTCACTCAGCTAGTAAATGGAGAACAAGTTCGACCTCAGGTTTTGTGAATCTAAGTTTATTACTTTCTTCAGATTTACCAGAGTTTATTTCAAAATTAAAGAGAAGTACTGGAGAAGCAGTCTCACATATGATTTGGATCTGTTTGCCCCTACTTTTGACCACCTGTTTGGATTGCCCTATGACTTTCAGACCTCTAGTATACAAATTAGTGATTTATAAACCTAATTTACACCACAGTTTGGATACTGCTCTGTTTGTGGCTTGTTTGCATGTTTATTTTTATTTTCAGCCTCCTCTGGCAACAGTTCATGTAATTTGGGCTATTATGTTGTCGTAGTGGAACAAGGAAGTCTCAAAGAATTCTAGGGCACTGAAGCAAGAGTTAGATGAAAGTTCATGACTACGATGCCAGAAGGCCATTTATTCAATAATGTTCTAGTGACCTGTACTCTGGTGTGAATTAGTGGTAGTGATATTTCACTGCGTCACATATATATGCTGGCAACCTGAAAGAATAAGAGACAAAACAGTTCTTTATGATTTAGTAAGGTGTGCACACACATATCTCACTTCATTCCCACAACTACACTGTAATATAAATGTGTTAGGTCCATTTTATGGATGAGTAAACTGAGGATCATAGAAGTTAAGCAACTTCAAACATTTCTTTTAACTTTTTTTTTAAATAGGCTCCACACTCAATGTGGAGGTGAACTCATGAACCTAAGATCAAGAGTGACATTTTCCACCTACTGAGGCATTGAGAGAAGTTTAACTTTACAGCAAAAGGTACCTGTATTAGTCAGGATTCTCTGAAGAAACACAAACAAAAAGATGTGTACACACATACACACACCACACACACACACACACACTTTGGATACACATGGAACAGTTGCAGTTTGCGTTCAAGAACAGTCTGCTGGAAGAATTCATTTTCGCTTGGGAGAGGTCAGACATTGTTTTGTTAAGGTCTTCAACAAATTGGTTGCGACCCACCCACGTTATACGAGTAATCCGTTTTACTAAAAATCTTTGATTTAAATATTAATCTTACCAAAAAACACCTTCACATAAACAACCAGAATAATATTTGATCAAATATTGGATCCTGTGGCCTAGCTAATTTGAACACATAACCATCACAGCACCATAATTTAAATTTCCTTTTATGATTTGCTCTAAAAAATAGAAGACTCTTTTTTAGTCTTTTAATGATGTTATTTTTGTTCAAATTTCAGAAAGTTTATAGATCATTATGCAGATCAATGTTCTCATATCTCATATTTAAAGGGTAAGACATCTAAGAGAGAGGATACTGAGAAATGTAAAAATATTCAGCTAAACAAATTCCTTAAATCACCATGTTCATTGCAAGATGAGAAAAAAAAATAGTCATTTCAGAAATTTAACGTCTCTTTACAGGGCCATACAAATTACATTTACGTATCAATTGAATTCAAAAACATAAAATTGTTTACTAACTCTTATTTAAACACAATTTTAAGAAATGCAGTAATAAAGTTAACTTTCTTCATTTCAATGCATATGTTCTCTTCAAAGTTTGAGCAATGATTTAGCAGACACTGAGGCTTGTAAAATACCTATGAGTTTTGTTCTTTTTACTATGAAGAACAAAAGTGTAATTGTTAGTCATGTGGATAACTCAAAAATTACCTTCAAGTGTTACTTTTCTTATGTTATACTGAGAACTGTTCATGATGTGCTTTATTTAATAATAATAGAACCTGATGGGGGGCATATAAGTGCTTAGTATATAGCTATAGAGAAAAGTTATTTGTTAAATCTGTTCTAAAAATAAAATTAAGATCATGTCTACATAGAAAGCTTGAATAAGTAAAGGTGATTTGTTTTGGTAACCTGTAGCAACAATAGGTCAATACCACAATACAATGTCTTTATAAGGATAGCCTGAAATAAGTAAATAATGTCAAGGTGAATCCATTTATTTGGACTATTATAATTAACCAAATCAACTATTTCATAATCCGACCAGTTGTACCTTTATCAGCAGCTACCAAAGCAACCATGTACAGAATTCTGTGTTAGCCATTGTGTAGTTATACCTACATAATAAAAATTGAAGAACAAACTGATTTTTTTTCATTTAAATATATGAGATTGTGGAGTGCCTGGGTGGCTCAGTTGGCTAAGCAGCTGCCTTTGGCTCAGGTCATGATCCCAGGTTGGATCAAGCCCCATATTGGGATACTTGCTCAGTGAGGAGCCTGCTTCTCCCTTGCCTGTTGCTCCCCCAGTTAGTTTGTGCTTTCTTTCTCTTCTCTCCCTTTCTTTCTGTGTCAAATTATATATATTTTATATATATAAAAATATATATATATAAATATAAATATATATATATAATAATATAATATGAGATTGTGTTAATTTCTCCTGCCCCCAGAAAACCAACTAAAATGACAAAAATAGGTTTTTTTTAAAGAGGATATATTCACAGCCATAAAAGTAATAAGAAAAGAAATGACAGTAGCTACAAGATGTCTACATGTTTGAGGAGGATAGAAAATGTATGTATGAGTGGTGGTTACTGAAGAGATAGAACTCTAAGATCTAAGAGCTTTCAGAGGAAAACGTTAACCAGAACGCAATAAATCAGGGCTAAAGAATTCCAGAAAATCTCAAAATATGGAGTCATCAGTTACTTCAGAATCCAAGGTGAGGCAAAGGTCAAAGAGGAAGAATGCCTGAAAATCTGCCTATGGGGCTATTAGACTTTCAGGCATCCTTCCTCACTTTTTTTTTAAATTAGCATACAATGCATTATTTGTTTCAGGGGTACATTTCTGTGATTCATCAGTCTTACACAATTCATAGTGCTCACCATAACAATACCACCCCTAATGTCTATCCCCCAGCCACATCATCCCTCCCACCCCCTTCCAATCCAGCAACCCTCAGTTTGTTTCCTAAGATTAAGAGTCTCATGGTTTGTCTCCCTCTATGGTTTCTTCTTGTTTCATTTTTTCCCCTCTCTTCCTCTATGATCTTCTGTTTTGTTTCTCAAATTCCACATATCCATGAGATCATATAATTGCCTTTCTCTGATTGACTTATTTCACTTAACATAATACCCTCTAGTTTCATCCACATCATTGCAAATGGGAAGATTTATTTATTTATTTATTTTTGATGGCTGCATAATATGCTAGTCTATATATCTACCACATCTTCTTTATCCATTCATCTGTTAATAAACATCTAGGCTCTTTCCATAGTTTGGCTATTATGGACATTGCTGCTATAAACATTGGGGTTGCATGTACCCTTCAGATCACTACATTTGTATCTTTGGGATAAATAGCCAGTAATGAAATAGCTACATCATCAGGGGAGCTCTATTTTCATCTTCCTTACTCTTGAAGCAACAGAATCACAGGAGCTGTGAAGTTAGGCACACTAGAACAGACATTGTGGGAGAAAAGAGAGAGGTGCTGTACTGAAACATGAAATTCACTAAAAGTCATCATATTAAATGGTAAAATGACAATTGTCTGTTTGATTCCCAGGACATTGACTGCCAGGATTATAGTTTCAAAAGTATAAAATTAAATATACCTCTCTGAAGAGACTGAACCCTTGAAAAAATATTTGGAGGGCTCTGGTGAAATGACCAGTTTTGTATTAAGTTTAAGTATGGTAAGGTCTACAAATACACAGGCCCTGCTCAAGTACTCAAAAACGTCAATTAAATTTTTTGTACATCAGTCTCCACTATAAACCTGGATGCCCAAGGTTCATAGCATATTTGAAGAAACAACAACAAAAAGTTGCAAAATGAAAGACCAAGACTCAAAAAAGAGAACCCTGGAAGACTTGAGGAAACAGAAAATTAAGGGATCTCACCCCACCATAAAGCCCTTATAAAAATTATCAACAAAATAATTGAATATGTTGGTATTTTTATTTTGTTTTGTTTTTACTCAGTGATCAAATTTATCTGTCTAATATTAAATGGGCTATTAAAGTTACTGAAAAAAATCAGTAAAGTTCTAGGGTTACATCAGCAAGATGACAGAATAGGAAGTCCCATGTCTTGTTTTTCCACAGATATACTGATTTAACAACAATGTATAGATGGAAATGACCTCATGAGAATTATTGACTCAAGAAGTGGCACTATCCCAGGTGAGCACAAAGATGGGAAGAACTGTACTGAAGTAAGAAGAATGATTTAACTTTACCTGCATAAAGCCCTCATTTAAGCTGGCACAGATAACCAGCAGGAGAGAACACCCTGGCTAGTGAATTCTGCCTGGAGGGGGAAGGAGATAGAATAGAAGACTGTACATCTAATATTCCCACTTTTTGGAAAGACACTTAAAGAACTGGTTTCTGTCTTGCCTCATTCAGAGCACTGATGCAGCCAGCATATTTTTGATGTTGGGGGACACTGAAAACACATGAGTGGGTGGCTTACTGCTCTTCCAGTGGATGCATAGTATATCAGATAGAGACCAATAGAGCTTCACTCCCTCAGGAAGAAAAATTACAGTAGAACATGCATTCAGTATTTCGGATTTTCAGGGAGATGCCTGAATGAAAGAATTACAAATAGAATCCAATATATTCTAGAAGCCTGGGGTCTGCTGAGAACATGAGAGTTGGGTGACTTGTGGTAGGCCCAGATAATCAGTGGTATCTCAGACAGGAAGGAAAAAAAAAGGAGCAAGAGATCACAAGCTCAAGGAAAAGAAACTAACAATTTTCTTTACTAAGGGATTTCATGCACAGACCCATCCTCCCATAAAAAGGTAGAGAGGTCCCAAGAAAATCTAGCCAGGCTGATTGGAGAGGGTCTTTCCCTGTACAAGTCAGTTTGTAAAAACTAGGAGAAAGGACAAACTTTTCAAATGTTCAAATCCCAACAAAAAGTTATGAGAAACATAAAGAAATATGGAAACATGGGTCAAAGAAACAAAATAAACTGACAGAAACTGATAATAAAGAAATTGAGGTATATGAATTATCTGATAAATAATACAAAATAAGTGTCATAAAAATCCTCAGTAAAGTCAAGAAAACAAGGCATGAAAGAAATGAGAATATCAACAAAGAGACAGAAAATATGTTTTATTGAAAATTTTGAGCTGAAGAATATAATGGCTGAGTTGAGAAAATTCACCAAAGGGTTCAACATCACAATTGATTAAGCAGAAGAAAGAATGAGTGAACTCAAAGACACATGATTCTGAATTATACAGTCAGAGGAACAAAAGGGGAAAACAATGAAAATTCATGAAGGAAGCCTAAGGAAATTAATAAAACACCGTAAAGCAAAACAACATATGTATTATGGGAGAGCAAGAAGGAGAAGACAGCAGAAGGGGAAGAAAGTGGATTTACAGAAATAACAGACAAAACCTTTCCAAATCTGGGAAAGGATATGGACTTCTAAATTCAAAACGTATCTGCAAAAAGTTGGTCTAAAGCTAGAGGATTCACTGGCGAATTCTACAAAACATTTAAAGAATCACTCCAAATCTTCTCAAACTGTTCCAAAAATTGAAGAGCAGAGAACACTTCCAAAATAATTTTATGAGGCCAGCTTTATGTTGATAACAAAGCAAGACAATGAATCTTGGAACACTGGAAAAAGAAAATAAAGTTTAAATTTTTTTAAAAAAGGAAGTTAACAACCTCATATATAACAACATCAAAAAGAAAAAAAAATACTTAAGAAAAAACTTAACCAAGGAGGTGAAAGACTTATGCAATGAAAATTACCAAACATTGAAGAAAGAAATTAGAGCAGACAAAAATAAATGAAAATACATCCTATATTAATGAATTGGAAGAATTAATATTGATAAAATGTTTATATCACCAAAAGCAATTTACAGATTCAATGCAATTTCTATCAAAATCCTAATTGCATTTTTTAAGAAAAATATGTAAAACAATCCTAACACTCTATGGACCCAACTTGAATGGCGAAACAATCTTAAGAAAGAAGAACTAAGCTGGGGATATCATACTTATTAGTTTCAAAACATATTATTAAAACTACAGTAATCAAAACAGTATTTTATTAACATAGACGCAGATATAGATCAATAGAAGAGAGTAAAGAGCCCAGAAATAAATCCCATATATAGTCACATGTTTTTAACAAGGATGCCAAGAGTATACAATGGGGAAATGATAGTCTCTCCAATAAGTGGTGCTGGGAAAGCCAGGTGAAAAAAAAAATGAAATTAGAGGGATGTCATTTACCATACAAAAAATCAATTCAAAATGGACTAAAAACTTAAACATAAAACCTGTAATTAGAAAACTACTTGAAGATAACACAAGGAGAAAGCTCATTGGTCTATGCAATTATATCTTAGGATATCAAAAGCCTATACAATAAAAGCAAAGACTACATAAAACTAAAAAGTTTCTGTGCGGCAAAAGGAAAAAACAAACAAACAAACAGTAAAAAGGTAATCTGCAGAATGGGATAAAATATTTGCAACCTATCTATGTGATTGAGAGTTAATATTCAAAATATATAAGAAATTTTTATAACTCTAAGAAAAACCAAATAACTGAATGAAAAAATTGTTGAAAGACTTTAATAGACATTTTTTCCAAAGAAGACATAAAAATGGTCAAGAGGTATATTTTTAAAAAGCTCAATATAAGGAGTCATCTCAAAAATGTAAATAAAACCCACAATGAGTTCTGATCTCACACCTATTATCATGACAACTATCAAAGAAGAAGAAGGAGATGGAGAAAAGACAAAAGAAAAGAAAAGAAAAAGAAAATAAGCATTTGCAAGTAGAAAAACTGAAACTTTTGTGAATTGTTGGTGGAAATGATAAATGGTGCATCATGGAAAACAGTATGGAGGTTGCCTCAAAAACAAAGATCAAACTATAATATGATCCAGCAATCCTGCTTCTGGGTACTTATCCAAAAGAATTGAACCCAGATTTCAAAGAGACATTTGCAATCCTGTGTTCATTACAGCATTAGTCACAATAGCTAAGAGGTGGAAACAACCTAAATGTCAATCAGTGAATGAATGTGGTATGGGGAACAAACGCAAAAGAAAGAAATTAAATTCCCTGACAACTTACAGCCCATTGACAAGTCCTTGACACAGACAGAGTGACCTTCCTTTAGGAACTCAACTGCTAGGTCATCTAGGTGGCTCAGTAGGTTAAGTGTCTGATTCTTGGTTTTGGCTCAGGTCATGATCTCACTGTTGTGGGATCAAGCCCCATGTCGGGCTCTGTTCAGTGTGGAGTCTTCTTTATATTCTCTCCCCCTTCTAATCTCTCTCTCTCATTCTCTCTCTTATAAATATTTATTTTAAAGGAACTCTACTGCCTCAATGTTAATACTTCCCTAAGGGCAGAAGACAACTTTAACTTAACATTAGCCCAACCTCCAGGATCCTTTAAGTTTCCTTTAAGATATCAAATTACCTTTGGAATCTCCCTTTAACTCTGTCCCTTAAGATATATGTTAGCAATCATCCTCCAAGCATATGGCTCACTGATACACATCTGAAGGATCTCATAAATAAAATTTTTCTGGACAATAATAAAGGACCTCTTCCTAACAACATCTAGTCCTCAAGGTCCTGGAAATCTTGTTTCCAAAAATCCTTAGAGATTTATATTATTCTTAAAGCCCTCCCAGCTTGAAAGTATACAATCAGCCACTCCTCAAAACCCCAGTGCAGCTCTTTCTGCCCATAGGTCCCATTTTTGTGCTTTAATAAAAGCACCTTTTTGCACTAAAGTTGTCTCAAGAATTCTTTCGTGACCATTCGCTCTGAATCCCAACATTTTTGCATTCCAATAGATCAAGAAAATGAGGTATATACATACAATGGATTATTATTCTACCATAAAAACAGAAGGAAATCCTATCTTATGGTATGGAATAGTTAAATCTTGAGGATCTGACTGGGAGGAAGACATTTTTCTGCCCTATGGTTCTTCAAGCTAGACTTAAAATCAAATTGACATGAGACAGATTAACAGGGAAAAATAGAGTTTAATAGAAATATTAAATAGGATAATCCATGGAATTCCTAAAGGTGAAGCAACAGAAAGCTTATAGGAGCTAAGGAAATGAATAGGGGTGAAAACTCATTAGCAAGAAAGTGAAGAGTGGTGTTTGGAAAAACAAGATTGTTCTCTTATGCAGATTAGTTCCTTAGGTAAAGTGGGCCTCTGTTAATACTTCTTTTCCTGTAGCAAGCTTTCCTTCCAGTATAAATTTAGACAGTTATGAGGGAAGCAGAGAGCCTTTCCTGTATCTGCTGGGTTTTTATTACTTTTAACTCAAAATAATTTTTATGCCAAAGTGGCACATTTTGGGGTGTCTCATCATGCACAATTTCAGGATGTTATACTTAGTTGAAGTAAGCCAGTCACATAAGGACAAATACTGCATGATTCTACTTCCATGCAGTATCTAAAGTAGTCAAACTCATAGAAACAGAAAGTAGTACTGTAGTTTCCCAGTGCTCGGTAGTGGGGGATCTTGGGTGTTGCTTATTAAGTATAGAGTTTTGGTCATGAAAGATTTAAAAAGTTCTAGAGAGGGCCACCTGGGTAGCTCAGTCAGTTGAGCATATGCCTTCAGGTCAGGTCATGATCTCTGGGTCCTGGGATTGAGCCCCATGTCAGGCTCCCTGCTCAATGGGGAGTCTGTTTCACTCTGCCCCTTCCCCCTTCTCATGCTTTCTCTCTCTCTCTTTCTCTGTCTTTCTCTATCCTCTGGAGGATAGAGACTCCAGCCCCTACCTATCCCCTGCTCGCCATTGCTCTTGCTGGGGCAGAAGAAAAGACCAAATGGCCATCCCATCTGGTTAAGATAAGATAACAAGTCATTGCTCCTGCTGAGGCAGAATAAAAAGACCAGATGCCCATCCTGTTTGAACCATAAAAGAAAAAGAAACAAGTCCCCAGGGGGTGATTTAGCAGTCTCCTGAGACACCTCCTCATAGATTATACTTCCACATAAAGGAGCCATTTGGCCTTGAGAGACTGCAAAAATGTCCTACTACCATCTGGTATCACCTATAACCATAAAAACTCACTCCTAACCCTATCAGGTGCTCAGACTTTGAGAAAGGATCCCAGTGAGCCTGCCAACAATAATAAAGCTAGGTTTTCCCTAATTTCCCATGTGCTGCTTGAGTTTCCTTGGTTGCTTCAGATTTTCCACAACATGTCAAATAAATAAATAAATAAATAAATAGATAAATAAATAAATAAAACCTTTTACAAAAATTAAGTAATAATATACAAATTTCTAGAATTCTGCTGTACAACTTTGTGGTTATAGTTAACAATACTGTATATTTAAACATTTGCTAAGAGGGTAGGTCTCATGCTATGCAGGGTTTATTTTTACTACAGTTAAAAAAATGGTAAAGATCTTAGCACTTTCCTCTTTATTTTGATCTTCTTCCTTTTCTACATTTCAGTGAATAAGCAGTATCAAACACCAAACACGGGGAAAAATAAGGATTTTTTTTTCTATTGAAAAAAGATTAATAGTTAAAACATAGTTGCTTTGTTTCTTAATTACACATAGGAGCAAAACCATATATTTGTATTTCTCTGACTGACTTATTTTTCATAACATAATTCTCGCTATCTCTGTTCATGTCATTGTAAATGGCAAGATTTAATTCTTTTTTTTTATGGCTGTTAAAATTAAAGACCATTTGTAATGAGCACTGGAGTGTCATATGTAAGTGTTGAATCATTAAATTGTACACCTAAAACTAATATTACACTATATGTGAACTAAGTGGAATATAAATAAAAACTAACATATATATACATTTAAGTATATATGTGTGTGTATGTGTAAATATATGTATTTATATATATAGCCCTAACATTATGTGTGTGTGCATATACATGCATATGAATGTATGTGCATAAACATACATATGTATGTATGTATATATGCACACACACACATGATGTTAGGGCTCAAGAGAGTTTGATAGATTGAAATTATCAAACATAATTTAATTTATTGTACTTGACAACATTACTACAAAAAGAAATTTACCAAACAGGAGAAGTAAAGGATAAATTCTGGTTTGCTGAACCATAGGAAACAGCTGAGGTAGTACAATATTACTCATTAACTACAGCACAACAAAATGTAAGTATTTTTAGTACATAAAATTTTCCTGCCTAAGGGTCTGATGAAGTTTCTTGAGCCCTCTTTTTGATCTATAGGATTTAATGTACCATATCACCAGATGTTTTCTTTGCTATGTATCAAATGGCAGCTACATTTAAGCAAATATACAGCAAAAATATATACCTGGAACTAGACCAGTAAATGACATCTCCTTATATGCTTTGTAGCAGACAGTTCTAATTCATGAATAATCTTAAAAGATTAACTTCCCTTATATGACTCTTACCATTTCTGTTTTCTTTCAGGTTTGCAGTATTTTTAAGCACATGTGATGTGGAAATATTGGGGTTCAGGGCTGATGGTCAAGAAAGAATTCCTGAACCATTTTCAGTGCAAAAAGGTGTTTTTATAACACAGGGACAGGACCTATTGACAGAAAGAACTTCACTGGGGTTGTGAGGAGCAACTGATTATATACTTTGATACTGGGGGAAGTAAAGACAAAGGGAAGTTTCCAGAAGAACTAAAGAAGTTCTAAAAGGGCTAAAGAAGACTCACAGGATCCTGAAGTCTTAGCTGTTGCCAAGCTAATGTTGCTTTCCTCTCTAGTAAGGCATTAATGTTAAGATTAGGAGTTCATGGAAGAATGTCATACTCTGCCTGCCTCGAGTATTTGTCAGTGGGCTGAGGGTTATAAGGAAATTTAATTTTATCTACATTTCTTTTGCCTTTGTTCTCCACATCAATATGTTCTCCCCGACTTTTTTTTTTTCTTGATATATAGAACAAATGGAATGATGTTTGGGACTAAGAAGGCTTATGAGCTCCTACATGTTTATGGCTTTGACTTGTAAAATAAAATATTTTTCTAACTGGATGTTGAGTTATCCCTGGTTCAGTTTTCAATTTCCCTGCTCAAGGGTTTAGGAAAAGCAAATAAACAAACACACAAAACTACATCTGATGGAACTTTTCCAGAAGGTTCAAAGACAGATAACACAATTTATCAATGAAATATTTTCCAGTTGGAAAGAAGATACATCTCCAGCTTAAATTTGTTTATGGTTTAACCTACATAAGTCTTAGATAGAAATTTGATGACAGTCTCCCCCACAGTGGTTACCACTTTTAGTGAAATGTCTGCCTATATCTGGGGGGCTTTTGGTTTTATTTGTTAGTTTAGTTTTGTTTTATTTTAGCACTAAAATGTTCTGGATTTCTGCCTACTAAGAATACCTATGAGTTGAGTACTGATAATCCCCCTATTTCCTGTAAATGTCTTGGACCAAAGAGGATGCAGTCTATTTGAATAAAATTGCTTTTGGAAAACCAGGCAGGTCATCATTGCAACATTGCCATGCTTTTTTTTTTTTTTTTTCCGTTTTTGAATGCTACTTCGAATTGCAGACAAAAACAATTTGCAATAGCACATGGACTACTGCTTACCACCACACACTGATAATTGAAACAATGCAGGTGGATTTTAGAGGGTACCTTCCAAGACCAAATCACCAAGGTAACATCATGGGTAATAGTATTCCTGTAAAAACATAGGAAGATGTCTTTTCTCCACACTCTGTCCCTATTCCAAAGCCTCTCCTTCTGCTTCAGCAACGTGCCGTAGCCATTGACAACAAAGAAATGAATTGCATTTGAAAATAACTGATCCCCTTCCATAGGGCATTATCAGCACAGCTGCACAACTTTAATGCTATGTGTCCATACACAGATGGTCAGGCTAGAGGAAAGAGAGCATGCAGATTTCTAGTTCTGTACTCTCCTGGCTTCTCTATTAGGTTGGCTGACATGGTCTAACAGCTGCAGTTCTGTGGGCATCTAGTTGGAATTGACCCATCTTTCAAAAGATGAGATCATTGAAACATTGAGGATGATCTGCATACTTGGGAATGGTGCAGAATCCAGGTACAAATCAACTCCAAACCTTTGAAATTCCCCTACATTGAATTTACTCTTCAACCTATTGAGATCTTCTTTCCTTTTTTTCTCTCCATAATTTGGGCAAATCAGCCTAATAAATTTAGTTTATGTGTTAATTCAGGTAGGAAAGTTTAAGATTAATTTAGATTTTCTTAATTGTATCTTATATCTGCAATTCAACACCCAAAATTTGAATATTTTGAATCAGAAAACAAGAGAAGAATAAAGAGAACTTCTCTTTGCAAGAGAAGTTCGGAAACACAGAACAGTTCAGACAAATCAGAGAACACATTGAGCTTTTGCCCATTTCAAAGACTGAATCTTGTGGAAGATAGAAGCAATACATAACCATGAACAGGCAATTACTCATTTTATCTTTTGTTTTACAACTTTGTGTGGGTTATAACATACAAAAACATCAAAGTCCTTACAGTCTTAGCTAAGAACAGAATCAAGATTTCATCTATTGTTTTGTTTTGGAGAGCTGAGATAAGAACTTTTCCATGGACTTAGTATTATCCAAGTTTTGGATTACCCCTGCTTTTTACTTATTACACCCCACTTCCTGGTATAGTTTGTGATAGCAACTTCTTTTTTTTTTAAGATTTTATTTATTTATTTGTCAGAGAGAGGGAGAGAGAGCGAGTGAGCACAGGCAGACAGAGGCAGAGGGAGAAGCAGGCTCCCTGCCGAGCAAGGAGCCTGATGTGGGACTCAATCCCAGGAAGCTGGGATCATGACCTGAGCCAAAGGCAGCCGCTTAACCAACTGAGCCACCCAGGCGTCCCTGTGATAGCAACTTCTATTTTGGCTTAGATTCTACCCTGCAACAGAGAACACAGCAGCCTCTTTCATAATAAATGACTGGCTTAGATAAAATCCATGGGCATGCATCTAAATAAATGAAGTGAATTCTGCTTTCATACACTTTATATAAATTCCTTCTTACAGCATGTCAAATATAGTGTGCAGTTCATATTGTGAGGACTATAGAATGAAACTTGAGGCATGGTTTGTCAAACAGATATATTTATTAAGTATTTTTGATACTCAAAGTAGCTGTGATGGGTACTAGGACAGTTAGAAAAATTGTAACTTAAATTTGTCTTTCAGAAGTCCTCAAATCAAAATAGATAATAAAATATGCTTGAATAATTTTATTTAATTTATTTTTTAAAAGATTTTATTTATTTATTTGACAGACAGAAATCAAAAGTAGGCAGAGAGGCAGGCAGACAGAGAGGGGAAGCAGGCTCCCCGCCAAGCAGAGAGCACAATGTGGGGCTCTATCCCAGGATCCCAGGATCATGACCTGAGCCAAAGACAGAGGCTTTAACCCACTGAGCTACCCAGGCACACACTGGAAACATCTTTAAGACTTCTAAACTGGTTTCAAAAATGTTCCAGTATAAAAGTGTTAGTTGGGAAGAGGTTAATGTGGCTTACATGAGAAACATCTTGAAACTTGAGGTTTAGGTGATAGAGAAGTTGCACACTGATCTCATGAATTTATATATGGCAGAGATAAGCCATGTATGTCTTATTTGCCTCTGGATCCTCACTGTACAAAAATATGAACATGATGATCACCATCAAATCGGTTCCTTGATGCAATATATTGAGAATTTAAAGCTTCTCAAACACAGTGGCAGAATTTAAGGTTTGGGGTTATCAGCTGAGGAAAGCAAAAAGAAATGACGTTTATCATATGGTTCTGGAGAAAATATCTTTAAGATCCACTCAGCATATTAAGCAAGTCTTTTTGCAGTTTTATACATAAGGGGGGGAAATCAGGTTTGGAGAAGGGATAAGTAAATGCATGACAAATGATCTCAATAGTCAAAAAAGAGAAATATTGTGTGAGCCCACTAACGTTTATGTCAATCTATCAGTGGTAAAATTCCTTTACTTTCATATGATTTTACTTTCCATTAAGGGCTTTAGATTTTTTAAGGGTCTGTTAAATGTAGTTGGGTTTGTATAGATTTGTACACAAAACTATGTTTTTGGATGTTTACCATAGCTTTGTCTTGTCAACAATCACTACACATTGATTGCTATTCCTGGAGCTTCTATTTCATTATAAATACTGCATCTAAACATATTTAGGTCATTTTTAATAAAATGTATGAATGCAGAGTTATAATAAATTCATTTGCAAGAGTCATTGATGTGTTTTAAATTCTTTGCTGTAATATATTATAAATTATTTGTAAGATATACATTCTTGTACACCATCTTTTGCAGGCTTATAAATATATTATTAGCTCTTTATACTTCATTGGGAGTCTTGCCTAAAGCATTCTTGTATCCAAAATGACTTCTTATGGTAAATGTAGATCTAGCCAGAAAGGCAAAATTCAATATGATACAGCTATTTTTTTTTTTAGTTTAGGAAATCAGAGAATATGAATATTTACTGCCTTTCTGAGCAGAGACAACATGGGGAAATACTTGTCCGTGTCTTCATCAAAGACTAATTGGTCATCACAATTTAGAAACTCCAAAGCTTTGCCAATGTATACACTCTATATTCTTATATTTGGAAATGGAAACTGGTCCTTTTTCAGACAATAGGATTTCAGCTAACACATGAATTTGTCTAAATACATCTGGATCTCAGACCATCCCTTCTCAATTTATTTTGCAGTTGTCCTTGCCCTCTTCCAGAGTTATATTTTTAAGGAAGAAAATAAAACTATACACGAGAAGCAAATTAAAAAGTGATCATGGCACTGTATGTCCTCTCATTCACTCTGTTTTCTGTGTAGTCTCTATTTAGATAACAGATAAGACCTAAAGGAATTTTATACTTTAAGTATCCTAAAGGAAATTAGCTTAGTGGTTGTTTTGTAGCAGGCTTGATATTTGAGTAATAAAGCTCCCTTTAGAAGATTGTTAGAAGACTTAAATGAGATACTATAGGCAATGCCTTTATTACAGCGACTAGCAATAAGAATATAAGGTAATACTTTTCTTATACTTTTATGTAGTTTATACTTGTCCCAGCACCTGAAGAGTTAATTATAGCACTTTAACTTACAGGTCTGGCTAGAACAAATGTAGACAGTAAGAAAATTTGCTTACCTTTATAAAGTGTCCAAAAGTGCTTCCCAGGAACAACTAATTTTTAGGTAGAATTATGAAAGCTTATATATTTTGCAACCAATGATCTTATTTTTGAAATCCTCTGCTTTGTGGTACATTCAGTTTTGTGACATGTGTTTTACTGATGAAACACTTGGGTTCTATATTGCTTGGCCAACTCATTACTATTTCTCTTTAATATAAACAGATCCTGAGAACCCAAGTCAGAATGGCTCTCTGATCCTTTCCATGGGCCCATTCTGAGCAGCATACTTTACTCTTGACCTGGTCCCATCTTAATCTAACATCACTAGATAAACAGAAAGGCCCCAACATCACTGCAAAACTTTACAGTCTGCCAATGCATAAACAAAGACTGCTCAGCCTGCTGCTGCTGCCTCTGTTACAGCAGTAGAATGTTACAAAATGACATACTCTCCCTATTCAGTTAGTGAGTGATCACCAGTTGCACCAAGGGTGCAGCTGCTGCTTTTACCCTGGCTATTAAAATTTGCAACTATGGTCCAAGTGGTCTAACATTAGAACCATGGCCTTCATCTCAAACAAGCAAACAAAACAAAACAAACAAAAAGGACTCTCTGGCGTAACCCAAGAAGAGAACTCCAGAGCCTGAATCTTTCCATCTACTCCTCCTCCTCCTCCTCCTCTCTTTCTCCTCCTCCTCCTCCTTCTTCTCCTTCTTCTTCTTCTAAGTCAAATTCATGAATTTGGTACATTTCCAGCTTTATCAGACATGACAAAAAAATGAAACCTCTGATAGTGTGAGTAATGCAAATTGGAAGCTGAGAAACAGTTTCATTAATTCTTGCTATGATCTTGTACATGGAGCTTGTAAAAATGTGTTAAGAAAACATAACTCAGCAGAGGGTTCTGAAAACATTGAGGGGAGGGGCTCTCAGGTGTGTACCATTTGTTGTAGTTTGCATATTCCAGCAGAACAAGAAAGACTTCTGGCTGAGCAACAGCAAGCTGCCCTGGCCTAAAGCCACAAGAAGATGCTGCCACTTTAAACTCGGATTTTCCTCCAATAAACTGTGGTCAAAACAACCACTCCCAACTTCCTTCTTTCCTTTATAAAAGGATGGTCTCCTCCTTTGTTCTCCAGACTTGCCAATGCTTTGCCATAGTCTGCTTGTCCCAATTTGCAATTCCTCAGCTAGTCCTGAATAAACTCAATTTTGCTGGCTGAATCACTTACATTTTTCTTTTAAAAGTTTGACAGGTTTGATCCTCACTCTTCCAGTGATGTATTTAGAGGAATTACCCCTCAACATGCTACAAATTCTTAAGTCTCCATCATCACTTTTCACACGTTTCTTTCTCACAACTTTGCCATTGGTGTTTCTAAGAAATGAGAAACACATCTTGCTTCCATGTTATCTGTCTAGTAATGCCTTTCTTGTTATCAGGGGAGGCCCCTTGGGAGGAACACAATATTCTTACTAAAGGGCAGCCAAACTATGTTGAAAGGGAAACCAACTTCTTTAAATCAGTTGTGCCTCAGAAGAGGAAACATAAACACAATTCCCAAATTATCAGCCTGTCCTCCATGAATAAGCATATATGGAATTTTTAGAATAAAACATAACAGATACCTAAAAAATTAGAAGATAAGACACTCATAGAATTTTTTATTAAAATGTGATAAATGAAATAACTTGAAAGATAAATCATTTTCTCCAACATTTCTGCCTGTATTAGAATAAATCTTTTGTGTGTGTGTTCCATAAGACTAATTGCACTGCTAATTGCTAATATTTCATTGCACATGCAGCCATATACATTCTTCAGGCAAAGAAATGGTTACAGTTTAACATACCAAGAAGTATTCCTGGCTAAGGGATCAAGAAAATAAATGTTTCTTAAAATTCATGAATGTATGTCATATGTCCTAAGGATAGAGAAAGAGTGAATGTCAACCGGGTTCCGCAATACAGTTTTCCAAACAATAATTCCAGTTGCAGTTTAGATGCCATAGATCAGCATAATTTTGTTGCCTTTAACGCACACTTAAAGGCCTTTGCACTTGATTTGATAGGGTAAGAGACAGAGGAAAGATGGAGAGGGGAGAAGAGATGATGAAGGACCAGGTAGCTCTGTCATCAAGGAAACTGACAGGAACATTCAAAATAGTTGAGCTTTGGGGTGGGACAGCCTAACAGTATGAAGGGAAGAAAAAATGATCACAAAACATCTTTGGCATTTTTACTTATGTCCAGTGGAAGAGGTGAATATATTTTAGCAACTCATTCCTAATGAGGAAACTTTCTAAGTGTGGACAATTGTTTCCCACAATGAAGGGATATCCACAAGCTATTTTTTTGTTTTTGATTATTCATTAAAGAAAGTGATGGAGAAAGAGTAAAATGAGCTTTTATGTTTTTCTGCAATGCTACCTCAGGTTTCTCTTTTCACATTTCTTTTTTAAAGGAAAGAAGAAACTGAAAATGTGTAAAGGAGGAAGGAAACAGACGATTAGTTTAAATTGGTGGGAATATTGTCTTACTTGAACACTTTCCCCAGTAGTGAATTTAACTAAAAAACCACACTAGGGAATTTCTGCAGTATAAGGAAGTTCAATTTATACTTTTTTGTTGGCATTAGGTTATGAATGAAAGAATACAGATTAAAAAGGGGAAAACTAGTTTGAAAATCAGAAACCCTGCATCCACTACCCTCCAAAGGCAGGAAAAAAGCAAAAACAGGAAAAAAAAAGGTCTAAATACAGTAGGTACAATTTAATTTAGATATTAGGAGATCATAGAATTTGGAATTTAATCCAGTCAAAGGAGCATCAATTTCAATTTCTAACTCCTATAAGATCTCTTAGACTCAGTTTTCTTGTCTATTAAATAGAACTAGTATTGCTTAACTTACAGGATTGTTATAAGGAATAGATATGATCATAAGAAGACTAATACATACCTGACATGAATTGATCAAATTATGTTTACTGTTATTGTTCTCACAGGTTTTTACCCAAAGAATGCATGAAATATTAATGTGTTTTGTGAATTCCCAAGACCTGATCTACATTTAGCCAAAAACCACAGTATTCCAGGATCTCTGTCACATTGTTATTAGAGAAAAATAGGAATTTGGGGAAGGATGGGTGGTCCAGGACTAGGTAGGAATATGTTAGAAAATATTCAGTTTCCTTCACACAATTCCCAAAGCCACTGGAAATTAAGGAACTGCAATAGCACATAGTATTCCAAATATTCTGATGTCATTTTACCTAATGCAAGTGATGCTGTGATTTGATGGTGCTATAGCTGTATTCTATTTGCAATTCAGAATCAGATGCAACTGCAACATTTTCCTTAATTTCCTTAGCCACGTTATAAGAATATTAGAATAAAATTGAATGATAGAAACTGTGATAACTTTAGGAACCTATTCAGGACATGCAAGCCCGTTTTTCAAAAAATTTCTTAATTTAAATTCACCTTAATTAACATATACCATATTATTAGTTTCAGGGATAGAATTCAGTGATTCATCAGTTGCATACAACATCCAGTGTTCATTACGTTAAGTGCCCTCCTTAACGCCCATCACCCAATTACACCTCCCCTCCACCTCCCTTCCAGAAACCCTCAGTTTATATTCTAGAGCTAAGAATCTTTTATGGTTTGCCACCCTCTCACTTTTCATCTTAATTTATTTATCCTTCCCTTCCACTATGCTCACCTGTTTTGTTTCTTAAATTCCACATATGAGTGAAATCATATGGTATCTGTCTTTCTCTTACTTACTTTGTTAAGTATAATACCCACTAGTTCCATCCATGTCATTGTAAATGGCAAGATTTAATTCTATGTGATGACTAACTAATACTCCATTGTACATACATATACCACTTCTTCTTTATCCATTCATCTGTTGATGGACATCTGGGCTCTTTCCATACTTTGGCTATTGTGGACATTGCTGCTATAAACATTGGGCTGCATGTTCCACTTTGAGTCACTATGTTTGTATCCTTTGAAAAATAATTAGTAGTGGAATTGCTGGGTTGTAGGGTAGTTCCATTTTCAACTTTTTAAGGAACCTCTACAGTTTTCTAGAGTGGCTTCAACAGTTTGCATTCCCAACAAAAAATGGAAAACTTTTTCAGGTGTCTGTTAGCCATCTGTATGTCTTCTTTGGAGAAATATCTGTCGATGTCTTCTGGACAATTCTTGACTGATGTTTTGTTTTTTGGATTTGAGTCTGATAATTTCTTTATAGATTTTGGATACCAGTTCTTTATTTGATAAGACATTTGCAAATATCTTCTCCCATTACACAGGTTGCCTTTAGTTTTGTTGACTGTCCCTTTGCTGTGCAAAAGCTTTTTATCTTAATGAAGTCCTAACAGTTCATTTTTGTTTTTGTTTCCCTTGCCTTTGGGGACATGTCTACCAAAAAGTTGCTGTGACCAAGGTAAAAGAGGTTGTTGCCTGTGTTCTCCAGGATTTTGGTGGGTTCCTGTCTCACATTTGGTCTTTCATCCATTTTCAGTTTACTTTTGTATATGGTGTAAGAAAGTGGTCCAGTATCATTCTTCTGCATGTAGCTGCATGTGGCCAATTTTCCCAACACCATTTTCTGAAGAGACCATCTTTTTTCCATTGGATATTCTTTCCTGCTTTGTTGAAGATAAGTTGACCATAGAGCTTATGGTCCATTTCTGGGTTCTTTATTCTGTTTCACTGATCAATGTGTCTGTTTTTGTGCGAGTACCATACTGTTTTAATGATTACAGCTTGAAGTCTGGAGCTCTGATGCCTCCAGTTGGTTTTCTTTTTCAGCATTACTTTGGCTATTCAAGGTCTTTTCTGGTTACATACAAGTATTATAATTCTTTGTTCTAGGTTTGTGAAAAATGCTAATGGTATTTTGATAGATATGTCATTGATTGTATAGACTGCTTTGGATAGCATAGAGATTTTAACAATATTTGTTCTTCCAATCCATGAGTATGAATTTTTTTTCCATTTCTTTGTGTCATCCTCAATTTATTTCATAAGTATTATATATTTTTCAGAGTACAGATTCTCTTAGTCTTTGGTTAGGTTTATTGTTAGCTATCTTATGGATTTTGGTGCAATTATTAATGGGATGGCTTTCTTGATTTCCCTTACTGTTTCTTCATTTTTAGTGTGTAGAAATTCAACTGACTTCTGTGCATTGATTTTATATTCTGTGACTTTGCTGAATTCCTATATGAATTCTAACAATTTTGGGATGGAAACCCAAAAGGTTTTCAACAGAGTATCATGTCATCTCTAAAGAGTGAATGTTTGACTTCTTCTTTGCCAGTAAGGATGTCTTTATTTTTTTTTTCTTTTTGTTGTCTGATTGTTGAAGCAAAGACGTCCAGTACTATTTTGAACAACAGTTGTAATAATGGACATCCCTGCCATATTTTGATCTTGGGGGGAAGATCGCAGTCTTTTTCCCATTAAGGATGATATTTGTTGTGGGTCTTTCATATATATTTCATGTTATTAAGGTATGTTACCTCTATCCCTACACAGCAGAGGGTTTTTATTAAGAAAGTGTGCTGTATTTTGTCAATTCTTTTTCTGTATCTATTGAGAGTATCATATACTTCTTGTCCCTTCTTTTTTTAATGTGGTGTATCACACTGATTGATTTGCACACGTTGAACCACCCTTACAATTCAGGACTAAATTCCACTTGGTCATGGTGAATAATCCTTTTAATGTACTGTTGGATCCTATTAGCTATTATCTTGGTGAGAATCTTTGCACCCGTGTTCATCAGGGATATTGGTCTCTAATTCTTTTTGGTGGGGTCTTTGTCTGGTTTGGGGATCGAGGTAATGCTGGTCTCTTAGAATGAGTTTGGGTGTTTTCCTTCAATTTCTATTATTTTGGGACAGTTTCAGAAGAATAAGTATTCTTTATATGCATGGTAGAATACACCTCGAAGCCATCCTGGACTGGACTCTTGTTTGCTGGGAGACGTTTGAACACTGATTTAATTTCTTTATTGGCTATGAGTCTGTTCAGGTTTTCTCTGTCTTCCTGTTGCTGTTTTGGTAGTTTATGTATTTCTAGGAATTTATCCACTTCTTCCAGATTCCTGATTTGGTGACATATAATTCTCACAATATTCTCTTTTAATTTCTCCAGTGTTGGTTGAGCTCTCTCCTCTTTCATTCATGATTTTATTTATTTGGGTCTTTTCTCTTTTCTTTTTGAAAAGTCTGGCTAGGGGTTTATCAAACTTATTAATTTCTTCAAGGGACCAGCTCCTAGTTTTCGATCTGTTCCACTTTTTAAAACTTTTTATATCATGGATTTTTGCTCTAATCTTTATTATTTCCATTCTCCTGCTAGATTGATTGATTGATTGCTGTTCTCTTTCCAGCTCTTTCAGGTGTAAGGTTAGCTTGTGTATTTGAGACTTTCTTGTTTCTTGAGGAAGGCCTGTATTGCTATGTATTCCCCTTTGCTAAGACTACCTTTTTCATCTCAAATCTTCTCAACTGTCGTGTTTTCATTTTCTTCCACATATTTTTACATATTTTTATTTTATTGTTTGTTTTCTAAATTTCTTCTCAGTGTACCAGAATTCATTGATGTCTTTTATTTACTAGTTGAACCACGCATTCTTTATTAGGATGTTCTTTAACCTACATGTATTTGTGGATCATTCAATTTTTTTTCTCATGATTGACTTCAAGTTTCATAGCATTATGGTCTGAAAATATGCATAGAATTATCTCAGTCTTTTTGTACTTATTGAGACCTGATTTGTGACCTAGTATGTGGTCTATTCTGGAGAATGTGCTTTGTGCACTCAGAAAAAATGTGTATTCTGCTCTCTTAGGATTAAATGATCTGAATATATCTTTTAAGTTCATCTGTGCCAGTGTGTTATTCAAAACCCTTCTTTCCATGTTGATCTTCTGCTTAGATGATATGCCCATTGCTGTGAGTGGGGTGTTAATCCCCCCGCTATTTTTGTATTATTATCAATGTGTTACTTAATTTTGTTATTAATTTGTTTATATATCTGGCTGCTCCCAAGTTAAGGGCATAAATATTTACAATTGTTAGATCTTCTTATTGGGTAAACCCTTTTTTTATGATATAGTGTCTTTCATCTCTTATTACAGTCTTTGCTTGAAAACGCAGTTTGTTTGATATAAGGATGACTACTCCAGCTTTCTTTTGCTGTCTATTAGCATGATAACTGGTTTTCCACCCCCTCACTTTCAATATGGAGGTCACGTTGTGTCTCAAGTGAGTCTCTCTTTTTTTTTTTAAAGATTTTATTTATTTGACAGAGAGAGATCACAAGTAGGCAGAGAGGCAGGCAGAGAGAGAGGAGGAAGCAGGCTCCTCACAGAGCAGAGAGCCTGATGCGGGGCTTGATCCCAGGACCCTGAGATCATGACCTGAGCCGAAGGCAGTGGCTTAATCCACTGAGCCACCCAGGCGCCCCTCAAGTGAGTCTCTTATAAGCAGCATATTGCTGGATCTTTTTTTAAAATCCATTCCTATATACTATGTCTTTTGATTGGAACATTGAGTCCATTTACATTCAGAGTAATTATTGAAAGATATGAATTTAAGGCTACTGTATTACCTGTACAATCACTATTCCTGTAGATTGTCTATATTCCTTTCTAGTCTTTGTTGCTTTTGGTCTGCCTCTGCTCAAACGGTCCCCTTAATATTTCTTGCAGGGATGGTTTAGTGCTCACAAATGCCTTTAACTTTCGATTATCCTAGAAATTCTTTATCTCTCCCTTTATTCAGAGTGACTGTCTTACTGGATAAAGTATTCCTGACTGCATATTTTTCCCATTTAGCACATTGAATACATCATGCTAGTCATTTGTGGTCTATCAGGTATCTATGGACAGGTCTGCTGCCAGCCTTATGTGTATACATTAATAGACTAAAGACTTCTTGTCCTGACCTGCATTCATGAATTTCTCTTTATGTTTAAAATTTCAAGCTTCACTATTATATGTTGAGGTATTGACCTGATTTTGTTGGTTTTGAGGGGGTTTCTCTGTATCTCCTGGATTTAAATGCCTGTTTCCTTCCCCATATTAGGGATGTTCTCTGCTATAATTTGTTCAAATAAACTTCCTGCCCATTTCTCTAACTCCTCATTAATTGGGATCACTATAATACAGATAGTATCTCACTTTATGGAACTACTGAGCTCTCTAAGTCTCCCCTCATGATCTAATAGGTTTCTTTCACTTCTTTTTTCCCGGGTTCATTATTTCCCATCACTGATGTGCTATTCTGATTCTTTCATCCTTATTTTTATGGTTTCCACTTGGGACTACATTTTGATACTAGTATTTTTAACTTTGGCCTGTCCAGATTATAGCACTTTTTAAAAAATCCCTATACTAAGGGATTATCTAGTGTCTTCAGTGTCTTTTTCTTTTTTCTTCTTTTTTTTTAATTTCTACTTTTTTTTTCAGTGTTCCAAGTTTCATTGTTTATGTGCCACACCCAGTGCTGCATCCAATACATGCTCTCCGATTTAATACCCACCACCAGGCTTGCCCTCTCCTCCACACCCTCACCTCTTAAACCTTCCATTTGTATTTCATAGTCAACAGTCTCTCATGCTTCATCTCCCACATGGATATATCCCACTTCACTTTTCCTTCCTTCTCCTATTATCCTCCATGTTATTCTTTATGCCCCACAAATAAGTGAAACCATATGATAATTGATTCTCTCTGCTTGATTTATTTCACCTAGCATAATCTCCTCCAGTCCCATCCATGTTGACAGAAAAGTTGCGCATACATCCTTTCAGATACGGGCATAATATCCCCTTGTATATATGGACCATAATTTCTATTGTGGCCATTGCTGCTATGAACATTGGGGTACAGATGGCCCTGTTTTTCACTACATCTGTATCTTTGGGGTAATTATCCAGTAGTACAATTTCAGGGTCATAGGGTAGCTCTATTTTTAATTTTTGAGGAATCTTCACACTGTTTTCCAAAGTGGCTCCACCAACTTGTATTTCCACCAACAGTGTAAGAGGGTTCCCCTTTCTCCAAATCCTCTTTAACACCTGTTGTTTACAGTCTAGTTAATTTTTTTTTCCCATTCTAACTGGTGTAAGGCATTATCTAAATGTGGTTTTGATGTGAATCTCCCTGACGACTAGTGATGATGAACATTTTTTTCATGTGTCTGTTAGCCATTTGTATGTCTTCATTGGAGAAGTGTCTGTTCATGTCTTCTGCCCATTTTGTGACATGATTATCTGTTTTGCAGGTGTTGAGTTTGAGGAGTTCTTTATAGATCTTGGATATCAGCCTTTTGTCTGTACTTGTCATTTCCAAATATCTTCTCCCATTCTGTGGATTGCCTCTTTGTTTTGTTGACTGTTTCCTTTCCTGTACAGAAACTTTTGATCTTGATGAAGTCCCCAAAGTTCATTTTCACTTTTGTTTCCTTTCCTTTGGAGACATGTCTTGAAAGTAGTTGCTGTGGCCAGTGTTGAAGAAGTTACTGCCTATGTTCTCCTCTAGGATTTTGATGGATTCCTGCCTCACCTTGAGGTCTTTCATCCATTTTGGGTTTATCTTTGTGTACGGTAAGAGAATGGTCAAGTTTCATTCTTCTATATATAGCTGTCCAATTTTCCCAGCACCTTCTATTGAAGAAATTGTCTGTTTTCCACTGGATATTTTCTCCTGCTTTGTCAAAAATTATTTGACCATAGAGTTGTGGGTGCATATCTGAGCTCTCTATTCTGTTCCACTGGTCTATGTGTCTGTTTTTCTGGCAGTACCATGCTGCCTTGGTGATCACAGCTTTGTAGTAAAGCTTGAAATCAGGCAACATGATGTCCCCAGTTTTGTTTTCTTTTTCAACATTTCCTTAGCAATTCAGGGTCTTTTCTGGTTACATACAAATTTTAGGATTGTTTGTTCCAGCTCCTTGAAAAACACTGGTGGAATTTTATATCAGGATGACATTGAAAGTATAGATTGCTCTAGGCAGTATAGACATTTTAACAATGTTTATTCTTCCGAACCATCAGAATGGAATGTTTTTCCATCTTTTGTGTCTTCTTTCATGAGTGTTCTATAGTTCCCAAGTATAGATCCTTTACCCCTTCAGTTAGGTTTATTCCCAGGTATCTCATGGTTCTTGGTGCTATAGTGAGTGGAATCAATTCTCTCATTTCCCTTTCTGTATTTCATTGTTAGTGATAAGAAAGCAACTGATTCTGTACATTGATTTTGTATCCTGCCACATTACTGAATTGCTGTATGAGTTATAGTAGTTTTGGGAGTGGAGTCTTTCCAGTTTTCCATATAATATATCATGTCATCTGTGAAGAGAGAGTTCAATTTCTTCTTTGCCAATTTGAATACGTTTTATTTCTTTTTGTTTTCTGATGGCTGTTGCTAGGACTTCTACTACTATGTTGAACAACAGTGGAGAGTGTGGGCATCCTTGTGTTCCTGATCTCAGTGGGAAGGCTGTCAGCTTTTCTCCATTGAGAATGATGTTCGCTGTGGGTTTTTATAGATGGATTTTATTTAGTTGTGGAACGTTCTCTCTATCCTTATACTCTGAAGACTTTTAATCAGGAATGGTTGCTCTATTTTGTCAATGTTTTTTCTGCATCAATTGAGAGGACCATGTGGTTCTTCTCTCTTCTCTTATTGATTTGTTTAATCACATTGATTGATTTGTGAAAGCTGAACCACCCTTACATACCAGGGATAAATCCCACCTTCTCATGATGGATAATCTTTTTAATGCACTGTTGGATCCTATTAGCTAGGATCTTGCTGAGAATCTTATCATCCATATTCATCAGGAATATTGGTCTGAAATTTTCCTTTTTGATGGGGTCATTGCCTGGTTTGGGGATCAAGGTAATGCTGGCTTCATAAAAAGAGTCTGGAAGTTTTCCTTCTGTTTCTATTTTTTGAAATAATTTTGGGACAATATGTATTATTTCTTCTTTGAATGTTTGGTAGAATTCCCCAGAGGATCTGTCAGGTCATGGACTCTTGTTTTCTGGGAGGTTTTTGATCACTGCTTGAAACTCATTACTAGATATTGGTCTATTAAGGTTGTAAATTTCTTCCACTTTCAGCCTTGGAAGTTTATAGGTTTCTAGGAAGTCATCCATTTCTTCCAGGTTGCTTAAATTACTGGCATATAGCTGTGGATAATAATTTCCGATGATTGTTTCTATTTCCTTGGTGTTTGTCATGATCTCTCCCCATTCATTCATAATTTTATTAATTTGGATCCTCTCTCTTTCCTTTTGCATTAGTTTGGTCAGTGTTTGTCGATCCTATTAATTTGTTCAAAGAACAAGCTTCTAGTTTCGCTGATGTGTTCTACTGTATTTCTAGTTTCTAAGTCATCAATATCTGCTCTAATCTTGATTATTTCCCTTCTTGTACATGGGTTTGGTGCAATTTGTTGTTGATTTTCCAGTTCCTTAAGGTGTAAAGAGAGCTGTTGCATTCAGGATTTTTCAATTTATTTGAGAGAGGCTTGGATGGCTATGTATTTTCCCTTTAGGACAGCCTTTGCCATACCCCATAGTTTTTTCACTGATGTGTCTTCATTCTCATTGGTTTCTATGAATTGTTTATGTTCTTTGATTTCCTGGTTGTTCCAAACATTCTTGAGCAGGATGGTCTTTAGCTTCCAAGTGTTTGAATTCCTTCCAAACTTTTTCTTGTGGTTGAATTCCAGTTTCAAAGCATTGTCGGCTGAGAATGTGCAGGGAATAATCTCAGTCTTTTGTTATTGGTTGAGCCCTGATTTGTGACCCAGTATGTGATATATTCTGGAAAAAATTCCATGTGTGCTTGAGAGGAATGAGTATTCTCTTATTTTAGGGTGGAATGTTCTGTTTTATCTATGAGGTCCATCTGGTCCAATGTGTCATTCAATGCTCTTGTTTCTTTGCTGATGTTCTGTTTAGACGGTCTGTCTATTTCTGAGAGTGTCATGTTAAGATTCCCTACAATTAATGTATTCATATCAATATGACTCTTTATTTTGTTAAATAGTTGGCTTATATAAATTGGTGCTCCCATGTTGGGGGTATAAATATTTAAAATTGTTACATCATCTTGTTAGATAGACCCTTTCAGCATGATGCGGCATCCTTCTGTATCTCTTACTACAGTCTTTAGCTTAAAATCTAATTCATATTTTATGAGAATCGCTACCCCAGCTTTCTTTTGAGATCTGTTTGCATGAAAGATGCTTCTCCATCCCTTCACTTTCATTCTGGATGTATCTTTAGGTTCAATGTGTGTTCTTGAAGACAGCATACAGATGGGTCCTGTTGTTTTATCCAGTGTGCAACCCTGTGCCATTTTATGGGACAATTATGACATTCACATTTAGAGTGATTATTGAAGGATAAGTTTTTATTGATATCATATTGCCTTGAAAAGACCTTGTTTCTATAAATTGTCTGTGAATTTCTGTTCTATGTTACTCTCAGATTATTTCTTCTTTTATAGAGCCCCCCATAATATTTCTTGCACTGCTGGCTTGGTGGTCACATACTTTTTTATATGTTGCTGATCTTGGAACCTCTTTAATTCTCCATCCATTCTGAATGTCATCCTTGCTGGAAAAAGTATTTTTGGGTGCATTTTCTTCTCATTTAGTGCCCTGAATATGTCTTGCCTGTCCTTTATGGCTTGTCAGATTTCTGTGGACAGGTCTGACGTTATTCTGATGATCCTTCCTCTGTATGTAAGGAATTTCTTCCCCCTACCTGCCCTTAAGACTCCTCACTGAATTTATGATTGTGGATTTCAAAATTAACTGTCTGGATGTCTTTGTAGACTCATTGATCTTGGGTGTGGGGTCCTCTCTGTCTCTAGGACATGAACACTTGTCCCATTCTCCAGATTAGGGGAATTTTCAACCAGAATTTGTTCAACTATATCTTCTAGTCTTTTCTCTTTCTCCACCCCTTCAGGGATCCCAATAATTCTAACGATGGAACATTTCATGGCATTATTTATTTCCCTAATTTTGTTTTCATGGCTTCTAAGTGTTTGTTCCAGGCCTCCTCCTGATCCTTTTTCTCTATCAGTTTTTCCTCTAGATCACTAATTTATCTTCTGCTCCAATTACCCTACCTGTTAGAGTATTTATATTAGATTGGATCTCATTGATAGCATTTTTCACTTCTGCCAGGTTGGCTTTCACTTCCACCCTTAGAGAGTCTATGTTGTCACTAATGGTTTCTCCAACCTAGCCATTGCCTGGATAATTGTTATCCTGAATTCCCTTTCTGACATACTCTTTATGTCCATATCCAATAGTTCTGTGGGAGAGAGCACAGTCTCTGAATTTTTCCTCTGTTGGGTGTTACTCCTCCTAGTCATTTTGATGAGAGATGGTTGAGGAGATGTATGTTTGAATATATCAACCATGATCCAGTCAAGGTGCACCTTGGAAAGTTTCAGAGCCATCAAAAGTCACCACCAAAAAGAAAGAAAAAAATGAAAAAAGAGTTAGAAAATGAGAAAACAAACAAACAAAAAAAAAAACAGAAAAAAACCCTGCCCAAATGAGCCCCAAATGTAAGATTTATAAGGTACAAAACCAAAAATGAACAAACAAAAGACTGACAAAATTAAAAGGCAAGAAGTAGGAAAAAAGGAAAGAAAAAAATAAGAAAGAAAAACCCAGCCAAAATGAATCCCAAGGATAACATTTATACAGTACAAAAAACAAATACATAGGAGCACTGATAGAATAAGATGGAAGGTGGTTATAAACCCTTGAGGTGGGTGAGCAAGGTTATTTTGTTTCTTCCTGGGCATATCTTTGTTATTTTTGTTAAAAGACTCAACTTTCCAGAGGTGTAGGGAAATTAAAACTGGTTTGTATATAGGGGTAATATTGAATAGGGAAAAATGATTACTTTGAAGCTTATATCTATATGTATATTTAAAAAATTAAACAGTTATATATATGAAAAAAGTTCAAGTTTAAAAGTTATTATGGAATTTGTTGTATTAAACATCTAGTTGTAATGGTAAGTAGGTTAATAAATAAAAGAACAAGAATCATGAGAACAAATTAAAAAATAAAGAAAAGTTGTGTCTATGAAATATACAGGTATTGGGGCAATATCAGGGATTTAATATATATATTTTCCCCTAATGTTGTGGTTTTCCAGCTTTATGGGGACCCTGTGGTTATTGTTTTCTTGTTCTTTTGGCTTGTCTTCTGGGGTTGGGACGTACTGGCTTGTTTTTGAGTCAGTCTTGCTTGGGCTGATGTGCCCTGTCCCCCTATCAAGGGGCTAGGGTCTGTGGCAACTGGTTTTTCAGGCTTTTTGTTCTCTGGAGGTTTTTTTCTTTGGTGTCTTTTTGGCTTTTCAGAGGGTTAGTGCAAAGTAAACTGTCAACACCCAGTCTTCTGCCTTAGAGAGAAACCTCAGTCAGCTCCCCTCTGGATGGTCCAGAGCACACAGACTCCCTCTCTGCATACTCTGCTGAACACTGCAAACTCCCACAGGCAGTGTGCATTCCCAGCCACAGTCTCAGTGGTCATCTAAAGGCCCTGCTTATCTCTGCACCCCAATGTCACTAAAATTGCAAGCAATATTGGTCTTGATGAGCCCAAACCCTGTGGCTGCCATTGCCAGGATTTCTGTCTGGAGATCATGCCCATGCCAGATGCCTTCAGACTCCATGGTTTTGGTGCAGGTTGTGGAATGATGGAGGTCCAGGGACCTCTGGCAGGAGCCTGCCCCAGGCTCTGTCAGGCACAGGCATGGAGCCCCAGTGGTGTGCAAACAGCAGAAAGCCATAGGCTCAGGGACCCCCAACTGGATCCCCCACTGAGCTCTCTCTGACATGGGCAGGCACTGGCTGTGACTCCCTTTGGACTGTGGGCTTAGTTCCATGTCTTAGGCCGCCCGATTCCAGCAACTGCCCCTAAAGACTTTTTGTTCTTTTTGTGTGCTTTTAACCAGACTCCAACTTAGTGCTGGTCCCCAACCACAGGACACTTTTTTATTGGGGTATTACTTTGTAATGGGTCACTTCTGGTGGCCCTCTCCCCCTTCTATTTATCTTTTGATATCAGTCTGAGCATTCCTACTCTGCTTTACTTCACCACAGATGATCTCTTGCTCCGGTAGAGACCCAGAAGTGTATAATCTTACATCTCAGGCTGATTTCATTTGTGTTCAGAGTATTTTAGTAGATTTTTAGCTCAATTTAGGGGTCTGGTTGAAACATGGTCTCCTAGTTCTCTGCCATCTTGCCCCCCTCCTCCTTTTTTTAAAAGATTTTGTTTATTTATTTGACAGACAGAGAGTGAGCACTAGTAGGGGGAGCAGCAGACAGAGTGAGAGAGAGAAGCAGGCTTCCAACTGAGTGGGGAGCCTGAGGCAGGGCTCACTCCCAAGACCCTGAGATCATGACCTGAGCCAAAGTTAGATGCCCAGTGACTGAGCCACCCAGGAGCCCCTCCAATGCCGTTTTAAAGCTCAGCTTTATCTTTATAATTGTTTTTTTAAATTCTAGTTTAGACATTTTACTTCTATCTGTATTGATTAAATCCCTGGCAGTGAGTACTACCTCTGGTTCTTTCTTATAGGATGAATTTCTCCATTTTGCCATCTTGTCCAGAAAAATAAAAGAAGGAAGAGGAAAAACAACAATGACAGTAGAAAGGAAATAATAAAATAAATAAAATAAAATAAAACTAGATTCTGGGTGTGTTCTTGTCTGCTTGTTAAAAGAAACTAGATCCCAAAATAAGAATTTCTTTATTACTATATAAATAGTTTAACTATATATATAGTTAAATATATAAATATTATACATATTTATATATATTTATAATATAACTTAAATATTCAATATATTTATATACATATATACTTCCATATATAATAATTATATAATATATATAATATATAATAATAAAATGAAAAGAAACTATATATACATAAATTAAAATTTAAAAGGAATAAAATATAATTGAAAAGGGAATGAGTGACCCTGGCATTGGTTATTAAGGAGGGCACATATTGCATGGAGTGCTCCGTATTATATGTAAACAATGAATCTTGGAACATTATATCAAAAACTAATTATGTACTGTACAGTGACTAACATAACATAATAACAAATTAAAAAATAAAAGTTTATGTGAAAATAATAGAAAAAATAAGAAAATAAGTGAAAAAATAATGTTAAGTGTCTAAAGAATAAAAATACAAGGAATGTTATGTACTGTTTCTCCCCAAAACTGAAGCTTTGTAGCCCTCTGTATCAGTAAACATGGTGGAAGTGAGTTGTTTCTGCTGGTCTTCTCACTGGAGTGGGGGGCTGTTGAACTGATTCTCAGGTGAACTTGCCCTAGTGCAGTTGCACCTCCCATGCCGGAGGCAGGACTCAGTGTCAGCAGCTCTGGATTCTACATTGTGGTGCTGTTTTGCTCCCTGAAGGTTTTTAGCACCAATGGCAGGATGAATATGGATGTGCCCCAGTGTCTAGCCCAGGAACTGAAAATTCATTTCCCCCCACTCTTCAGGGAGCCCTCCCAACAAAGGAATGGATCACTCTTGTCTCCTCTGTTTCTGTCAGAATTCTGTGTTCCCCTGGCCTGTGACTGATAATTTTTATATCAGGCACACAACTGAGTTTCAGAACTGCAAATTTTATGGATTCCGGTGGACCCATGCTCTATCTCCTGGGGAAAGAGTGATGGTTCTTGCCACACTTCTGCTTTTTGCTGGACCCCTGCCAAAAAAGCAGTGACATGACCATGCAGCAGTTCACAGTTTATGTCAGCATAGAGCAGAAAGCCTGAACCTAGAATCTCTGTTTTCAGCCAGTTTGCCCACTCCTATGCTAGGATCTCTGCTGCATTCAGGCACCACCCATTCTTCTTGTGACCCCTGGGATCCTGAGACCACACTGTCACACCTGGGATTATGCCCACTTTACCACCTGAGTACTTAATTAATTAATTAATTAATTTATTTATTTATTATTTTTTATTTGCTTATTTTCAGCATAACAGTATTCATTGTTTTGTACCACACCCAGTGCTCCATGCAGTAGGTGCCCTCCCTATTACCCACCACCTGGTTCCTCAGCCTCCCCCCACCCCCCCCACCCCTTCAAAACCCTTTGGTTGTTTTTCAGAGTCCATAGTCTCTCATGGTTAATCTCCCCTTCCAGTATCCCTCAACTCCCTCTCCTCTCCATCTGCCCATGTCCACCGTGTTTTTTGTTATGCTCCACAAATAAATGAGACCATATGATACTTGGCTCTCTCTGCTTGACTTATTTCGCTCAGCATAATCCCTTCCAGTCCCATCCAAGTTGCTACAAAAGTTGGGTATTCATCCTTTCTGATGGAGGCATAACACTCCATTGTGTATATGTAACACATCTTCCTTATCCATTCATCCGTTGAAGGGCATCTTGGTTCTTTCCAGAGTTTGGCAACTGTGGATATTGCTGCAATAAACATTGGGGTACAGATGGCTCTTCATTTCACTACATCTGTATCTTTGGGGTAAATACCCAGCAGTGCAATTACAGGGTCATAGGGAAGCTCTATTCTTAATTTCTTCAGGAATCTCCACACTCTTCTCCAAAGTGGCTGCACCAACTTGCATTCCCACCAAAAACAGTGGAAGAGGGTTCCCCTTTCTCCACATCCTCTCCAACACACGTTGTTTCCTGTCTTGCTAATTTTGGCCATTCTAACTGGTGTCAGGTGGTATTTCAATGTAGTTTTAATTTGTATCTCCCTGATGGCTAGTGATGATCAACATTTCTTCATGTGTCTGATAGCCATTTGTATGTCTTCATTGGAGAAGTGTCTGTGCATATCTTCTGCCCATTTTTTGACATGATTATCTGTTTTGTGTGTGTTGAGTTTGAGGAGTTCTTTATAGATCCTGGATATCAACCTTTTGTCTGTACTGTCATTTGCAAATATCTTCTCCCATTCTGTGGGTTCCCTCTTTGTTTTGTTGACTGTTTCCTTTGCTGTACAGAAGCTTTTTATCTTGATGAAGTCCCAAAAGTTCATTTTCACTTTTGTTTCCTTTGCCTTTGGAGACTATCTTGAAAGAAGTTGCTGTGGCTGATATCGAAGAGGTTACTGCCTATGTTCTCCTCTAGTATTCTGACGGATTCCTGTCTCACGTTGAGGTCTTTTATCCATTTCGAGTTTATCTTTGTGTATGGTGTAAGAGAATGGTCGAGTTTCATTCTTCTACTTATCGCTGTCCAGTTTTCCAAGCACCATTTATTGAAGAGACTGTCTTTTTTCCATTGTATATTTTTCCTGTTTTGTCAAAGATTATTTGACAATAGAGTTGAGGGTCCATATCTGGGCTCTCCATTCTGTTCCACTGGTCAATGTGTCTGTTTTTATGCCAGTACCATGCTGTCTTGGTGATCACAGCTTTGTAGTAAAGCTTGAAATCGGGTAACGTGATGCCGCCAGTTTTGTTTTGTTTTTCAACATTTCCTTAGCAATTCGGGGTCTCTTCTGATTCCATACAAATTTTAGAATTATTTGCTCCAGCTCTTTGAAAAATACTGGTGGAATTTTGATCAGAATGGCATTAAAAGTATAGATTGCTCTAGGCAGTATAGAATTTTTTTTTATTTGTTTATTTACAGCATAACAGTGTTCATTGTTTTGGCATCACACCCAGTGCTCCATGCAGTACATGCTTCCCTATTACCCACCACCTGGTTCCTCAACATCCGACCACCCGCCCCTTCAAAACCCTCTGGTTGTTTTTCAGAGTCCATAGTCTCTCATGGTTCATCTCCCCTTCCAGTTTCCCTCAAATCCCTCTCCTCTCCATCTCCCCATGTCCTCCATGTTATTTGTTATGCTCCACAAATAAGTGAGACCATATGATACTTGGCTCTCTCTGCTTGACTTATTTCGCTTAGCATAATTTCTTCCAGTCCCGTCCATGTTGCTACAAAAGTTGGGTATTCATCATATCTGATGGAGGCATAATACTCCATTGTGTCTATGGACCACATCTTCCTTATCCATTCATCCGTTGAAGGACATCTTGGTTCTTTCCACAGTTTGGTGACCGTAGCCATTACTGCAATAAACATTGGGGTACAGATGGCTCTTCTTTTCACTACATCTGTATCTTTGGGGTAAATACCCAGCAGTGCAATTGCAGGGTCATAGGGAAGCTCTATTCTTAATTTCTTCAGGAATCTCCACACTGTTCTCCAAAGTGGCTGCACTAACTTGCATTTCCACCAAATGTTTAAGAGGGTTCCACTTTCACCACATCCTCTCCAACACACATTGTTTCCTGTCTTGCTACTTTTGGCCATTCTAACTGGTGTCAGGTGGTATCACAATGTCGTTTTAATTTGAATCTCCCTGATGGCTAGGGATGATGAACATTTTTTCACGTTGTCTGATAGCCATTTGTATGTCTTCGTTGGAGAAGTGTCTGTTCATATCTTCTGCCCATTTTTTGATATGATTATCTGTTTTGTGTGTGTTAAGTTTGAGAAGTTCCTTATAGATCCTGGATATCAACCTTTTGTCTGTACTGTCATTTGCAAATATCTTCTCCCATTCCGTGGGTTGCCTTTTTGTTTTGTTGACTGTTTCCTTTGCTGTGCAGAAGCTTTTGATCTTGATGAAGTCCCAAAAGTTCATTTTCGCTTTTGTTTCCTTGGCCTTTGGAGACATATCTTGAAAGAAGTTGTTGTGGCTGGTATCGAAGAGGTTACTGCCTATGTTCTACTCTAGGATTCTGATGGATTCCTGTCTCACGTTGAGGTCTTTTATCCATTTCGAGTTTATCTTTGTGTATGGTGTAAGAGAATGGTCGAGTTTCATTCTTCTACATATCGCTGTCCAGTTTTCCCAGCACCATTTATTGAAGAGACTGTTTTTTTCCATTGTATATTTTTTCCTGTTTTGTCAAAAATTATTTGACCATAGAGTTGAGGGTCCATATCTGGGCTCTCCACTCTGTTCCACTGGTCAATGTGTCTGTTTTTATGCCAGTACCACGCTGTCTTGGTGATCACAGGTTTGTAGTAAAGCTTGAAATTGGGTAACGTGATGCCGCCAGTCTTGTTTTTGTTTTTCAACATTTCCTTAGCAGTTCGGGGTCTCTTCTGATTCCATACAAATTTAAGGATTATTTGCTAAAGCTCTTTGAAAAATATTGGTGGAATTTTGATCGGAATGGCATTAAAAGTATAGATTGCTGTAGGCAGTATAGACATTTTAACAATGTTTATTCTTCCAATCCAAAAGCATGGAACGGTCTTCTATCTTTTTGTGTCTTCTCAATTTCTTTCATGAATGTTCTGTAGTTCCTCGAGTACAGGTCCTTTGCCTCTGTGATTATGTTTATTCCCAGGTATCTTATGGTTCTTGGTGCTATAGTAAATGGAATCGATTCTATAATTTCACTTTCTGTATTTTCATTGTTAGTGTACAAGAAAGCCACTGATTTCTGTACATTGACTTTGTATCCTGCCACGTTACTGAATTGCTGTATGAGTTCTAGTAGTTTGGGGGTGGAGTCTTTGGGGTTTTCCATATAAAGAATCATGTCATCTGCGAAGAGAGAGAGTTTGACTTCTTCATTGCCAATTTGGATACTTTTTATTTCTCTTTGTTGTCTCATTGCCATTGCTAGGACTTCTAATATTATGTTGAGCAACAGTGGTGAGTGTAGGCATCCTTGTCGTGTTCCCTATCTCAACGGGAAGGCAGCAAGCTTTTTCCCATTGAGGATGATATTTGCTGTGGGTCTTTCATAGATAGATTTTATGAAGTTCAGGAATGTTCCCTCTATCCCTATACTTTGAAGCGTTTTAATCAGGAACAGATGCTGGATTTGTCAAATGCTTTTTCTGCATCAATTGAGAGGACCATGTGGTTCTTCTCTCTTCTCTTATTGACTTGTTCTATCACATTGATTGATTTGTGCATGTTGAACCAACCTTGCAACCCAGGGATGAATCCCACCTGGTCATGGTGGATAGTCTTTTAAATGTGCTGCTGCATCCTGTTTGCTAGGATCTTGTTGAGAATCTTTGCATCCATATTCATCAGTGATATTGGTCTGACATTCTCCTTTTTGGTAGGGTCTTTGCCTGGTTTGGGGATCAGGGTAATGCTGGCTTCATAAAAAGAGTCTGGAAGTTGTACTTCTGCTTCAATTTTTTGGAACAGCTTCAGGAGATTTGGGGTCATTTCTTCTTTGAAAGTTGGGTAGAATTCCCCAGGGAATCTGTCAGGTCATGGGCTTTTGTTTTTTGGGAGGTTTTTGATCATTGCTTCAAACTCGTTACTAGATATTGGTCTATTCAGGTTGTCAATTTCTTCCTGGTCCAATTTTGGGAGTTTGTAGATTTACAGGAATGCATCCATTTCATCTAGGTTGCTTAGCTTATTGGCATATTACTGTTGGTAATAACTTCTGATGATTGTTTCTATTTCCTTGGTGTTAGTTGTGATCTCTCCCCTTTCATTCATAATTTTATTAATTTGAGCTTTCTCTCTTTCTTTTGGATTAGTGTGGCCAATGGTTTATCGATCTTATTGATTCTTTCAAAAACCAGTTTCTAGTTTCATTGATACGTTCTACTGTATCCCTGGTTTCTACCTCATTATTCTATGCTCTAATCTTGATTATTTCCCTTCTTGCGTGTGGAGTTGGTTTGATTTGTTATTGATTCTCCAGTTCTTTAAGGTGTAGAGACAGCTGGTGTATTCTGGATTTTTCATTTTTTTTGAGGGAGGCTTGGATGGCTATATATTTCCCCCTTAGAACTGCCTTTGCTGTATCCCATAGGTTTTGGACCGAAGTGTCTTCATTCTCATTGGTTTCCACGAATTGTTTAAGTTCATCTTTGATCTCCTGGTTGATCCAAGCATTCTTAAGCAAGGTGGTCTTTAGCTTCCACGTGTTTGAGTTCCTTCTGAACTTTTCCTTGTGATTGAGTTCCAGTTTCAAAGCATTGTGATCTGAGAATATGCAGGGAATAATGTCAGTCTTTTGGTATCGGTTGAGTCCTGCTTTGTGACCCAGTTTGTGGTCTATTCTGGAGAAGGTTCCATGTGCACTTGAGAAGAATGAGTATTCTGTTGTTTTAGGGTGGAATGTTCTGTATACATCAATGAGGTCCATCTGGTCCAATGTTTCATTCAATGCTCTTATTTCTTTATTAATTTTCTGCTTCGATGATCTATTTCTGAGAGAGGTGTGTTAAGATCTCCTACTATTATTGTATTCATATCAATAGGACTCTTTATCTTGATTAATAGTTTTCTTATGTAATTGTGTGCTCCCATATTGGGGGCATAGATATTTACAATTGTTAGATCATCTTGGTGGATAGTCCCTTTAAGAATTATGTAGTGTCCTTCTGTATCTCTGACTACAGTCTTTAGTTTAAAATCTAATTTATTTAATATGAGAATTGCTACCCCAGCCTTCTTTTGAGGCCCATTGGCATGAAAGATGTTTCTTCATCCCTTCACTTTCAGTCTGGGTGTATCCTTAGGTTCAAAATGGGTCTCTTGTAGACAACATATGGATGCGCCCTGTCATTTTATCCAATCTGCAACCCTGTGTCTTTTTGTGGGCACGTTTATGCCATTCACATTGAGAGTGATTATTGAGAGATAGGTTTTTATTGATATCGTGTTACCTTTGAAGTCTTTCTTTCTGTAGATTGTTTCTATATTTCTCTTCAATGATATTCTTAGGATTTTTTCTCTTTTATAGGACCCCCCTTAATATTTCCTGCAGTGTCGACTTGGTGGTTGCATAGTCTTTTAAGCCTTGCTGGTCTTGGAAACTCTTAATCTCTCCATTCATTTGAAATGTCAGTCTTGCTGGATAGAGTATTCTTGGCTGCATGTTCTTCTCATTTAGTACTCTGAATATATTTTGCCAGCCATTCCTGGCTTGCCAGGTCTCTGTGGAAAGGTCTGACATTATTCTAATGGGCTTTCCTCTGTATGTAAGGAGCTTCTTTGTCCTAGCTGCTTTTAAGAGGGTCTGTCGTGAAACATAATTCCTCATTCTAACTATAAGGTGTCGTGAGGACTTTCGAGAATCTAAAATCTTGGAGGAAACTACTCTGCCTCTAGTACATGAATGTTGTTTCCATTCGTGAGATTGGGAAAATTTTCATAGACAACTTGTTCCACTATATCTTCTAGACTTCTTTCTTTTTCCTCCCCTTCAGGGATTCCAATAATTCTGACGTTGGAACGTTTCATGGCATCATTTATTTCCCTGATTCTGTTTTCGTGGCTTCTGAGCTGTTTGTTCCAGGCTTCCTCCTGATCCTTTCTCTCTATCTGTTTGTCCTCCAGATCACTGATTCTATCTTCTGTCTCAGTTACCCTAGCTTTTAGAGAATTTAGATTAGATTGGAACTCATTGAGAGCATTTTGAACATCATCCCTGGTGGCTTTGAGTTCTGTCCTAACATCGTGAACATCATCCCTGTTGGCTTTTAGTTCTGCTCTAATCAATTCTGTTTGGTCATCCATGGCTTTCTCCAACCTAGCTATTGCCTGGATAATTGTTAGTCTGAATTCCTTTTCTGACATATTGTCTATGTCGATTGCCATTAGCTCTGTTGCAGAAGGTCCATCCTCTGTATTTTTCTTCTGTTGGGTATTCCTCCTCCTTGTCATTTTGGTGAGAGCTGACTGAACAGATGCAGCTGGATATATCGATTGTGTTGCTGTCAAGGTTCACCCTGGAACACTTCTGTGCAACCAGTGTTCCCCACCCAAATGAGAGAAAAAAGAAAAAAAAAGAAATAGAGCAGAAGAAAGAAAAAAATAGGAAAAGAAAAAAGAAAAGAGAGAGAGAGAGGGAAAAAAAGGGAAGATAAAAGAGAAGGCTTAGCCCAAATGGGCCCCAAGGTAAGATTTATGAAGTATACAAGCAAAAACAGACAAACAAAAAGACTGATAAAAGTATATGACAAGAGAGAAAAAAATATATATATATAAGAAAAAAAAAAAAGGAAGAACCTCATCAGAAAGAACCCCATGTATAAGATTTATGTATTATCAGGACAACCACAAATTCACAGAAACACTGGCTGAAGGAAAAATTGGGAGAGTGGTTATAAATTGTGAGTGTGGTGAGGAAGGTTATCTTGATTCTTCCTGAATGTATCTTGATGTTTTTGTTAAGGGACTCAACTTTTCTTAGTTACAGGGGGATTAGAAACTGGTTTGCTTATAGGGGTAGCATTGATTGGGGAAAGGGGATTACCTTGAAGTTTAACTCTATATATATATTAGAAAATAAAAAGTAAAAAAGAATAAACTAGACTAAACTAATTTAAAATTAAAAAGAATTAAAAAAATAGAAAAGCAAAAGAAAAAAAAACGGGTGTATGTATCAAAAAGTTCAGGTTAGTAGGTTATTAATGAATTTGATGTACTGGACATCTCAGTGTGATGGTAAATAGGTTAAAAAATTATCTGTATGTATTAAAATAAAAGAACCAGAATATTGGTAAAGAGTTAAAAATAAAAGTTGTATTTATGAAGTAGTGGTGGTTGTTCTCTTGTAGTCTTCTTTTTTTTTTTTTTTTTCTTCCTTCCCGGTTGGTTTTCTGGGGGAGGGTCTTGCCATGTGGGTTTTCAGACAATGATGTTCCCTGAGTTAGGTCCTCCCGCTCCCCTCAAGGGGGTGGGCTCTGAGGAAACTGTGTTTTTTTCAGGCTTTTGTTCTCTGGGGGTTTTTATGTTCTTTCAACTGTTTTCTTTTGCCTTGACAGCTTTGATGGTTTTTGGAGTTTTAGAGGAGAGCAAACTGCACCCCGACCTCCCTCTCAGAGAGAAGCCCCAGAATGCTCTGCAGAGCTGCTGGCTGAGTCGGTTCTGAGTCACGGTCCCTGGGGATGCAGGAGCTCCTCGTTGTACCCAATACCAGGGCAGCGGCAGCTGTCTGGGCAGCTCCAGACTGCCAGAGAGGTTCCAAGCAGTGATCGCACACTGAGATTTTCCCGCTGTCCCGGGCTGGGAATGTCTGGTTTTTCCGGATGCCAGAGTTCCAGGCTAGCACCTGTGTGCAACTCTTGCAGGGGAGGGTGTGGGATGCACATGTTTCAGGATTGCCGTCTGGCCAGGCTCCCAGCCCCTCATCGGAGCTGGACCCCACTCCTTCTTGGGTGCGCTGGTGGCTCAGGGACCTAGACCTGATTTCTCCGCAGCACTCTCTGTGGCTCATCACCAGGGGAGGCTGTCCTGGGTCCGGGGACTTAGGTCCCTGTCCCTAACTGCCCCAATTCCCACTATTTGCCCCCGCGAACTTTTGCTCTTTTTGTTTTTTGAGTGCTTTCAACCAGACTCCAAGTTAATGCTGGTCCGCAGATGCAGAGCACTCTCGTATTGGGGTATTACTTTCCCATGGGTCACCTCTGGTGGCTCCCTCCCCCTTTTGTTTATCTTTGGATATCAGTCCAATGTTCTCACTCTGCTTTACCTGCCACTGGCGTCTTCTGCTCCTGTAGAGATCCAGACGTGTATAATTCTGATCTCAGGCTGATTTCATGGGTGGTAGGTGTTCTTTGGTAGGTAATCAGCTCACTTTAGGGTACAGGTTAAAACGGCGCCTCCTCCTACCTCCCCGCCATCTTGACTCTGTCCACCACCTGAGTACTTTTAAGCTAGGGATATCCTGCATTGTTGCAGAGTTCTAAAAGTTCTGATTTTGCATTACTCTACTTATAACAATTTGCAATAGCCTCCTTAAGCAGGCTTCCTCTCGTCCATCAGATCCTTAGTTATATCACAATGTATTCATGTCTCAACACCTCCTACCTTCCAAATGGTGGTTACTTTTCTACTTTTACAGATGCATCATTTCTTTTCTCAAATCTCTGATTGATTTTGCAGGTGTTCAGAATGATTGAAAACTATCTAGGTGTATTCAAGGGACCAGACAAACTTAGGATTCCCCTACTTCTCTGTCATCTTACCCTCTCTAGGATGAAGCGTTTTTAAGGTATTTTCAGCCCAGTTGGCTCATTGATGCTATGATTCCTTTCAAAAATGGATGAGGGAATTTTGCTTCACTATGTCTGTTTTTTTTTCTGTAAAATGAAAAATAACAATGACTTTCTGACACTTCTTTACAAAAGATATTTTTAAATTTTCTCTTTTTTAAGATTTATTTATTTATTTGACACAGAGAGAGAGACAGAGAGAGTGCAAGCAGAGGGAGCAGGAGAGGGAGAAGCAGATGCCCCACTGAGCAGGGAGCCTGAGGTAGAGCTCAATCCCAGGACTCTGGGATCATGACCTGAGCCAAAGGCAGGCACTTAACTGACCGAGGCACGCAGGCACCACTGTAAATTTTATTTTTACAATAAGGATTGAAGAAGATAATGAAGTCATGAAAATAAGCCTCTCATTTTTCCACATCAAAAAAATACAGAAACTAGAGATTTATTTATGTATGTTTATGCATTTATATATTTATTCATAAATATTATTTGAGAGAAAGAGCACACCAGGAAGAGGGACAGAGGAAGAAGGACACACAGACTCCCTGCTGACAAGAAGCCCTATGCAGGGCTCAACCCCAGAACTATGAGGTCATGACCTCAGCTGAAGGCAGACACTTAACCAACTGAGCATGCAAGTGCTCCAGAAATTAGTTTTAAAGATAGGAATTGATCAAAAGGCTGTCATAGCTCAAGAGCAATTTAACATTTCTGGTTTCTGTTTTCTATTTTTTTTAATGATAATGTATTCTTAGAAAAGCTCCTGAGCTATTTGTCATGGCCCCATGTACTCTTCACCTAATGACCAAGGTGAAATAAAGAGGGAGATGGGAAAGAGAGAGAAAGTCATGATATATATTTTGGGTGTGATCAGTGCATGTTAATGGATCTAAAAATTTTTTAAGCTTACTTTTAAAAAGGTGGTATGGTTTAGTAGTTAATAACATGAGATCTGGTATCAGCCAATCTTGGGTTTGATTCTCTGCACTGAGACAATCAACAAGATTATTTAAATCTCTTTTTGGCACACAGTAGCATTCAGTGAAGTGTAACATTTTCTAAAGTCTGTTTCTCACCTTCACCATTTATGGCACGCTAAATATCCAGCAAAATCAAGCCAAAGGTATTTGTATATATAAACTAAATGCCAATGAGCCATTGAAAAATAGTTTCCAGGCAGAAGCAGTAAGTCAACTATAACACAAAATTGGGGAGAGGAGCAGAATAATGAAAACTGGGTGAAATATACTGCAGTTGTCTCCAAATGGCAGGATTGAGAGAGAGAGAGAGAGGAAGTGTTCAGGCAGTAAAAATCAATGACCAGTACAAGGATGTCCTAATTTGCTTTTATATGGCTTTGATCTTCTATGTCCTTATGCATGACCAGGCTTCCTGTTGTTATTAGAAGCACTGGAATGCCTTCAGTTAAGTCTCTTAAGATATTCTTCTCCTTCTTAACAACCTTAAATGGAAATTACAGCAATATTTCACAAGAAAGCTAGTTCTCATCAGGTATCTAGCACCTGCTGGTATGAAGAGTTGAAAAAGTTTCAGATAAAGATAAATTTTTGAGCTTTGCTCTTCACTAGAAATCCCTCAGCTCACCAAAGCCATGTCAGACTAGTATTCAAGTTAACAAACTGTAAGTATAGCAGTCTCTTTGACTTTGGTAAAACTCAAAATATCATTGGTGTGGATCAGCACTCCTTGTAATCAAGTGCTTTTTTGCTTTGGCCCTTTTTTGCTCTGAATCAGTTCTGCTGACCAAGGTCTCTTGATACTGCCCTACAGGTTGTGCACTTTACAACTCCAGGGGACACCATTCACATAGACATTAATGTGAATATCGACTCCCTGGACTTGTACAATATGCCTGGCATTACTGCTTATATTTAGAGTCTACCTTTGGGATTGAAAATACTGTTGCAAGTTTAAATTTGACCTTTAATTTCTTATTAGTATTTTTTAAATGATATATGTATTTAGGGTTAGTCTTAACACCAATTATTAGTTTCAAATGATAAGATAAAGCAAGACTGGTGGATAGCATTTTACTTTAAGTTCCTCTTTAGACAGTAATTAGATACTTTTAAAAATATATATATCAACTTGACAGTTGAAATGTGAGCACAGTAGGGAAGATGTTGACATACAGTGGTTTTTGCATATGCACTATCCTGGTGGAACATTTTCAGCATATTTGGGTTTGTTTTTAGTTTGTTCTCAGAAACTGTTTGATAAGCCTATTATTTGAATTAGACTGGCTTAAAGAGAATACTTGTTTGAAGCATGCCTTTCTGTGGAAATGTCTTTTTTTTTTTCTTTTTTTAATTTATTTGACAGAGATCACAAGTAGGCAGAGAGGCAAGCAGAGAGAAAGAGAGAGGAGGAAGCAGGCTCCCCACCAAGCAGAGAGCCCGATGCGGGGCTTGATCCAAGGACCCTGAGATCATGACTTGAGCGAAAGGCAGAGGCTTTAACCCACTGAGCCACCCAGGCGCCCCTATGTGGAAATGTCTTTTAAGAATCTCCCTTCCAGAGGTGCCTTGGTGGCTCAGTGGGTTAAGCCTCTGCCCTCGTCTAAGGTCATGATCTCAGGGTCCTGGGATCAAGTCCCAGATTGGGCTTTCTTCTCAGAAGGGAGCCTGTTTCTCCCTCTGCCTGCCTCTCTGCCTACTTGTGATCTCTCTCTCTCTCTGTCAAATAAATAAATAAATAAATAAATATCTTCCTTCCATAGATCCATCTAGCTGCATTACAGAAGTCCTTAAAGAAGGGCATACATGTCAATTCTGACATAAAGGCAAGAAAAGACATGGAGTCAGACAGAGATTGTCACAATAAACAAGAACAGGGAAGCAGGCTGAGACTCTGGACAAAATGTGATTATTGTGGTATAATTAATCCAGTTAATTCCCTGAGCAAAATCTCACTGAACACATGATATGCAGAGGTACTATGGAAGAGGGAGATGAAGGATTAGTACATGAAAGATTCAATTTTGGGATACCTGGTTAAGTGTCTGCTCTTAGCTCAGGTCATGATCCCAGGATCCTGGGATGGAGTCCTCATCAGGATCCTTGCTCAGTGGGGACCCTGCTTCTCTCTCTGTCTGCCCTTCCCCTGCTTGTGTTCTCTCTCTCTCTCTCTGACAAATAAATAAATAAAATCTTTAAAAAAATAAAGTTTCAGAGTCAGTGTCATATTGTTGTTAAGCTCACAAATTCTAGAGTCAGGTCACTCAATTTTAAACCCACCTCTACCTATGTATAACATTGGAAACTTTACTTAAACTATCCATGTTTCAGTTTTCTTGACTATAAAGTGGAAATCACAAAAGTAATTGTCTCACAAGGTTGTTGTGGGGGAAAGGTGACATAATCCATGTAAAGTACTAAGCTCAATGCCTGGTTTGTAGCTCTCAATAAAGACAGTTACTTTTATTATTATTATTATTATTATTACTATTATTATAACATTAACAATAATTAGGAAGCAACATAGTAGAGAAATTAAGAGCATGAGCACTGGAGCCAGAATGGTTTCAATTCTAGATCTACCATTTACCACTATGTGATACTGTAAAAGTAATATACTTCTTTGTATTTCAGTTTCCATCTTATCTGCAATTGCACTACTGGGTATTTATCCCAAAGATACATATGTAGTGAAAAGAAGGGGAATATGCACCCCAATGTTTGTAGCAGCAATTTCCACAATAGCCAAACTATAGAAGAAGCTGAAATGCCCTTCAACAGATAAACAGATAAAGAAGATTTGGTTCATATACACAATGGAATATTACTAGGCCATTAGAAAGGATTAATACTTACCATTTGTATCAACATGGACGGGACTGGATGGGATTATCTAGGTGAAATATGTCAAGCAGAGAAAGACAATTATTATATAGTTTCACTTATACATAGAACATAAAGAATAGCATGGGGGACCACAATGGAAAGGAAGGAAAACCAAAGTGGGAGAAGTCAGAGAGGGAGACAAACCTGAGAGACTATGTACTCCAGGAAACAGTCTGAGGGTTACAGAAGGGAGGGTGGTGGGGAGATTGGGTTGCCAGGTGATGGGTATTAATAGGTAGTATGCATTATGATGAACACTGGGTGTTCTTTGTAACTAATGAATCTTTGAACACTTTGTCAAAAACTAATGACACAGTGGTTAACTGAGCATAATAAAAAATAAATTAAAAAAGTAACATTTCCTTCTATTTTGAGAAATCTACCTTTAAATAGTAGAAAAAAACATAAACATTTTAATAGCATTTTGTGGTTTTCAAGGCTACTTTTTAAATACATTTTATATACCTCCTGTTATGGATATTTGGAAGATTGTTTTGTTTTATGCAAATGTGTCTAAGGATTTTGATTCACCTATTCACAAATATTTAATGTATTTAAGAAACAGTCCATTGCTTCTCGGTCTTTTGGCTAAGATCAAGTGTAAGAAACAGGTCCAAAATCCTCAGAAAATGGCAAAGCAAGAGGACCCTAAACTCACCTCATTCCATGGGCACAACTAGATAAAACTCACATCAGTGCAAATAAACCAGAAAATAGCCCGAAGACTGGCAGAACAAATTTTAAAACTCAATGTACAGAAGAGGCCACATAGAAGACGGTAGGAAGGGCAGACACTGGAGAGATAATCCATATGGTTCTGGCTGCCAGAAGTAGGCTGCCAGAGGTAGGGAATCACAGGTATGGAGATGGGTGAGAAACAGGTAGGCTGCATGGGAAAGAAGAATCCCCATAAAATTTTTCATTGAAAATCAGAAGAGTTGAATTTTATAAGTTCTTACAAACATCAGGACGTAAAGCCCAGAATTTTAAAAATCAGTGAGCTCAGCTCTCGGAAAACTTGGGGCAATAGGAAGCTGAGTCCCTGCCCTTTGAGAGACAGCACCACAAACAGCCCACAGAGATATAGTTTAGAAGCAGCAGTTCAAAAAGCACCTAGGACATGTGGGAGGGAGAATTAGTTACTAATCTCAGGGTTCTCTGAGGGACTTTTCCAAGAACAAAGGAGCTGACAGGTGCCATTTACATCATACTAAACTTGCTATACCATACCCTGTCCCCTCCAACTGAACTTGCCTCAGTGACAGTGCTGTGGGTTCCTTCCCCCAGAAGACAAGATCAAATCTTAGCAAAATGTATCTCCCAACCTCATATGGAGGACACACACACACATTATCAAAACTGTACCCTTCCAACTCTCATGTGATTCCTGATGCAGCCCAGCCAGTTTCAGACCCCACAGTGGCTATGCATCTCCTGTGAAAGAGGGCCTGTTCTCAAAGCTTGTGGCACCACACTCCTACCCATTCAGACTTTGCAGAGAAGACCAGATGAAACAGTCTTGGTGACAGCTGTGTGTCCCCTGTGAAAGAGGACTGGTGCCACCTTATTAAAAGTGCATTCCCCATTCACTGCTTTCAGGAGCAAGAAACATAGATGACTTTCCTAAGACACAGAAAGAAACACAGAGAGTTAGGCAAAATGAAGAGACAGAGTGATATGTCTCAAATGAAAGGACAAGAATACACCACAAAAAAGGACCTAGGAAAAACAAAAATATGTAACATGCCTGATAAAGAATTTAAAGTAATCATCATAAACATGCTCACTGGACCTGAGAAAACAGTGGAGGATATGAATGAGACTCTTAACACAGAAATAATAAAGAAAAAAATCAGAGATGAAGAACACAGTAGTTGAAATTAGAAATACACTTGATGGAATAAAAAGAAGGGTAGAGGACGCAAAGAGACAAATTAATATTCTGGAATACAGTTAATGGAAAGTAATAAAGCTGAACAAGTAAGAAGAAAAAGAATTATGCAAAATGAGAATAGACTTAGGGAATTCAGTGACTTCATCAAGCATAATCACATTTACATTATAGGAATGCCAAAAGAAGATAAGAAAGAAAAGGGGGAAGAAAATATATTTGAAGAAATAATAGCAGAAAACTTCTCTAATCTGGGGAGAAAACAGATCCAGAGTGCCCCAAAAATCAATGCAAGGAGGTCCATACCCAGATATATAGTAATTAAAATGGCAAAAAGGAATGTGAAAAATTTTAAAAACAGCAAGAGAAGACAGTTTCATGCAAAAGAAACACCATCATGGGGCATCTGGGTGGCTCAGTGGTTTAAGTTGCTGCCTTTGGCTCAGGTCATGATCTCAGGGTCCTGGGATCGAGTCTCACATTGGGCTCTCTGATTGGCAGGGAGCCTGCTTCCCTCTCACTCTCTCTGCCTGCCTCTCTGCCTACTTGTGATCTCTCTCTGTCAAATAAATAAATAAAATCTTTTAAAAATTCCTTAAAAAAAAAAGAAACACCATAATGTTTTCAGATTTTTTAGCACAAAATGTGCAGTCCAGAAGGCAGTGAAATGATACATTCAAAGTGCTGAAAGGGAAAAGCCTGCTGCCAAAAATACTAGATCCAGCAAGGTTATCATTCAGAATAGAAGAAGAGATAAATTTTCTCAGACAAATAAAAGCTCAAGAAGGTCATGACTACTAAACCAGCCCTAAAAGAAATGTTAAAGGAAACTCTTTGGGTGGAAAAGAAAGACCGTAAGAGTGAAAATTAAAACAAAAAACAAACAAGCAAACAAAAAACATCCAAAAAAACCCACAACAAAGCAGTAAAAATGGGTATATCTGTGCAAATCAGTCAAAGGACTCACAGAATAAAATGATGCAAAATACGACATCACATACCTAAAACATGGGAAGGAGAAGAGTTAAGAATGGGTTCAAACTTAAGCAACTATCAACTTCATATAGACTGCTATATGCAGAAGGTGTTACATGCAAACCTAATGGTAACCACAAATGAATAACCAAAAATAGATATGCAAAGAATAAAGAGAAAGGAATCCAGTGATACCACCAAAGAAAGTCCAAAAAGTCATGAAAGAGAACAAGAGAAAAAGGGATCAAAGAAAAACAACAAAATACAGAATATAATAGAAATAAATACACATTTATCAATAATAGATATAAATATACATGGACAAAATGCTCCTATCAAAATATGTAGGTTGACAGAGCAGATAAAAACACAAAACCCATCTAATGTTTCCTATAGGAGACTCATTTCAGATATAAAAACCTGCAGACTGAAAGCTAGAGGATAGGTAACCATGTATCATGTGAAAGGATGTTAAAAGAAAACCAGGATAGTAAAGCTCAAATCAGAAAAAATAGAATTTAAAACAAAGAATGTAACAAGAGACAAAGAAGGATGCTATATAATATAATAATAAAGGGGGCAATCCAATAAGAAGATATAACAATTATAAATATTTATTTATCCATCATGGGAACACTCAAATACATAAAACAGTTAACAAACATGAAGTAACTAATTGATGCAATAACAATAACAATGCAATAACAGTAGGGGATTCTAACACTCCATTTACATCAATGGACAGATCATCCGAATAGAAAATCATCAAGGAAACAATGGCTTTGAATGATACCCTAAACAAGATGGATTTAAGAGATATATTCAAAACATTCCTTCTGAAAACAACAAAATACACATTCTTCTCAAGTTCTTATGGAACATTCTCCAGAATGCATCATGCATTAGGCCACAAAACAATTCTCAACAAATTCAAAAAGATCAAAGTTATACCATGCATCTTTTTTTTCTTTTTTCAGATTTTATTTATTTATTTGATAGGCAGAGATCACAAGTAGGTAGAGAGGCAGGCAAGGGGGAGGGCTGGTGGTGGAAATAGGCTCTCCACTGACCAGACAGTCTGATGCAGGGCTTGATCCCAGGACCCTAGGATCATGACCTGAGCCAAAGTCAGAGGCTTTACCCCACTGAGCCACCCAGGTACCCCCCCTGCATCTTTCTACCCACAATATTATGAAACTAGAAATCAACCACAAGCAAAAATATAGAAAGAGCAAAAATATATGAAGATTAAATAACACAGTACCAAACAATGAATGGGTAATCCATGAATTCAAAGGAGAAATAAAAAATTACATGGAAAGAAATTAAAATGAAAATACAACAGTTCAAACCTTTGGGATGTAGCAAAAGCAGTTCTAACAGGAAAGTTCATAGCAATACAGGTTTACCTGAAGTAACAAGGACAATTTCAAATAAAAATCCTAGCTTTATACTTAAAGGAGCTAGAAGAAGAAAGCAAAAGCCGAAACCACCAGGAGGAAAATAAAAATAAAGATTAGAGCAGAAATAAATGATATACAGAAACTAAAACAAACAAAGAAACAAAACAGATCAATGAAACCAGGAGCTAGTTCTTTGAAGAGATCAGCACAATTGATAAACCTCTATCTAGTCTCATAAAGAGAGAGAGAGGACTTGAATAAGCAATATCACAAATGAAAGAGGAGAAATAATAACCAATACTGTAGAAATACAAATTGTATGAGAATATTATGAAAAATCATATGCCAAAAAATTGGACAACCCAGAAGGAATGGATAAATTCCTAGGAACACATAACCTACCAAAACCGAAACAGGAGGAATTACAAAATTTGAAGAGGCTGATTGTCAGCAATGAAATTTTATCAGGCATCAAAAACTCCCAACAAACAGAAGTCCAGGACCAGATGCCTTCACAGGCAAACTATAACAAGCATTTAAAAAAGAGTTAATATCTATACTTCTCAAAATTTTCCAAAAAAATAAAAGGGAAAGGAAAACTTCCAAATTCATTCTATAAGAACACTATTACCCTGGTAGAAAAACCAGACAAAGACACCATTAAAAATAATAATAATAAAAAAAAGAACCAAAGGTCAATGTCTCTGATAAACATAGATGCAAAAATTCTCAACAAAACACTAGCAAACTGAATCCAACAATATATTAAAAGAATCATGCACCACTACCAAGTAGGGTTTTTTCCCCCAGGATGCAAGGGACTAGACATCCTAGCCATAGATATTAGACAGCAAAATAATAAATTTTAATAAATAAATAAATAAATAAATAAATGCCTCTGAATCAGTAAGGAAGAAATAATATTTTCACTATGCATGGCATGATACTGTATATAAAAAAATCCTAAAGATGCCACCAAAAAATTACCAGAACTGATAAATCAATTCAGTTAAGTCACAAAATACAAAATCAATGTACAAAAATCTGTTGAATTTCTATACACAAAAAATGAAGCATCTAAAAGAAAAATTAAAATAATTCAATTTACAATTGCACTAAGACAATTAAATGTCCAGAAATAAACTTAACCAAACAAGTGAAAGACCTGTACTCTGGACATGAGAAGTCACTGATGAATGAAATTCAGAGTGATCTAAAGAAATGGAAAGATATTTCATGCTCATGGGTCAGAAAAACAATTACTATTAAAATGTCTATAAGACCCAAAGTTATCTACAGATTAAAAGCAATTCCTTTTAATATGCCAGCAGCATTTTTCACAGTACTAGAACAAATAATCTTAAAATTTGTATGGAACCACAAGAGATCCTCAAGAACCAAAGCGATCCTGAAAAAGAAAGACAAAACTGGAAGTACCACAATTCCCGACTACAGGTTATATTATAAACTGTAATAATCAAAACAGACTGATACTGACACAAACATAGACACATAGATCAATAAAACAGAATAGAAAGCCCAGGAATAAACCCACAATTATATGACCAATTAATCTTTAACAAAGTAGGAAATAAAATGAAAGGGGAAGAAGAGTGTCTGTTCATTAGGTGGTACTGAGAAAACTGGACAGCTACAATGCAGAAAAACAAAAATGGCTCACTTTCTTCCACCACACACAAAAACAAACTCAATATGAATTGAAGACTTAAATGTGAGGCCTGAAACAATAAAAATCCTAGAAGTAAGCACAGGCAGTAATTTTTCTGACATCAACTGTAGCAACATTTTTTTTTATAAGTCTCCTGAGGCAAAATAAATAAATGCAAACATTAACTATTGGGACTACATCAAAGTAAAAAGCTTCTGCATAGCAAAGAAAACAGTCAATAAAACTAAAAAGAAACCTATAGAAAGGGAAAAATTATTTGCAAATGGTATATCTGATAAAGGGTTAGTATGCAAAATATATAATGGACTGATACAACTCAACATCAAAAAAACCCAAATAACCCAATTAAAAATGGGGAAAAGAAATGAATCCAATTAAAAATGGGGAAAAGAGATGAACAGACATTTTTTCAAAGAAGATATCCAGATGACCAACAGACACATGAAAAGGTGTTCATCACTCATGATCAGGAAAATGAAAATCAAAACTACAATGAGATATCATCTCGTGCCTGTCAGAATGGCTAAAATCAGAAACACAAGAAACAGGGAGTGCTGGTGATAACAAGGAGAAAGTTGAACCCTTGTGGACTCTTGGTGGGAATGCAAACATGTAAAGCCACTGTGGAAAACAGTATGGAGGTTTCTTACAAAGTTAAAAATGCAACTATCCAGTGATCCAGCATTCACACTACTGAATATTTACCCAAAAAAGTAAAAAAAAAAAAAAAAAACAAAACACAATTCAAAGTGATACATGCACCCCTATGTTTACTGCAGCATTATTTACAGTAACCAAATTATGGATGTGGCCCAAATGTCCATAAAAAATAATGCAATCTTGCCATTTGTAGTGACATGAATGGGGCTAGATAATACAATGCTAAGAAAAATAAGTCAGTCAGAGAAAGACAGATACCTTATTATTTCACTCAGATGTAGAATTTAAGAAACAAAATAAAACACCAAGGGGGGAAAAGGGAGAGAGGGATGGATACAGAGAAAGAGAGAGAAAGAAACCAAAAAACAAATTCTTAGCTATAGTGAACACACTGATACTATCAAAAAGGAGGTGGAAGAAGGGATAGGTAAATAAGTGATGGGATTAGGAGAAAATTTAACATGGTGAGCACTGAGTAATGTGAAGAATCATTGAATCACTATATTGTACACCTGAATCTATTATAACACTATTAACTGTACTGGAATTAAAATTTAAAACTTAATAAAAATGTTAATTTAACAAACATTTATTGATTACCAATAATGTCTAAGACATTATACTGGAAGCAGTAGTACATTTCTTATCATAAAGGAGTTTACAGTCTATTAGCTTAACTACTATGAATGAGATTTTAGGAGTCAGACAGACACAGATGTTAAGGACTTGGGAAAGGTTTATCTGAGCATTTTCCCAGTTTCATGATATCCTATGGATCTTTTTAAGAAAGGCATACCACTGTGTTCCCTTGACAGAAATACTGGGTGTTTCCCTGTCATCTGTGTTTTCTGTTTCGTTTTACATTGTAGCACCAGTTATTGGACTGAGGCTTGGGAATCATTGGTTTCTCCAACTCCACTCATTATTTATAATATTCCTGTTAAGTGCTCTCTTGCCTATATTTGAAAATTGCTAGTGACAGAATCTCATCCTTTGTGAGAAAACTGGGTTCCTTTTTAACACAAAATATTTAAAAAGTTGTTCCATATACTGATCTGCAATGTAGTTCCTCTTAATTTCTATTCACTGGTCACAGTTCACCATTATAGAAAAACAATGCGGGGCACCTGGGTGGCTCAGTGGGTTAAAGCCTCTGCCTTCGGCTCAGGTCATGATCCCAGGGTCCTGGGATCGAGCCCCACATCGGGCTCTCTGCTCCGCGGGCAGCCTGCTTCCTCCTCTCTCTCTTCCTGCCTCTCTGCCTAGTTGTGATTTCTCTCTGTCAAATAAGTAAAATAATTAAAAAAAAAAAGAAAAACAATGCATAACCAAAATAATGGTCCTTTACAACTTATAACCTATGCCTTTTCTGATTTGGCAAACTATTTTTAGCAGATTTTTTGTTTTGTTTTGTTTTGTAGGAGTCACATCACCCTGTTAGTCACATCACAGTGAACTTAAAGACACAGTGAACTTAAAGAACTTAAAGACAAAGCTTCCAGGCTTTTTTTTTTTTTAAACAAATACTGTTTATAAACCAAGGTGACACTCATTCATTCTTTCTCATATGATATTTAAGCACTAAGAGAAGGACTTCAAATTTATTTCTATTATGTTTCATTTTATTCATTTTTTGTCTAGTTCCCAATCTGTAGTAGTAAACTTTTGGTATTGTCATTAAGTCTTCAGTATATTTCCTTGTTTTTTATACTCCTTAAACCTGAAATATTGATAATAGTTTCCTACATTAGATAAGGAGAAGTATCATATGAGACTAAGAGAAGGAGTGAAATATAGTTAAATTATGTATCTGGATACTGACATTGATATTTATTATCTCCATTGCCTTTGGGAATTTATTTAACTGTATAATTTCAGGTTCTTTATCTGTAAAATGAAGACAATAATAAATGTACTTTATGGTGTTATTATGTGCATGACATGTAATAATGTTTATAAATAATTTAACATGATACCTGAAAAAAATCATTCATTAATTCAGATATTCTTCTAAACCTAAGAGATGTTATACTATTAAACAGGGCAGATAAAGACATTTCATAGAAAACTTATAGCAGTCAACTGACATCATGACTGTCAGTGTCATTAGCACCATGAGATCATGAAGGAGTGGAGTGGAAGATGTGGTCAGAGAGATAGACAGGGACTAAATCATTCAGGGCATTTTATGCTGTGGTAAGATTTTGGATTTTATTTTAAGTGAAATGGGAAGACATTAGAAGGTTTATATTTCTGTTTAAAGATCACTGTGATTGGGGCACCTTAAGTGTCTGCCTTCAGGTCAGGTCATGATCCCATGGTCCTGAGATCAAGCCCTACATCAGGCTCTCTATTAGGTGGGGAGCCTGCTTCTTTCTCCCTCTGCCTGCCACTCCACCTGCTTATGTTTTCTTTCTGTGTCAAGTAAGTTAATAAATAAAATCTTAAAAAAAAAAAAAGATCACTGTGATTGTTGTGTGGAAAATGATGTAGATATAGCAAGAGTGGAAGTAGAAGGGCCAGTTAGGATGGAAGTTCAGCAAAAGGGTGATGATTGCTTGTGCAACAGTGGTAGCAATGTAAATTAAGGGAGTTTGTAGATTTAGATTATGTTTTGGAATTAGGTTTGACTGAATTCACTAATGTATTGGTATCAGAGAATTAAAAAAAACATGAATGAATGGTTCTTTTCAAGTGTTCAATTAATTTAGGGTAGCATTATTATCTATATCTTCATGCAAATAACCAAAACATATGATACATGACACTGGAGACTTTTTAAGCATATTGATAACCATCCTTAATCAATAGTTGTTAAGATGAAGCATTTTATTCTCCTTTGAGGGGCTTTAATTATTACAAACTAGTGCAGTTCCCTAGTAACACTCTCTGGTATTATAGAGCACTGTGAGTCTTCTAGACCAGAGTTTGTAAATGCAGATCTGAGGACCAGTGTGGGTCCAAGATAAGGTTATCAGCAGTCTATGGTAATAAGATTTTTTTTAATTAATAAGGAATTTATATAGAGAGATAATTAAATTCTTACATCTTGAATATAGGTTGACACATTCTATTCTAAGAACTTTTTATGTTAATTCCTATATTCCTCATAACAAAGATATTGCCTTCTCTTAGAGATGGAGAACCCGAAGGAACTGACAGGTTAGGTAACTTACCCAGTACACACAAAATACATAATGTGGTTCTAACTTTGCTATGTGTCCTTTCTTATAGCAGTTTACTTATTCTGTACTTAAGTGTTTTGTACTATATTTTTTTTGTACTATATTTTTAAATGTACTTTACTTTTGGAAATGGTTATAGTAGTACATGATAAATATATGCTAACATTCTAAAGGTATTTGAAATCTAAAAATCTGAAAACAACTCCTTTAGAAATGTATTCCAGTCTAGAACCTCCCTGAGATTTGAGGCTGAGCTCTTTTTTTTTAATATTTTACTTATTTATTTGACAGAGAGAGAGGTCACAAGTAGGCAGAGAGGCAGGCAGAGAGAGAGGGAGAAACAGGCTCCCCACTGAGCAGAGAGCTGGATGAGGGGTTCGGTCCCAGGACCCTGAGATCATGACCTGAGCCGAAGGCAGAGACTTAAACCACTGAGCCACCCAGGTGCCCCGAGGCTTAGGTCTTAAGTGCTACTTAGCACTAAGAAGCTTTAAAATTTTGATTTGCAAATGTCTTCAGTAGGCTGCTTTTTTATTTTGTTGACAGTTTTCTTCATTATGCAGAAGCTTTTTAATTTAATGTATTACTATTTGTCTATTTTTTCTTCCATTCCTCTTGTGTTTGGAGTCAGATCCAAAACAAAACAAAACAATATAAAACAAAAAATAAAAAACAAAAACAAAGACAAAAAAATACATTGCAAAGACTGATATCAAAGACTATCATCTGTTTTCTTCTAGACGTTTTATGGTTTCAGGTCTTACATTCAAGTCGTTAATCCATTTTGTGTATGTTGTAAGATAGTAGTTCAGTTTCATTCTTATACATGGGCTCTTTTCTGGGCTCTCTATTCTATTGTATTGATCTATGTGTCTGCTTTTATGCCAGTACCATACTGAGTTGATTATTGTAGCTTTGTAGTATAATTTGAAATCCAGGATTGTGACACATCCTAATACGTTCTCCATTTTTTTTTTCAATACTATTTTGGTTATTCAGGGTTTTTTGTAGTTCCATATAATTTTTATAATTATTTGCTTTAGTTTTATGAAAAAAATTCCATTGGCATTGTGATAGAAATTGTAGTGAATCTGTAGATCAATTTGTGTAGTATGCACATTTTAATAATATTAATTCTTCCAATCAAAGAGCATGGAATATCTTTCCATTTGTTTATGTCTTCTTTAATTTCTTTTATCACTGTCATAGTATTCAGTGACAAGTCTTTCAACATCTTGGTTAAATTTAACCAATTTAAATTTAAATAAATTTAATAAATAAATTTAACCAATAACTAGGTATTTTGTTCTTTTTATTTTATTTTATTTATTTATTTGACAGAGAGAGAGGTCACAAGTAGGCAGAGAGGCAGGCAGAGAGAGAGGGAGAAACAGGCTCCTCACTGAGCAGACAGCCTGATGCGGGGCTCGATCCCAGGGCCCTGAGATCATGACCTGAGCCGAAGGCAGAGGCTTAAACCACTGAGCCACCCAGGGGCCCCGGTATTTTATTCTTTTGATGTGATTATAAGTTGTATTGTTTTCATAATTTCTCTTTCTGATAGTTCTTTATTAGTGTATAAAAGCACAGGAAACTTTAATAAATTAATTTTGCATCCTACAACTGATAGAATTCAATTTAAAAAACCAAATTGATTTCTTAGTTCTAACAGATTTTTGGGGGGAGTCTAGGGTTTTCTGTATTTAGTGTTGTGTCATCTGCAAATAGTGACAGTTTTACCACTTCCTTTCCAATTTGGGTGCATTTAATCTCTTTCTTGCCTAATTACAGTGGCTAATGCTTCCAATATATATAAAGAACTCATAAAACTCAGTAACACACAAAAAAAATTAAAAATGAACAGAGGAACTGAATAGCATTTTTTTCCCTAAGAAGACATACAGATGGCCAGCAGGCATATGAAAAGATGCTCAACATCATTAATCATGAGAAAAATGGAAATCAAAACCACAGTGAGCTATCACTTTATACCTATCAGAATGGCTATTATCAAAAAGACATGAAATAACAAGTGTGGTGAGGATATGGAGAAAAGGAAGCCCTAGTGCACTGTTGGTAGGAATGTAAATTGGTGCAGCCGCCATGAAAAATGGTATGGAGGTTTCTCAGAAAATTAAAAATAGAAATACAATATGATCCAGCAGTTTTACTACTGGGTATCTATCTGAAGAAAATGAAAACACTAATTCAAAAAGGTATATTCACTGAAGCATTATTTATAATAGCCAAGATATAGAAGCAACCTAAGCATCCACTGATGGATAATAAGTACACAGGCACACACACACACACACACACACACACACACACACACACACACACACTACTAAGGCATAAAAACACAAGATTTTGCAAGTTAATCACTTATTATATGGATGGACCTTACTTAAGAGTATTATGCAAAGTTTGATAAGTCATTCAGAGAAAGAAAAATAGTGCATACTCCATTTATATGTGGAATATAAAAAAATAAACAAAAATAACAAAACAAAATTTAGATTCATAGATAAAGTAAATAAACTGGTGACTTCCAGAAGGGAGGGGGTTAGAGAGGCAAAATAGGTTAATGGAATCAAGAAGTACAAACTTTTAGTTATGAAATAGATAAGTCACAGAGATATAATGTACAGCATAAGAGATACAGTCAATATTTCTAAGGTGATAGATGATAACTAAATTTATTGTGTTTACAAATTCACAACATATGCAAATGTCAAATCACTATGTTGCATACCCAAAACTAATTTATACATTAATAAAAAACATTTTCAAACACACAGCTGCAGGGCACTTGGGTGGCTCAGTGGGTTAAAGCCTCTGCCTTCAGCTCAGGTCATAGTTCTGGGGTCCTGGTATCGAGCCCCACATCAGGTTCCCTGCTCAGCGGGGAGCCTACTTCCCTTCCTCCCTCTCTGCCTGCCTCTCTGCCTACTTGTGATCTCTGTCTGTCAAATAAATAAATAAAATCTTAAAAAAAAAGATTCCATCTTAAAAAAAAAAACACACACACAGCTGCTTCTTTGAGTTTTCTCATGGTTTACTTATGGAATTAGAGATATATCAGTATTCTTTTCTGAATGACACATTTTCATGTAAATTTATATTTCAATTTGTGTTTTAATTACAAGTGAACTGACACTTAATTTTGAGTTTAGTTTTATCTTTATCATTTGTAACTTGAGCCAATTGTCACAGTGGTCATTCCAAAGATTTGGGGAGTGAGTGAGCATGGAAAGGGCCTTTCCCAATTACCACAGCACTGGATTAGCAACAGCAACTGAATGAAGCATTCTTATGCCAATCTTTTGGTTGGCAGTGTGGTTAATGATGAAGCGTTAGAATGTAAGTTTTGGATTAGCAACAGCAACTGAATGAAGCATTCTTATGCCAATCTTTTGGTTGGCAGTGTGGTTAATGATGAAGCTTTAGAATGTAAGTTTGGTCCAGAGCTGATGGCCAAGAAAGAATTCTTTTTATTTATTTTTACTTATTTTTGTTTGTTTCTTTTCAGTGTTCCAGACTTCATTATTTATGCACCACACCATGCAATACGTGCCCTCCACAAGACCGACAACCAGACTCACCCAACCTCCCAACCCCCTCCCCTCCAAAACGCTCAGTTCATTCCACAGAGTCCACAGTCTCTCATGGTTCATCTCCTCCTCCAGTTTCCCCCAACTCCTTCTCCTCTCTAGCTTCCCATGCCCTCCATGTTATTCCTTATGCTCCACAAATAAGCAAAACCATATGATAATTGACTTTCTCTGCTTGACTTATTTCACTCAGCATAATCTCTTCCAGTCTCATCCATATTGATACAAAAGTTGGGTATACATCCTTTCTGATGGAGGTATAGTACTCCATAGCATATATGGACCACATTTTCTTTATCCATTCGTCCGTTGAAGGGCATCTTGGTTCTTTCCACAGTTTGGCGACTGTGACAATTGCTGCTCTAAACATTGGGGTACAGATGGCCCTGCTTTTCACTAGATCTGTATCTTTTGGGTAAATACACAGTAGTGCATTTGCTGGGTCATAGGGAAGCACTATTTTTAGTTTCTTAAGGAATCTCCACACTGTTTTCCAAAGTGGCTCCACCAACTTGCATTCCCGCCAACAGTGGAAGAGGGTTCCCCTTTCTCCACATCTTCTCCAACACATGTAATTTACTGTCTTGCTAATTTGGGCCATTCTAACTGATGTAAGGTGGTATCTCAATGTGGTTTTAATTTGAATCTCCCTGATGGCTAGTGATGATGAACATTTTTTCATGTGTCTGATAGCCATTTGTATGTCTTCATTGGAGAAGTGTCTGTTCATATCTTCTGCTCATTTTTTGACGTGATTATCTGTTTTGTGTGTGTTGAGTTTGAGGAGTTCTTTATAGATCTTGGATACCAGCCTTTTGTCTGTACTGTCATTTGCAAATATCTTCTCCCATTCTGTGGGTTGCCTCTTTGTTTTATTGACTGTTTCCTTTGCTGTGCAGAAACTTCTGATCTTGATGAAGTCCCTAAAGTTCATTTTCACTTTTGTTTCCTTTGCCTTTGGAGACACATCTTGAAAGAAGTTGCTGTGGTTGATATCGAAGAGGTTACTACCTATGTTCTCCTCTAGGATTTTGGAGTATTCCTGCCTCACGTGGAGGTCTTTTAACCATTTCAAGTTTATCTTTGTGTATGGTGTAGGCGAATGCTCAAGTTTCATTCTTCTACACATAGCTGTCCAATTTTCCCAGCACCATTTATTGAAGAGACTGTCTTTTTTCCACTGTATATTTTTTCCTGCTTTGTCGAAGATTAGTTGACCATAAAGTTGTTGGTCCATATCTGGGCTCTCTACTCTGTTCCACTGGTCTATGTTTCTGTTTTTATGCCAGTACCATGCTGTCTTGGTGATCACAGCTTTGTAATAAAGCTTGAAATCAGGTAACGTGATGCTGCCAGTTTTATTTTTTTTTTTCAACATTTCCTTAGTGATTCAGGGTCTCTTCTGATTCCATACAAATTTTAGGATTATTTGATCCAGCTCTTTGAAAAATACCGGTGGAATTTTGATCGGAATGTCATTAAAAGTATAGATTGCTCTAGGCAGTATAGACATTTTAACATTGTTTATTCTTTTGATCCAAGAGCATGGAATTGTCTTCCATCATTTTGTGTCTTCTTCAATTTCTTTCATGAGTGTTCTGTAGTTCCTTGAGTACAGATCCTTTACCTCTTTGGTTAGGTTTATTTCCAGGTATCTTATGGTTCTTGGTGCTATATTAAATGGAATTGCTTCTCTAATTTCCCTTTCTGTATTTTCATTTTTAGTGTATAGGAAAGCAACTGATTTCTGTTCATTGATTTTGTATTCTGTCACATTACTGAATTACCTTTTTGCACCAGAGACGTCTTAAGAAGGAATTCTTAAGAATTCTTAAGACATCTCTGGTGCAAAAAGGTAATTTATTAAAGCATGGGACAGGACCCATGGACAGGAAGAGATGTTGCCCTGGGGATATGAGAGGTGGCATGTTATGTAGGCTGGGGTTGAGGAAGTAAAGAAAAAAGGAGGTTTCAATAGAACTTTCATATGCTAAAGGGGATCTACAGGATACAGGGGGCATTGAGGCCTTGTGATTGTCAAGGTCATTTTCCCTCTAGCAAGGTATTAACACTAAGATAGGTGGGAGATTCCTAAAGAATGTCACATATGTCCCATCCAGGAGTGGGGTGGGGGAAGCTTGATTTCGCTTTGTCCTCAGCCAGTCTTCTGTTCCCTCACCAGTTAAGATTACAATATTTCCCTACCTACAACCCTGCAAACATAGTAGGGCTGTAAAGATATCTGGTTTTCTTTTAATCATGAAGTCTTCCTTAGTAAAAGATATGGTTTATTAATTTTGGTGCATTCTAGGCAACCGCCTTATTTTAATGCATGGTAGAATGTAGGGTATGATGGGATGGAAGCGTGCCTCTGACTTTTATATTACAGTCATATATTGCTATTTTCCCTTCCTAATGGAGTAGCTGCTGTTGTTTGTACCACAAGATAATGGCTATTATTTATACAGCAATTTCCATCTTCAGTATGCATTACAAATACTAACAGACTGATTCTCAGGAGAAAAGTGTTACATAATGCCTGGAGCAAATTTGCAACCCTTGTATTTTCCAGTGAATTAGGTAGGTTCATGAAATACAATTAATGGATCATCAGTATTAGTCATAGCTATAGTAAACAAAATGATCCCCTAGTACTTGAGTTAACAAATGATGATTACAAGTTCAGATAACACTGCATTACCAGAGCCCTGAAAGGGAGATATTTGCAAATCTATCTTCCGCTTCCTGGTCTCAGAGGATTTCCTTTAATAGTCTCAGATGATTTCCTTTAATAGTGATTGACATTTCTCCACAGCCTCTAAATGGATGCAGCTGGCATGGTGCAAGATTCTCAAGCATGGTGGATTGTTTTACTTTACTCCATCTGTCAATGCTTCCTGTGAGGACATATTTTACAATGGAAATATTTTTGATAAAACCTGCAGTGAAGTTTTGCTCTTACCCTTACATCATGTCCAGGACTCACCATCCATCCCCTGTCTCACTGTCCACCTTCCACTTCCATCACACCTTCTCAGCCCAAACACACACACACACACACACATACACACACACACACACATACACCCCAAGAGTTTCAGGATCTGAAAGAAGTAAAGTGCCATATGCTATGATGAGTGCTGTGAGTTGTGTAAGACCAATGAATCACCAACCTGTACCCCTGAAACAAACAATACATTATATGTTACTAATAAAAATTTTAAAAAGAAATAAAGTGCCAAGTAGAGTAGTCTTTCACCTTATCCTGAATTTCTTCATGGGTATTTTCTAAATGCCCCATTATTATAGAGAACAATTCCTAATTGCTGTGTCTCTTTCACTTTATTGCTCTGAGGTAGGAAGGAGCTATTGTTCTGGAATTTAAGAGAAGGTGAAAAAAAAGTTCAAAGTGAGAATAAATCTGAAATACATCATTACATAAAACCTTAATTCACCCAACTGCTTTGTTGATGCTGGTGATAAGCCAAAAAATTCTTTAGATTATTGTACTTGAAACACTTCATCTGACTTATTTTCTGATTAGCAAATATTTCATTTCTGAGTAATGTGTCATACTATATGGAAGAATCCTAAAAATAACTTCCTTTTAACTTAAATCTCTTTATCTCTTTAAGAAAATTCCATAGTTTAAGTAACTTAATTCAGAATATAGTATGTAATGTTCAGTTGTATGTATGGTAATGCCATCCAAAATGTGCTTTTATTTTTTATTATTGTTTCCCATTTATAAATCCTTCCTTTGTTCTTGAAAGCAATAAGAATAAACTTACAGAAATTTTAAAAAATGATGCTAAATATCATCTTCCATAATATAAAATAAAACAAAATAAGAACAAAACTTTCTGAATTATATATTATTTTTGCATATAAATGATATGAAAGTTAATTAAAAACAGAATTTATAAGAACTTCATATAATATACTAAAATAGCCTTTCCTATAGAAGAATGGATAAGAGTATAAGATCAATAGAGCAATAACTTAATAGGAGCTGGAGAAAAAGAAATAACCATATTCAACACCCCACAAAAGAAGTCCTATTATTTTTTGTTTGTCAATTCTTTCAAGACTTATTCTCTAAATCGTCTTTGTTTTAGAAATAAGTTCAAAATGAGTAGTTTCAGATTTGGCATCCAGATGTGGACAACTACTTTGCTAGTAGACTTGGCTTTCAGGTCCCAATTTTGATTAAAGCACATTATCTGGTATATGACTTTTTGGGTGAGAGAGCAATGCTGATATAATAAAGATAAAACAGTTGGATAAGCTGCAAACACAGAAAGAAATGTTGGAACCCTGATGAAGGGAAGTTTGTCTGAAATTCTTTCATTTCCTTTCATGACAAATACAAACCAACTGATACTATACCATGTGGTGTTTCCAAATATTATTTATAAGCCAAATATTTGATCAGTTTTCTTTACATCTACAGAGAGATATCCTAGAAAAAGCAAGCCTGGGGACAACAATAGAATAATTGTGGTGCCCAACAAACTAGAATTTTTATATCCAAATTCATAGAGATTGAATTCTGCAGATTTCAGAAAGACTTCAAGAGAATTGACACTACTGTGTGAGAGCTCATTACATATGTTTACAATTGGATTAGATAAATAGTTCTAGGAAAGACAAAAGGCATCTTTTTTTTTTTTTTTGGTCTATGAACTAATCTTGCTTCAATTTGGTGATTTTGTAGCTATATAAAAACAAGTGCAGCAGTGCCTCTGTGCATGTGCTATCATTTTATAATATGAAATTTGCTTATGCATGCATCTGAGTAATATTGTAGCTTAAGAAGAGTGGGAGTCTGCAGACAGGGGCTTTGCAAGCAAATTTAAATACCTGTACAAGATAAGATGCCATTTATTAATTTAATCTAATCTTAAGCAGTCACTCAAAACTTCACTAATGTGGAACACACTCATTCAGAGTTTCTAATTCCAGCACGTAATATATTCAGATGATTCATTTAGATATATTGCTTTGCAATGAATATTGGAATGCCATATCAAAAACTAATGAGGTACTGTATGGTGACTAACATAACATAATAAAATAATAATAATAATAAAAAATGTTAAAAATAATTTTTTGGTCTATTTGCCTATAAAGGTTGTGTCAAAGGTGAAAATTCCTGAGTATTACAGCAGAACCTCTACTTGACTAATTTTGTATTTATTTTCCTGTTTTTTTTTTCAGAGCATTAGGTCTATATAGGTTTATGTAAAGTCCATGTAATATGGATTTCTAACCAACTGCACTAACTGCAAGTATTTATGGACTATGTTTGGTGATCCCATAACCGTTAGGTTCTAAGAAAATGCAAAAAGAAGTACAGTACTGATAACACAAATGTAAAAACACATAAAACAATCAGAGACCAACGAAGTGGTACATTTTGTGGTACAGAGCTTCTATTTTTAGAAAACAAAAAAGTTGCAAAGAAGAATGAAGTGAATATTGGACTGGATATTCTCAAATCTTTTCATGAAGGTACTGGGGCATAAAGTCAACCTTAAAGGGTAAGTTTGGCTGAAATAAGCAGAAGTGAGCAAGGAAAACATTCAGGTTAATGGAAATCACATAAGAAAGTACATGAAAGGTAAAATACATACCAGGACATAGTAGGTAATAATTAGTTAGAGAAGGATCAGATTATTCAGGGTCTAGAAATCATGTCAGAAACTTTGTATTTGAATTAGAAGGCAAAAGGAGACTATGATAGGATTTTTCTTTTTACTATGAAGTATGTCATTCATGAAAAGAGAGTATATACAATGCATTCTGTGGTTTCAGAAAGATAACATTAAAAGAACAAAGAAAAAAAAAGAATCTAAAAGACAGACTCTTAAACACTGAGAACAAATTGATGATTGCCATAGGGGAGTAAGGTATTGAGGTTGGCCAACAGACACATGAAAAAAATGCTCCACATCACTTGGCATCAGGGAAGTACAAATCAAAACCACAATAAGATACCACCTCACATTGGTCATAATGGCCAAAATGAACAACTCAAGAAACAAGTGTTGGTGAGGATGCAGAGAAAGGAGAACACTCTTATATTGTTGGTGGGAACGCAGACTGGTGTAGCCACTCTGGAAAACAGTATGAAGTTCCCTCAAAAAGTTAAAACTAGGACTACCCTATGACCAAGGAATTGTACTAATAATTATTTATCCAAAGGGTAAAAACATAGTGATTTGAAGGGACTCATGCACTTCAGTGTTTACAGCAGCAATGTTCACAACAGCCAAAATATGAAAAGAACCAAGATGTCCATCAACAGATGAATGGATAAAGAGTGGTATATGTATACAATGGAATACTACTCAGCCATCAAAAAGAAATTAATCTTGCCATTTGCAACAACATGGATGGAACTAAAGCATATTATGTTAAGTAGAATAAGTCCGTCAGAGAATGACAAATACCATATGATTTCACTCATATGTGGAATTCAAGAAACAAAACAGATAAACATAGCAGAAGGAAAGGAAAAATAAAATAAGATGAAAATTGACAAGGAGGAAAGCCACAAGAGACAATGAAATCTAGGAAACTAACTGAGGGTAGCTGGAGGGGAGTGGGTTAGGAAGATAGGGTAACTGGGTAATGGGTATTAAAAAAGGCATCTGATATAATAAGCACTGGGTATTATTTGCAACTGATGAATCATTAAATTCTACCTCTGAGACTATTAAAAAAAAAAACCTCAATTTTCCTGCACTCAATTGAAGAAACAAGAATATCAGTATTTAAGTATCCCCTTGTATTTACTTCCAATCACATAACATGTCCTCCATTGCAGAGGTAACTACAATCTTAAGTTTTGTGTTATATACTGATTCTGTTGGTTTTCTTTACTATTTTCATACATATGTATACAATTTTAAACACTATATTGTTCACTTTTGCTTGGCTTTGGAATTGATATGAATATTATGATTTTATATATATATGTGTGTGTGTGTGTGTGTGTGTATATATATATATATCTGTCTCTTTTTTCTTTTCCTCAAAATTATATTTTAGAGATTCATGATTACTGATGTCTGTATCTGTGGTTCATTAAAATTTTATACTGGCATATAGCAGTCTGTTGTGTGAGTATAAGAGTAATTAAGAGTATTTCTTTTTCCTATCAACTTCTTATGGACTATGAGGTTTTATTCAGGTTTTGCTGTCATGAACATTGCTGCTATGAACTTTCTTGTATGAGCTTTCTTTGGTAGTACATCTTGACAGAAAAGCTTAGGAGAATTGTTGGGTCATAAAATATTCATATGTTCAGTTTTTCTAGATAGTGTCTAACTTTTATTCATCAGAAATTTATTCTTCTCCTAGCCGAGTATGGCTTCATGTTCTTTGAAACATCTTCATATTCTTGTCAACACTTGATATTGCCAGATTGTTTAATTTTTGAAAATTTGGTGAATATAAATTTTGTTTAATCATTATTAATTATAGGACACTGATTATTAATGAAGTTAAGGATGCTTTATATATTAATAGGCTAATTATGTTCTATTCTCTCTGAAATATCTAGTTGTATTTTCTTTGTATTTTTTCAATTAGGTTATATGTAATGTATTATATAAATTATAGGTAATCCAAATATTTTCATAGATTATTACTTGTGTTTTAACTCTAATGTGTCTTAGAGGAACAAGTTTGTTTTTGTTTTAGGTAACTGAACTTATCAATCTTCTCCTTTATAGTTACACATTCTAAGTAAGAAGTCCTTTTTTATCCCAAGGTTGTAAGGATAATCTCCTACTTTCATTCAGCATGATGCTTTCTGAAAAGGAAATGGGCAACTCCAAGTAACAGTGAGTTTAGAGTCACTAGAGATATATAAGGACAGGAATATTAAGGAAGAGATTCATGGACTAGGTAAATAGTTGGATTAGATTACCCCTAAAACATTTATCTACCCCAAGAGGTTTTGATGTGGAAATATAGGTGAAAATAAATTCTGAATCAATTTTGAATTTAAAGAACATTCCCTCCCTGGGACAACTGGGTGGCTCAGTTAGTTAAGTGGCCAACTCTTGGTTTTGGCCCAGGTCATGATCTCAGAGTCCTGGGATTGAGCCCCAAGTTAGGCTCCATGCTTAGTCAGGAGTCTGCTTGAGGATTCTCTCTTCCTTTCCCTTTGTCCCTCTCCCTGCTCATGCTCTCACTCTTCTCCTCTCTCTCTTAAATAAACAAATGAATCCTAAAAAAAAGGGCATTATCTCCATGTATGCTTAACTTTTATATTATCAGATCCTTTACATACCTCACCATGGTCTCAAAAGTTATCCTTTTTCAAGAAGAAAAGTATGATGGTTAATTTTATGTGTCAACTTGACTTGACCAAATCGTGCCCCATTATTTGGTTACACATTCTGAGTATGTCTGCAAGGATGTTTCTGGGTGAGATTAATATTTAAATCATAAGACTGAATAAAGCATTTTCCTTCCTCAATGTGAGTATGCCTCATCTAACCAACTGAAGTCCTAGATGGAAGAAAAAGGCAGAATAAAGGAGAATTTGCTCTATCTGCCTAATGTTTTTTGAGATGAGACATTGATATTCTCCTGACTTTAAACTTGGACTGGAACTTACACTATTGGCTTTCCTGGTTTTCAGCCCTTTGGATTCAGATGGGAACTAAACCCTCAGCTCTCCTGGATCTCCAGATTGCTGACTATACGTGTTAGTACATATCAGCATGTATAATTACATGAGCCAATTCTTTATAATAAATCTCCTTATATTTAACATACAGTTATATATATATAAATATTTTATATATTTATGCATAAGAGATTGATAAGTTCAATTATATGAAATCAAAAACAAACTTGTTTATCTAAGACACATTCGAGTTAAAACACACTTAATCTGAAAATGTTTGCATATATGTATATGTATATCTATATCTATATATTCTATTTGTTCTGTTTTCCTAGAGAACTCTAATGCAGAAATTCTATAAATACCTTAGAGTTGTAGATGGTGTTATCAGGTAGAATGGGCAATCCTATATACTGGTGTTGCAGTATCTATACGATTCAGGGATACTGTGTAGAAGGAACAGAAAACCTAGATTTTAATCCTGGTTTTACTATTCACTTTCTTTATTAGCTTTCCTATATTTCTTTTTTATATATAAATAGGGATAGCAATACCATCACTGATTTTATGTAGATAAAATAGCTTAGCCTAATGTCTAGTAAATTATAGGGCTCAGAAACAAGTGGTTGAATCATTTTTCCCCCATCACCTATGTGACCCATCCTCCCACCCCTTTCCCCTCTGGTAACCACCAGTTCTCTATATTTAAGAGTCTGGTTTTTGTTTGTTTGTTTGTTTTGTTTTGTTTTGCTTTGCTTTCTTATTTGTCTCTTTGTTTCTTTGTTGGTTACTTTTCTTTCTCAAATTCCACATACCAGTGAAATGTGTTATTTGTCTTTCTCTGACTGGTTTATTTCATTTATCATTATATTCCCTAGATCCATCCATGCTCTTTCATATGGAAATATTTCATTCTTTTTTGTGGCTAAGTGACATTCTAATATATATATATATATACCACTTCATCTTTATCTATTCATCTTTTGATGGCCACTTGCTTTGCTTCCATAAATTGACTATTGTCAATAATGCTGCAATAAATATGGGGTTGCATGTATTTTCTCAAATTAGTGTAAATACAGAGAAATGAAATTACTGGATCACATGGTAATTCTGTTTTCAATTTTTGGAAGAACTTCCATACTCTTTTCTATACTGGTTGTCCAGTTTGCATTTCTTCCAACAAAGCACAAGCATTCCTTTTACTCCACATTCTCACCAATACTTGTCTCTTGTGTTTTTGGTCTTAGCCATTCTGACATGTGTGAGGTGGTATCTCACTGTGGTTTGATTTCCATTTCTCTGATAATTAGTGATATTGAGCACCTTTTCATGTGTCTGTTGGATACCTGTATGCTTTCTTTGGAGAGATAACTGTTTATGTCTTCTGCCCACTTAAAAATTTATTTATTTATTTATTTATTTACTTTTGATGTTGAGTTGTGTAAGTTCTTTATATTCATTTTTTCCAAAAAGAACATTTTTTACTTGATGTATATACTTCCGGATTCATGGTTCTAAAAGATATATACAAAACATTCTGGGACACCGGGTCTCTCATTGGGTTAAGCTTCTGCCTTTGGCTCAGGTCATGATCCCTGAGTCCTGGGATTGAGCCTGGAATTGGGATCTCTGCTCAGCAAGGAGCCTTCTTCCCCCCCTCTGTCTGCCAGCCTCTCTGTCTACTTGTGATCACTCTTTCTGTGTTGAATAAAAAAAAATTCATCCAAGAAAAATAGAAGTTATATTTTCCTCATGTAACACAGAAGAATCCTCAGGTTAAATCACATGAAAAGAGACATAACAAATATTACAAATTTAAGATGACTGAAATCATACCAAGTGTATTTTAAAGATTTTTTTTATTTATTTTGACAGAGAGATATCACAAGTAGGCAGAGAGGCAGGCAGAGAGAGAGGGGAAAGCAGGCTCCCTGCTGAGCAGAGAGCCCAATGCGGGGCTTGATCCCAGGGCCCTGGGATCATGACCTGAGCTGAAGGCAGAGGCTTAACCCACTGAGCCGCCCAGGCACCCCTACCAAGCGTATTTTACAACCACAGTGGTACAAAAGCAAAGATTAACAATAAAACGAGGTAGAAAACCTACAATGTAAATATTAAATATTTAATATGTAAATATTAAGCAACTCACTACTGGACAAGCAATAGACAAATACAAAATCAAATGGCAAATCCAGTATGTCTCAAAATACAAGAAAAAGAAAACACAATATTCTAAAACCTATAGGATGCAACAAAAGCAGATGTTAAGTGGAAATTTATGCTATAAATGTTTGTATTAGGAAGCAAAGTTCAAACGAACAGCTTAATATCACACCACAAGGAACTAGAAAATGAAGAAGAAACTTAGCTTAAATTTAATAAAGGAGGAAAATAAGACATAAAAATTAGAAATAAATAGGGGCGCCTGGGTGGCTCAGTGGGTTAAAACCTCTGCCTTCGGCTCTGGTCATGGTCCCTGGGTCCTGGGATCGAGCCCCACATCGGGCTCTCTGCTTGGTAGGGAGCCTGCTTCCTCCTCTCTCTCTATGCCTGCCTCTCTCCCTACTAGTGATCTATCTGTTAAATAAATAAATAAACTCTTTAAAAAAATTAAAAATAAATAAAATGGAGACCAGAATAAATGACAACATAACACTGAAGGTAATGACCATTAAAAAAAAATGGCAGTGCTAAAAAAACAACATTAACTAAGAAAGAAGAGAGAAGACTCAATAAGCAAAACAAGAAATAGAAAACAATACAGCAAATAATCACAGAAATACATAACATGAGAGAAGAACCACATGGTCCTCTCAATGGATGCAGAAAAAGCATTTGACAAAATCCAGCATCCTTTCCTGATGAAAACACTTCAAAGTATAGGGATAGAGGGAACATTCCTGAACTTCATGAAATCTACCTATGAAAGATCCACAGCAAATATCATCCTCAATGGGAAAAAGCTTGCAGCCTTCCCGTTGAGATCAGGAACACGACAAAGATGCCCACTCTCACCACTCTTGTTCAATATAGTATTAGAAGTTCTAGCAACAGCAATCAGACAACAAAGAGAAATCAAAGGTATCCAAATTGGCAAGGAAGAAGTCAAACTCTCTCTCTTCGCAGATGACATGATTCTTTATATGGAAAACCCCAAAGACTCCACCCGGAAACTATTAGAACTCATACAGCAATTCAGTAACATGGCAGGATACAAAGTCAATGTACAGAAATCAGTGGCTTTCTTATACACTAACAATGAAAATACAGAAAGGGAAATTAGAGAATCAATTCCATTTACTATAGCACCAAGAACCATAAGATACCTGGGAATAAACCTAACCAAAGAGGTAAAGGACCTGTACTCGAGGAACTACAGAACACTCATGAAAGAAATTGAAGAAGACACAAAACGATGGAAGACTGTTCCATGCTCTTGGATTGGAAGAATAAACATTGTTAAAATGTCTATACTGCCTAGAGCAATCTATACTTTTAATGCCATTCCGATCAAAATTCCACCAGTATTTTTCAAAGAGCTGGAGCAAATAATCCTAAAATTTGTATGGAATCAGAAGAGACCCCGAACTGCTAAGGAAATGTTGAAAAACAAAAACAAAACTGGCGGCATCATGTTACCCGATTTCAAGATTTACTACAAAGCTGTGATCACCAAGACAGCATGGTACTGGCATAAAAACAGACACATAGACCAGTGGAACAGAGTGGAGAGCCCAGATATGGACGCTCAACTCTATGGTGAAATAATCTTCGACAAAACAGGAAAAAATATTCAATGGAAAAACGACAGTCTCTTCAATAAATGGTGCTGGGAAAACTGGCAGCAATATGTAGAAGAATGAAACTCAACCATTCTCTTACACCGTACACAAAGATGAACTCGAAATGGATAAAAGACCTCAACGTGAGACAGGAATCTATCAGAATCCTAGAGGAGAACATAGGCAGTAACCTCTTCGATATCAGCCACAGGAACTTCTTTCAAGATATGTCTCCAAAGGCCAAGGAAACAAAAGCAAAAATGAACTTTTGGGACTTTATCAAGATCAAAACCTTCTGCACAGCAAAGGAAACAGTCAACAAAAGAAAAAGGCAACCCATGGAATGGGAGAAGATATTTGCAAATGACAGTACAGACAAAAGGTTGATATCCAGGATCTATAAAGAACTCCTCAAGCTCAACACACACAAAACAGATAATCATATCAAAAAATGGGCAGAAGATATGAACAGACACTTCTCCAATGAAGACATACAAATGGCTATCAGACACATGAAAAAATGTTCATCACTCCTAGCCATCAGGGAGATTCAAATTAAAACTACACTGAGGTACCCCTGACACCAGTTAGAATGGCCAAAATTAGCAAAACAGGAAACAACGTGTGTTGGAGAGGATGTGGAGAAAGGGGAACCCTCTTACACTGTTGGTGAGAATACAAGTTAGTGCAGCCACTTTGGAGAACAGTGTGGAGATTCCTCAAGAAATTAAGAATAGAGCTTCCCTATGACCCTGCAATTGCACTGCTGGGTATTTACCCCAAAGATACAGATGTAGTGAAAAGAAGGGCCATCTGTACCCCAATGTTTATTGCAGCAATGGCCACGGTCACCAAACTGTGGAAAGAACCAAGATGCCCTTCAACGGATGAATGGATAAGGAAGATGTGGTCCATATACACAATGGAGTATTATGCCTCCATCAGAAAGGATGAATACCCAACTTTTGTAGCAACATGGACGGGACTGGAAGAAATTATGCTGAGCGAAATAAGTCAAGCAGAGAGAGTCAAGTATCATATGGTCTCACTTATTTGTGGAGCATAACAAATAACATGGAGGACATGGGGAGATGGAGAGGAGAGGGAGTTGAGGGAAACTGGAAGGGGAGATGAACCATGAGAGACTATGGACTCTGAAAAACAACCAGAGGGTTTTGAAAGGGCGGGGGGGTGGGAGGTTGAGGAACCAGGTGGTGGGTAATAGGGAGGGCACGTACTGCATGGAGCACTGGGTGTGATGCCAAAACAATGAACACTGTTATGCTGCAAATAAACAAATTAAAAAAATAAAAATAATTAAAAAAAAAGAAATACATAACACGACGACATTACTATAAACAATTATATACTTACAAATTAGATAACTGAGGGGGAAAACCAGATAATTCTTAGAAATGCACAACTTATCAACATTAAATCATGAAACTTGAATTCAAGAAGTAAGAAATCTTCTTAGAGCAATAACAAGAATGAAAGTTGAGTTAGGAATAAAAAAATCTTCCAGCACAGAAAAGCCCAAGACCACATGGTTTCATTGGTAAATTCTACAAAGCACTTAAAAAAAGTAATGATAATCTTTATCAAACTTTTACATATAATGGAATAGAAGGAAAACATTCGAACTATTCTAGGAGGCCAGCTTACCCCTGATACCAAAGCAGGTATCAAAGGAACAAAGAAGTCTACTTTGTAAGATATAAATATTGCTATTCTAGTTTTCTTTCAGCATACCTCCCATCAATCTGCAGGTGTCTACACCTAAAATGGGTCTCTAGTAGGGAGCATATAAATGGGTCTTTTTTTTTTTTAAATCCATTCTGACATTCTATTTCTTTTGATTGAGAATATAGTTCATTTACATTCAAAGTAATAGTTAATAGATATGTATTCATTGCGATTTTATTAGTTGTTTTGTCATTGTTTCTAGAGGTTTTCTCTGATCCTTTCTTGTTTTTGTCACTTTTAGTTTCTCCTTTGCACTCAGGTTTCCCTTTAATATTTCTTCCAGGTTTGATTTAGTGGTCACAAACTCCTTCAGTTCCTGTTTGTCTAGGAAATTGTACATCTCCTGTTCTGAATGATAGCCTTAATAGATAGAGTATTCTTTTTTAATTAAGTAATTAATTAATATTTTAATTTCTTTTCAGTGTACCAGAATTCATTGTTTATGTACCACACCCAGTGTTTCATGCTATATGTGTCCTCCATCATACCCACCACCTGGTTCCCCCAACCTCCCACCCCCTGCCACTTCAAAACCCACAGATTGTTTTTCAGAGTCCATAGTCTCTCATGGTTCGTATCCCCCTCCAATTTCCCACAACTCCCTTCTCCTCTCAAACTCCCCATGTCCTCTGTGTTGTTTCTTATGCTCCACAAATAAGTGAAAACATATGATAATTGACTCTCTCTGCTTGACTTATTTCACTCAGCATAATCTCTTACAGTCCCGTCCATGTTGCTACAAAAGTTGGGTATTCATCCTTTCTGATGGAGGCATAATACTCCATAGTGTATATGGACCATATCTTCCTTATCCATTCGTCCATTGAAGGGCATCTTGTTTATTTCCAGCATTTGGCGACTGTGGCCATTGCTGCTCTGAACATCAGGGTACAGATGGCCCTTCTTTTCACTACATCTGCATGTTTGGGGTAAATACCCAGTAGTGCAGTTGCAGAGTCATAGGGAAGATCTATTTTCAATTTCTTGAGGAATCTCCACACTGTCCTCCAAAGTGGCTGCACTAACTTGCATTCCCACCAACAGTGTAAGAGGGTTCCCCTTTCTCCACATCCTCTCCAAAACACATTGTTTCCTGTCTTGCTAAATTTGGCCATTCTAACTTATGTAAGGTGATATCTCAATGTGGTTTTGATTGGAATCTCCCTGATGGCTAGTGAGGATGAACATTTTTTCATGTGTCTGATACCCATTTGTATGTCTTCTTGGAGAAGTGTCTGTTCATGTCTTCATGTCATATGCCCATTTTTTGATGTGATTATCTGTTTTGCGCATGTTGAGTTTGAGGAGTTCTTTATAGATCTTGGATATCACCCCTTTGTCTGTACTGTCATTTGCAAATATCTTCTCCCATTCTGTGGGTTGCCTCTTTGTTTTGTTGACTGTTTCCATTGTTGTGCAGAAGCTTTTGATCTTGATGAAGTCCCAAAAATTCATTTTCATGTTTGTTTCCTTTGCCTTTGGAGACATGTCTTGAACGAAGTTTCTGTGGCCGATATCAAAGAGGTTAGTGCCTATGTTCTCCTCTAGGATTCTGATAGATTCCTGGCTCATGTTGAGGTCTTTTTTCCATTTTGAGTTTATCAATGTGGATGGTGTAAGAAAATGGTGGAGTTTCAAATTCTCCATGAAAATTTTCCCAATCTGGCAAATGGGACCAGCATTCGTGTACTAGAGGCAGAAAGGATGCCCCCCTAAGATCATGGAATCTAGAAAGACCTCAAGACACTTGATTGTGGAAAAGATGAGTCAAAATTTTTGACAGGAGCTCCTGAAAGCAGCTAGGGGAAGAGATTCCCTATGTACAGAGGAAGCCCATCTGAATAATGTCAGACTTGTCCACAGAAACCTGGCAAGCCAGAAAGGGCTGGTAAGATGTATTCATGGCACTAAATGAGAAGAACGTGCAGCCAAGAATACTTTATCCAGCAAGACTGATATTCAAAATGGATGGAGAGATAAAGAGCTTCCAATACCAGCAAGGTTTAAAAGTATATGTGACCACTAAGCAAGCAGTGCAAGAAATATTAAGGGGGGTTCTATAAAAGAGGAAAAAATCCAAGAATATCACTAAGCAGAAATATATGGAGATAATCTATTGAAACAAAGACTTCACAGGTAACATGATGTCAATAAAGACATATCTCTCAATAATCACTGCCAATGTGAATAGCCTAAGTGTGCCCATACAAGTACACAGGGTTGCAGATTGTATGAAATGACAGGACCGATCCATATGTTGTCTACAAGAGACCCATTTGGAACCTAAGGGTACATCCAGACTGAAAACGAAGGGATGGAGAAGCATTTTTCATGCCAATGGGCCTCAAAAGAAGCCTGGGGTAGCAATTCTCATATCAGATAAATTAAATTTTAAATTAAAGACTATAGTCAGAGATAAAGAAGGACACTACACAATTCTTAAAGGGACTATCCACCAAGAAGATCTAATAATTGTAAATATTTATGCCCCCAATATGGGATCAGCCCCAATATGGGAGCAGATTAAGAAATCTGTTAATCAAGATAAAGAGTCATATTGATATGAATACGTTAATACTAGGAGATCTTAACATGCCTCTCTCAGTAATAGACAGATCATCCAAGCAGAAAATCAATAAAGAAACAAGAGCATTGAATGACACATTGGACCAGATGGACTCTCTCTCTCTCTCTCTCTCTCTCTCTCTCTCTCTCTCTCTCTCTCTATATATATATATATATATATATATATATTCCACCCTCAAACAACAGAATACTCATTCTTCTCTAGTGCACATGGAACCTTCTCCAGAATAGACCACATACTGGGTCAAATATCAGGGTTCAAATGATACCAAAGGATTGAGATTATTCCCTGCATATTCTCAGATCACAATGTTTTGAAACTGGAGCTCAGTCACAAGGAAAAGTTTGGAAGGAATTCAACCACCTGGAAGCTAAAGACCACTTAGCTTCAGAATGTATGGATCAACCAGGAAATCAAAGAAGAACTTAAACAATTCATGGAAACCAATGAGAATGAAGACACTTTGGTCCAAAACCTAAGGGATACAACAAAGGCAGTCCTAAGGGGGAAATACATAGCCATCCAAGCCTCCCTCAAAAAAACTGAAAAATCCAGAAAAGACCAACTGTCTCTACACCTTAAAGAACTGGAAAATCAACAACAAATTAATCCAACTCCACACAAAAGAAGGGAAATAATCAAGATTAGAGCAGAGATGAATGAGATAGAATCTAGAGATACAATAGAACGCATCAATGAAACTAGAAGGTGGTTTTTTGGAGGAATCAATAAGATCAATAAACCATTGGCAAAACTAATCCAAAAGAAAAGAGAGAAAGCCCAAATTAATAAAATTATGAATGAAAAGGGAGAGATGACAACTAACACCAAGGAAATAGAAAAAATCATCAGAAATTATTTTCAACAGTTATATGACAATAAGTTAAGCAACCTAGATGAGATGGATGCACTCCTGGAAACCTACAAACTTCCAAAATTGGACCAGGAAGAAACAGACAACCTGAATAGACCAATATCTAGTAATGAGATTGAAGCAGTGATCAACAATTTCCCAAAAACCAAGAGCCCAGGACCTGATGGATTCCCTGAGGAATTCTACCAAACTTTCAAAGAAGAAATAACACCTATTCTCCGGAAGCTGTTTCAAAAAATTGAAGCAGAAGGAAAACTTCCACACTCTTTTTATGAAGCCAGCATTACCCTATTCCCCAAACCAGGCAAAGACCCCACCAAAAAGGAGAATTTCAGACCAATATCCCTGATGCATATGGATGCTAAGATTCTCAACAAGATCCTAGCAATTAGGATCCAACAGTTCATTAAAAATATTATCCACCACTACCATGTAGGATTCACCCCTGGGTTGCAAGGATGGTTCAACATTTGCAAATAAATCAATGTGATAGAACAAATCAATAAGAGAAGAGAGAATAACCACATGGATAGAGTATTCTTGCCTTCAGGTTGCATTTTTCCCATACAGCACTTTGACTATATCATGCCACTCCTTTCCTGTTTGCCATGTTACTGTGCAGAAATCTCCAGCTAGGCATATGGGGTTTCCCTTGTAAGTTAAAGATTTCTTTTGTCTTCCTGCTTTTATTTATTTATTTATTTTTCTTTATCACATATTTTGCAAATTTAATTATATCTTGGTATGGATTTTTTAAAATTTTTAAAATTTTAGGAATTTTATGTGCCTTTTGGATTTGCATGTCTGTTTCATTCTCCAGTTTAGGGAAGTTTTTCAGGTATTATTTCCTCAAATAAATTTCCTGCCCCTTTTTCTTTCTTTTTTCTGAGACTCCTATAATATGAATTTATTACATTTGATGAAGTCACTGAGTTCCCTAAGTCTTTTTTTGTGTTGTGTAATTCTTCTTTCCCTGTTTTGTCGTTTTATCATTTTCCATTATTTTGTCTTCTGGGTCATAAATTCGTTCCTTTGCTTTTCTGTACTACAGTTCATTGTATCAAGCCTGTTTCCAATCCCACCAATATCCTTACTCTCTGAATGATTCCTTTTTAACTCTTTTATCTCTGAGGGAATGTTCTCACTGAGGTCTTCTATTGTCTTCTGAAGTCCTGTGATTATTCTTACGATTGTTGCTTTAAATTCTCCATCAGGCATGTTACTTATATCTGTTTTACTTAGATCTCTGACCATGGTCTTATCTTATTTTTTTCATTTGGGATAAACTCCTCAATCTTGGCATTTTGTCTAAGTCCCCTGCCTTCTCTGTGTTATGACAGCTAGCTATGTCTGCTGGTCCTGACAGTAGTGGCCTTATGAAGAAGAGCTTATATAATGCTCATGGTCATTATGCTTCAGTGAGTCTCTATGTTATGCACTATGTGTGTTCTGCTGTTGTGTTTTGGGTCCTCTGTCCTTCAGGGCAGTCTACTGCAGAGCCCCTCCTTGCCTATTGTGGGCAGTGTTTGTTTATGCCCTGAACGTGGCAAATATTAATTAGGTGTGCTCTGGTCTACTTGCGAAATGAGACCTGATACCACTACCACCAGAACTGAGGTCCTGTAGAATTCTCTATTTGGTAGATGTGGTGTGGGCAGGGATTTGTGCTAGTCTTCTGGGGAAGGGGCCTGCTGCACTGGGACAGAACCAAGTTTGTTATAGAAGGGCAGTCCCACCACAGCACAGGAGTGCGGGCCTCTGTATAAGTTAGGCAGCCAGTGTCCACACTGAGCTGCTTCCCCCATATGGCTCTGTGTTTATCCTGAAGGGCAAGGGGGGAGGATGTTGCCAACCAGCTCCTTTGTTCTAGAGAGGTGTCTCTGTGAATACTGCTTCTCAGGGATGTGCTCCTAAAATAGCAAATAACTTCCCCTTGTGTGCCCCAAGTGTTTTCAGATTGCTGTTTCAATGCTGTGTACCCCCCCGCCCCGCCCCCAGTTGTTTACCTGCCTTCTTTCCAGAAACATTTTAGTGCCTTTCTGTCTCTATTTCAGCCAAGTCTGCTGATATGTAAAACTCCAGACTTTAGAGATGTGTGGACAGGGGCTTGTGCTGGTTTTTCTGGAGGAGGAGTCCACTGTGATGGGACTGAGGTAAGCTTGACTAAGAAGGGCAGTCCCACCAGAGCACAGGGAGTTTCTGTTTGGTGTAAGCAAGTTAGGCAGCCAGTGTAGGTGCTGTAAGAAGGGAAGGAAAACAGAATGGGAAGTCATCAGAGAGGGAGAAAAGTCATGAGAGACTATTAACCATAGGAAACAAACTGAGAGTTACTGGAGGAGAGGTGGGTGCGGAGAATGAGGTAATTGGGTGATGAGCACGATGAACACTGGGTGTTATATTCAACTGATTAATTGTTGAACTCCACATCTGATACTAATGATGTACTATATGTTGGATAATTGAATTTAAATTAAAAAAAAAGGTTGAATCTTGAACAACTTAGTTTACACAAAATCAATAATTTTTGTGGACTCTGACTCTGGAATAAAATAGAAGTGAGCTTAAATCACAGTTATGCTTCCTATCTATTTGATCTTACGCAACATATAAACATTATTAGCTTCGGTTTTCCAATTAACAAAATGGGAATAATAACATTTTCTTTATCAAGTTACTATGAAGAATAAATGAGATAATGTACATAATATTCTTAGCAATGTTAGGTGCTCCAGAAATGTGGGTTGTTATTATTTTAATAGGTACATGGCCTACATAACCTTAAAAGGTATCTAACCTTAAAAGGTATAGATCTATCAAACACATGAAAAAATGCTCATCATCACTAGCCATCAGGGAGATTCAAATTAAAACCTCATTGAGATATCACCTTACACCAGTTAGAATGGCCAAAATTAGCAAGACAGGAAACAACGTGTGTTGGAGAGGATGTGGAGAAAGGGGAACCCTCTTACACTGTTGGTGGGAATGCAAGTTGGTGCAGCCACTTTGGAGAACAGTGTGGAGATTCCTCAAGAAATTAAAAATAGAGCTTCGCTATGACCCTGCAATTTCACTGCTGGGTATTTACCCCAAAGATACAGATGTAGTGAAGAGCTATCTGTATCCCAATGTTTATAGCAGCAATGGCCACGGTCGCCAAACTGTGGAAAGAACCAAGATGCCCTTCAACGGATGAATGGATAAGGAAGATGTGGTCCATATACACAATGGAGTATTATGCCTCCATCAGAAAGGATGAATACCCAACTTTTGTAGCAACTTGGATGGGACTGGAAGGGATTATGCTGAGCGAAATAAGTCAAGCAGAGAGAGTCAAGTATCATATGGTTTCACTTATTTGTGGAGCATAACAAAGAACATGGAGGACATGGGGAGATGGAGAGGAGAAGGTAGTTGAGGGAAATTGGAAGGGGTGATGAACCATGAGAGACTATGGACTCTGACAAACAACCTGAGGGTTTTGAAGGGGCGGGGGGTGGGAGGTTGTGGAACCATGTGGTGGGTAATGGAGAGGGCACGTATTGCATGGAGGACTGGATGTGGTGCAAAAACAATGAGTACTGTTACGCTGAAAATAAATAAATAAAATAAAATAAAAGGTATAGATCTATATCTATATCTATATCTATATCTATATCTATATCTATATCTATCTACCTATCTATCTATCTATATAAAGAGTTACCACTTGGTAACTCTTGTCAAAGGAAAAGATAAAATAGAGGATCTATAGCTCATAGAAAATAAAGGGTGCTCTCAAAACATGTATTTTTGTCTTAGAATACAACCAGACACGTATGTTTTCCATCTTTTCCATGTGTCTGCTTCTGTCTCTGCTTCTAACAACGCAGCAACCTGAGAGAAGAAGGAGATTTATAACTGAAAGGTGCCTGCATGCAGTGAGAGGAATTAGGGCCAGGGTGACAGAAGCAAGAAGCATGAAGAGGATGCAGATAGGCTGTGAAGAGCTATGAGACCTCCTGACTTCATCAGTTCAAGTTATTTGAGAACACACATAATTTCAAAGCAATCCTTTCAGAATTTTTAGAGTGAACCATTTTCATTCTTACCACTGAATATTTCCCAGGATACAAACTAAAGATATGTAGGAGAGGTACAAGAAAAAAATGAGAAATGTAATGAAGTTTATACATTAACCCTTTCTATATCTTAGCTTATTAAAAGTGCCTCCACATGCAATTGGCTGAAGAGCCTATGCAATGGAGGAAGGTCAGAGAATGGCAACATAGGCAGTGGAAAGAAATCTGCCAGCATTCAAGAAATGAGGCATACATAAAAGGGCTCTGTCAATCAATGTTTCTAAAATTTCTTTTTCAATTTAATAGCCACCACCAACCAACAAAATACTCCCGAGTCCATTTGAGTAGATGAGCTGTAAATCCTGTCTCTTCTTCACTTGATGACAGAAGGACCTCTAGTCAAAGAAATATGATGGAAGCTTGAATAAAAACATGACCAGAGATAAAGTTCTTTAAAAAAAAGGAAAATCATTAGCAGAAAATAAGAAAGCAAAAGAGAAAGAAATGGACAAATTAATTAAAAATAATATAATCAAAACTTAACAACCTCTCAGTTTTCTTTTCAAAAGACATAAAGTATGTAAGGCAAGGGACTCATTATCCCGCTCCTAGCTAGTAATTCACAGAGAACAGAAACTGGAAATGGGGTGGTGCTGCCTAGAGAATTTTAAGTCAGAGAGGAGCCCATTAGTTAGCACCACTTACTGTTTACATAATGGGGAGCGATTTGAAAGATTCCCACTATGTTTTAGAAACCCTTCCACAGCCCACATACTAAATGCACAATTGGCCCCAGTGGACTACTTTTTTTCATTCTTCTATCCTTTGCATTTGAGACAGTCAAACTGGGAATACTGACTGGCAAGTATCACTCCAGAAAGAAAAGTGCATCAATCTTCAAATAAAAAAGGGAAAAGCATGACATTTTTAAAATGCCAAATACTTAAATACAATTGAGAACAGCTTGTTTTCTTTTCCTTCAGTGAGTGGAAAAACCAAATTGAACTCGTTTTTCAGGGGCAAATTGTACAAAACCCTGTATTTGGGTTTTTCCCTCTCAATAACCTTTCTTCCCCTTAAATTTAGAAAACACTACACAAAAAATAATAAACAGTTTTTTTTAAAGTAATGCTTATTTAGTTTAGTGAGCATCTACAATATGCCAGTTACTTGGCTACATGATGATGATGATGATGATGATGATGATGATGGTGATGATGATGATGTGTGTGTGTGTGCGCGCGTGTGTGTGTGTGTATCTTGTTTTATACTCACAATACACCTGTGAGGTAGATGCCATAGTTATCCTCTTTTCACAAGTAAGGATGCTGAACTGAAGATAATTTGTTTAACATCCCCCAAATCACACAGTAAGGAAATGGGATAATTTTAATTTGAAACTGGATCTAGCTGACTTAAAAGCTCATGTTTTAAATTGAATCTGCCTCTCTACTCTGGCTGCTGTAGACATTAATTCTTACACCTAAGTGTCCATTAACAACAGCTTGTCAACATATGTGCAGTTAAAAGATGTCATACTTAAAAAAAAAGGGGGTGCACCTAGGTGGCTCAGATGGTTAAGCATCTGACATCAGCTAGGATCATGATCCCAGCATCCTGGGATGGAACCCCACACTGGGATCCTAGCTTGGCAGGGAGTCTGTTTCCCCTCTCCCTCTGCCTCTCTCCCTGCTCATGTTTTCTATCTCTGTATCTCTCTGTCTCAAATAAATAAATAAATAAAATCCTTAAAAAATTGTTTAAAAATTAAAAAAAATAAACATAAATACAAGATTTCATACTTCCATAGCATGCTTACTAATAGAAAGGGCTGCCTTCTCTTTCCTCCTTTTTGTCAGTTTATTTGTGTGTCTCACATAAATTTTTTCAGTAATCCAGTCAGAAGTTACACAATGGGGAGCTTTCTATTGAGAACCAAAAAGGGTTTTATCTACTCACCAATTCTTTTTCAAATCAACTGCCACAAATCCAGTGCTCTCAGTTACTATTATGGAAGTACAGGAATAAAGATGGTAACTGTCTCCATGTACCTCCATTAAGCATGAGTTGAGTAGCCTGCTTCCTTAATAGTCTAATATTCTTACAGAGGAGCCCATATATATGGAGAAATATCATCTTATTATATCTTATCTTCTGCCTGGTATATAATTTTTCCACATGTGTCATTCTCATCTTATGTGCAAGAATGCTAGCTATTTGAGAGTGCCTGGTGGTACAGTCAATTAAGCATTCAGCTTAGGTCATGATCTCAGGGTCTTGATCTCAGGTTTATGAGATTAAGTCTCCCATCAGTCTCCAAGCTAAGCATGGATTCTGCTTAAGGATTTTTCTCCATCTGTCCCTCCCTCATGCCCTCTGTCTCTCTAAAATAAAGAAATAAATCTTAAAATAAAAAAAATAAATTTGAGAGCCTGAAATATGCCTTAAAATTCCTTTGTATTCTCTCTCTCCTAACTGATGGCATACTGTCGCATGAGGACTTGACTTGGTTGATTAAGAGATTGATAGAGAACAAACTGAGTGTTGATGGAGGGAGGTGGGTAGGAGATGGGCTAGATGTTGTTGGATATTAAGAAGGGTAATTTGTTGGGCACCTGGGTGGCTCAGTGGGTTAAGCCTCTGCTTTCGACTCAGGTCATGATCTCAGAGTCCTGGGATTGAGTCCCGCATTGGGCTCTCTGTTCCGCAGGGAGCCTGCTTCCCCCTCTTACTCTGCCTGCCTCTCTGTCTATTTGTGACCTCTTTGTGTATGTCCAAAAACAAATAAAAACTTAAAAAAAATAAGATGGGTAATTTGTAATGAGCACTGACTGTTGTATGTACGTGATGAATCACCGAATTCTACTCCTGAAACCAATATTGCATTGCATATTAACAAAATAGAACTGAAATAAATTATTTCTAAAAATCCAAAATTTAGTGACTTCTATCAAAAACCATTTGTTTGGGGTGCCTGGGTGGCTCAGTGGGTTAAGCCTCTGCCTTCAGCTCAGGTCATGATCTCAGGGTCCTGGGATCAAGCCCAGCATTGGGCTCTCTGTTCAGCAGGGTACCTGCTTCCCCTCTCTCTCTGCTCTGCCTTTCTGCCTACTTGTAATCTCTCTCTCTCTGTCAAATAAATAAATAAAATCTTTAAAAAATTTGTTTAGTTCATGAGTCTCTCTGTGGGCAGGTTGTGTTGGGAAGCTGGGCAGTCCCTCTGACTTCTCAAACATGTGTATGCAATCAGCTGTGGGTTAACCAAGCAGTTCCGTTTTTGGTGGGTGGTTGATTGTTGGGTCTGCAAGTGGGGGTACAGTGGGTGTAACTACTGTATGTGTTTCTCATTGTACACAGGCTTGGCAGGATTCTAAAAGCGTAAAAGTGTGCAAGATTTTTTGAAGTCTAAGACCAAAACTATCTCAATATTGTTTCTGACATATTCTATTGGCTAACAAAAGCCAAAAGGACGGCAAAAGAACCAGAAGTGTCTGATATCCATCTTGATGAGGAAAGTTGAAAATTTTCAATCTACCAGAAAAATTTCAAAATTATTGAGTACTTATTTATGCATAGAATTTTTATTTTTAAAGATATTATGTATTTATGTATGTATTTATTTATTCATTTCTTTATTTTTGTTTATTTAAATTCAATTGGCCAAGGTATAGTACATCAACAGTTTTTGATATAATGTTCAATGATTCATCAGTTCAGTATAACACAGTATAACACCCACTGATCATCATATCATGTGCCCTCTTTAATGCCTATCACCCAGTTATCCCATCCCCTCAGTCACTGCCCTTTCCACAACCCTCAGATTGTTTTCTGGAGTCACAAGTCTCACATGGTGTGTCTCCCTCTCTGATTCCTTCCCATTTGATTCACCCCCTAACCCAACTGTCATTTGCGCTATTCCTTGTGTTCCACATAAGTGTGAAACCATATGATAATGGTGTTTCTCTGTTGACTTATTTCGTGTAATGTAATGCCCTCTAATTCTATCCATGTTGATGTAAATGGTAGATACTGAACCTTTCTGAGAGCTGAATAATATTCCATTGTATATATGAACCACATCTTATTTATCCAATTATCTGTTGAAGAGCATCTGAGCTCTTGGCTAACATCTTTCATTATTGTGGACACTGCTGATATGAACATTAGTGGACATGTGCCCCTTCTTTTCACTATATCTGTATCCTTTGGATAAATACCTATTGTGCAATTGCTAGGTTGTAGGGTAGCTCTATTTTTAATGTCCAGAGGAACCTCCATACTGTTTTCCAGAGTGGCTGTACCAGCTTGCATTCCCACCAGCAGTGTAAGAGGGTTCCCTTTCTCCACATTCTTGCCAACACTTGCTGTTCCCTGTGTTGTTAATTTTAGCCCCCGTTGCATCCCAGGAATAAATCCAACCTGGTTGTGTTGGATAATTCTTTTAATATGCTGTGGGATCCTATTGGCTAGGATCTTGTTGAGTATTTTGGCATCCATGTTCATCAGGGATATTGGTCTGTAATTCTCCTTTTTGGTGGGGTGTCTGTCTGGTTTGGGGATCAGGGTAATGTTGGGCTCATAGAATGAGTTCAGAAGTTTTCCTTCAAATTTCTATTTTTTGAAACAGCTTCCATAGAATAGGTATGTTTTCTTCTTTAAATGTTTGGTAGAATACCACTGGGAAGCCACCTGGCCCTGGGCTCTTGTTTTCAGCGAGGCTTTTAATTATTGCTTCAATTTCCTTGCTGGTTATGAGTCTGTTCAGATTGTATATTTCTTCCAATTTCAGTCTTGGTATTTTGTAAGTTTCCAGGAATGCATCCATTTCTTCCAGATTGCCTAGTTTGTTGGCGTATGGCTTCTGATAATACGTTCCAATAATTGTCTCTATTTCCTTGGTATTGGATGGGATTTCTCCTCTTTCAGTCATGATTTTATTAATTTGGGTCCTTTCTCTTTTCTTTTGGGTAAGTCTGGCCAGAGGCTTATTGATCTTATTAATTCTTTCAAAGATCCAAGCGCCTCTGAATCACTTATCCTCCAACATAGCAATTTGGTGATCATATCAGAGGGAATGACTGAGAACCTTCTCCACCAGCAGGTATTTGTTTCCATGGCACCATAAGATCATTAAAAACTCTGGACTGTTTTTCCAGAGGGTTTCTTCTAAACTGTTTAATTATCCTCTTGTCCCAAACTCTGAATTTGGCAAATATTATGGGTAAATGAGCCCCATTTCATTCTCAGTGGGACCTGGACCCTCAAGTCTCCACTTTTTCTTTTTTCTAATGAAATTATCAGAAATTCTGATGGTTTTTTTTGTGCCTCATAGTAGAAGTTCTTTATTTGGGGAAGAGATAAAGAATAAGGGAATGAAGACCCAGAATCTCTGCTGTTTTACTTTGTGTCCAGCATTAGCAAGTGTCTAACAGAAAAAAAACAAAAAACAACTATACATGTGGAATGTCATCTCACATCTATGGGGAGCCTTTTTTTAATTTTTTTTTTAATTTTTTATTTGTTTATTTACAGCATAACAGTGTTCATTGTTTTGGCATCACACCCAGTGCTCCATGCATTACGTGCCCTCCCTATTACCCACCACCTGGTTCCTTAACCTCCCACCTCCCCACCCCTTCAAAACCCTCAGGTTGTTTTTCAGAGTCCATAGTCTCTCATGGTTCATCATCCCTTCCAATTTCCCTCAACTACCTTCTCCTCTCCATCTTCCCATGTCCTCCATGTTATTTGTTATGCTCCACAAATAAGTGAGACCATATGATACTTGACTCTCTCTGCTTGACTTATTTTGCTCAGCATAATCTCTTCCAGTCCCGTCCATGTTGCTACAAAAGTTGGGTATTCATCCTTTCTGATGGAGGCATAATACTCCATTGTGTATATGGACCACATCTTCCTTATTCATTCATCCATTGAAGGGCATCTTGGTTCTTTCCACAGTTTGGCGACCGTAGCCATTGCTGCAATAAACATTGGGGGACAGATGGCCCTTCTTTTCACTACATCTGTATCTTTGGGGTAAATACCCAGCAGTGCAATTTCAGGGTCATAGGGAAGCTCTATTCTTAATTTCTTCAGGAATCTCCACACTTTTCTCCAAAGTGGCTGCACTAACTTGCATTCCCACCAACAGTGTAAGAGGGTTCCCCTTTCTCCACATCCTCTCCAACACACGTTGTTTCCTATCTTGCTAATTTTGACCATTCTAACTGGTGTCAGGTGGTATCTCAATGTAGTTTTCATTTGAATCTCCCTGATGGCTAGGGATGATGAACATTTTTTCATGTGTCTGATAGCCATTTGTAGGTCTTTGTTGGAGAAGTGTCTGTTCATATCTTCTGCCCATTTTTTGATATGATTATCTGTTTTGTGTGTGTTGAGTTTGAGAAGTTCTTTATAGATCCTGGTTATCAACCTTTTGTCTGTACTGTCATTTGCAAATATCTTCTCCCATTCTGTGGGTTGCCTTTTTGTTCTGTTGACTATTTCCTTGGCTGTGCAGAAGCTTTTGATCTTGATGAAGTCCGAAAATTTCATTTTTGCTTTTGTTTCCTTTGCCTTTGGAGACATATCTTGAAAGAAGTTGCTGTGGCTGGTATCGAAGAAGTTACTGCTTATGTTCTCCTCTAGGATTCTGATGGATTCCTGTCTCACGTTGAGGTCTTTTATCCATTTCGAGTTTATCTTTGCATACGGTGTAAGAGAATGGTTGAGTTACATTCTTCTATATGTAGCTGTCCAGTTTTTCCAGCACCATTTATTGAAGAGACTGTCTTTTTTCCACTGTATATTTTTTCCTGTTTTGTCGAAGATTATTTCACCATAGAGTTGAGGGTCCATATCTGGGCTCTCTACTCTGTTCCACTGGTCTCTGTGTCTGTTTTTATGCGAGTAACATGCTGTCTTGGTGATCACAGCTTTGTAATAAAGGTTGAAATCAGGTAACGTGAAGCCACCAGTTTGGTTTTTGTTTTTCAACATGTCCTGAGCAATCGGGTCTCTTCTGATTCCATACAAATTTTATGATTATTTGCTACAGCTCGTTGAAAAATACCACTGGAATTTTGATTGGAATGGCATTAAAAGTATAGATTGCTCTAGGCAGTATAGACTTTTTTAATTTTTTTTTAATATTTATTTCTTATTTTTTAATAGACATAGTATATTTTTCTCCCCAGGGGTACAGGTCTGTGAATCACCAGGTTTACACACTTCACAGCACTCACCATAGCACATACCTTCCCAATGTCCATAACCCCCTCCCTCTCTCCCAACCCCACTTCCCCCCAGCAACCCCCAGTTTGTTTTGTGAGATTAAGAGTCATTTATGGTTTGTCTCCCTATCAATCCCATCTTGTTTCATTTATTCTTCTCCTATCCCCCTAACCCCCCATGGTGCTTCTCCATGTCCTCATATCAGGGAGATCATATGATAGTTGTCTTTCTCCGATTGACTTATTTCACTAAGCATGATATGCTCTAGTTCCATCCACGTCGTCACAAATGGCATGATTTCATTTCTTTTGATGGCTGCATAGTATTCCATTGTGTATATATACCACTTCTTCTTTATCCATTCATCTGTTGAAGGACATCTAGGTTCTTTCCATAGTTTGGCTATTGTAGACATTGCTGCTATAAACATTCGGGTACACGTGCCCCTTCGGATCACTATGTTTGTATCTTTAGGGTAAATACCCAGTAGTGCAATTGCTGGGTCATAGGGTAGTTCTATTTTCAACATTTTGAGGAACCTCCATGCTGTTTTCCAGATTGGTTGCCCCAGCTTGCATTCCCACCAACAGTGGAGGAGGGTTCCACTTTCTCCACATCCTCTCCAGCATCTGTCATTTCCTGACTTGTTCATTTTAGCCATTCTGACTGGTGTGAGGTGATATCTCATTGTGGTTTTGATTTGTATTTCCCTGATGGCGAGTGACGTGGAGCACTTTTTCATGTGTCTGTTGGCCATCTGGATGTCTTCTTTGCAGAAATGTCTGTTCATGTCCTCTGCCCATTTCTTGATTGGATTGTTTGTTCTTTGGGTGTTGAGTTTGCTAAGTTCCTTATAGATTTTGGATACTAGCCCTTTATCTGATAGGTCGTTTGCAAATATCTTCTCCCATTCTGTCAGTTGTCTTTTGGTTTTGTTAACTCTTTCCTTTGCTGTGCAAAAGCTTTTGATCTTGACGAAATCCCAATAGTTCATTTTTGCCCTTGCTTCCCTTGCCTTTGCCGTTGTTCCTAGGAAGATGTTGCTATGGCTGAGGTCAAAGAGGTTGCTGCCTGCATTCTCCTCAAGGATTTTGATGGATTCCTTTCTCACATTGAGGTCCTTCATCCATTTGGAGTCTATTTTCGTGTGTGGTGTAAGGAAGTGGTCCAATTTCATTTTTCTGCATGTGGCTATCCAATTTTCCCAGCACCATTTATTGAAGAGGCTGTCTTTTTTCCATTGGACATTCTTTCCTGCTTTGTCGAAGATGAGTTGACCATAGAGTTGAGGGTCTATTTCTGGTCTCTCTATTCTGTTCCATTGATCTATACGTCTGTTCTTGTGCCAGTACCATGCTGTCTGGATGATGACAGCTTTGTAATAGAGCTTGAAGTCCGGGATTGTGATGCCACCAACTTTAGCTTTCTTGTTCAATATTCCTTTGGCTATTCAAGCTCTTTTCTGGTTCCATATAAATTTTAGGATTATTTGTTCCATTTCTTTGAAAAAAATGGATGGTATTTTGCTAGGGATTGCATTAAATGTGTAGATTGCTTTAGGTAGCATAGACATTTTCACAATATTTATTCTTCCAATCCAGGAGCATGGAACATTTTTCCATTTCTTTGTGTCTTCCTCAATTTCTTTCATGAGGACTTTATAGTTTTCTGCATATAGATTCTTAGCCACTTTGGTTAGGTTTATTCCTAGGTATCTTATACTTTTGGGTGCAATTATAAATGGGATTGACTCCTTAATTTCTCTTTCTTCTGTCTTGTTGTTGGTGTACAGAAATGCAACTGATTTCTGTGTATTCATTTTATATCCTGACATTTTACTGAATTCCTGTACAAGTTCTAGCAATTTTGGAGTGGAGTCTTTTGGGTTTTTCACATACAGTATCATATCATGTGCGAAGAGTGATTGTTGGACTTCTTCTTTGCTAATTTGGATGCCTTTAATTTCTTTTTGTTGTCTGATTGCTGAGGCTAGGACTTCTAGTACTATGTTGAATAGCAGTGGTGATATGGACATCCCTGCCATGTTCCTGACCTTAACAGAAAAGCTTTCATTTTTTCTCTATTGAGAATGATATTTGCAGTGGGTTTCTCATTGATGGCTTTGATGATATTGAGGTATGTGCCCTCTATGCCTACACTTTGAAGAGTTTTGATCAGGAAGGGATGCTGTACTTTGTCAAATGCTTTTTCAACATCTATTGAGAGTACCATATGGTTCTTGTTCTTTCTTTTATTAATGTATTGTATCACATTGATTGATTTGCGGATGTTGAACCAAACTTGCAGCCCTGGAATCAATCCCACTTGGTCGTGATGAATAATTCTTTTAATGTACTGTTGAATCCTATTGGCTAGTATTTTGGTGAGAATTTTTGCATCTGTGTTCATCAAGGATATTGGTCTGTAGTTCTCTTTTTTGGTGGGATCCTTGTCTGGTTTTGGGATCAAGCTGATGCTGGCCTCATAAAATGAGTTTCGAAGTTTTCCTTCCATTTCTAATTTTTGGAACAGTTTCAGGAGAATAGGTATTAGTTCTTCTTTAAATGTTTGGTAGAATTCCCCTGGGATGCCATCTGGCCCTGGGCTTTTGTTTGTTTGGAGATTTTTGATGACTGTTTCAATCTCCTTACTGGTTATGGGCCTGTTCAGGTTTTCTATTTCTTCCTGGTTCAGTGGTGGTAGTTATATGTCTCTAGGAATGCATCCATTTCTTCCAGATTGTCAAATTTGTTGGCGTAGAGTTGCTCATAGTATGTTCTTATATTTGTCCGTATTTCTTTGGTTTTAGTTGTGATCTATCCTCTTTTTTTCATGATTTTATTTATTTGGGTCCTTTCTCTTTTCTTTTTGATAAGTCTGGCCAGGGGGTTATCAATCTTATTGATTCTTTCAAAGAACCAGCTCCTAGTTTCATTGATTTTTTTTCTATTTTTTTTTTTTTGGTTTCTATTTCATTGTTTTTGCTCTGATCTTTATGATTTATGTTCTCCTGCTGGGTTTAGGGTTTCTTTCTTGTTCTTTCTCCAGCTCCTTTAGGTGTAGGGTTAGGATGTGTACTTGAGACCTTTCTTGTTTCTTGAGAAAGGCTTGTACCACTATATATTTTCCTCTCTGGACTGCCTTTGCTGTGACCCACAGATTTTGAACAATTGTGTTTTCATTATCATTTGTTTCCATGAATTTTTTCAATTCTTCTGTAATTTCCTGGTTGACCCATTCATTCTTTAGAAGGATGCTGTTTAGTCTCCATGTATTTGGGTTCTTTCCAGCTTTCCTCTTGTGATTGAGTTCTAGCTTCAGAGCATTGTGGTCTGAAAATATGCAGGGGATGCTCCTAATCTTTTGATACCGCTTGAGACCTGATTTGTGACCCAGGATGTGATCTATTCTGGAGAATGTTCCATGTACACTAGAGAAGAATGTGTATTCTGTTCCTTTTGGGTGAAAAGTTCTGAATATATCTGTGATGTCCATCTGTTCCAATGTGTATTTTAAGGCCTTTATTTCCTTGTTGATCTTTTGCTTGGATGATCTGTCCATTTCAGTGAGGGAAGTGTTAACGTCCCCAACTATTATTGTATTGTTATTGATGTGTTTCTTTGATTTTGTTATTAATTGGTTTGTATAGTTGGCTGCTCCCATGTTAAGGGCATAGATATTTAAAATGGTTAGATCTCCTTGTTGGACAGACCCTTTGAGTAGGATATAGTGTCCTTCCTCATCTCTTATTATAGTCTTTGGCTTAAAATCTAATTGATCTGATATAAGGATTGCCACCCCTGCTTTCTTCTGATGCCCATTAGCATGGTAAATTGTTTTCCACCCCCTCACTTTAAATCTGGAGGTGTCTTCACGTCTAAAATGAGTTTCTTGTAAGCAACATATAGATGAGTTTTGTTTTTTTATCCATTCTAATACCCTGTGTCTTTTGATTGGGGCATTTAGCCCATTAACATTCAGGGTAACTATTGAGAGATATGAATTTAGTGCCATTGTTAGTCTGTAAGGTGACTGTTACTGTATATTGTCTCTGTACCTTTCTGATCTCCTACTTTTAGGCTCTCTCTTTGCTTAGAGGACTCCTTTCAATATTTCCTGTAGAGCTTTTTTTGGTGTTTGCAAATTCTTTCAGTTTTTGTTTGTCCTGGAAGCTTTTTATCTCTCCTTCTATTTTCAATGATAACCTAGCTGGATACAGTATTCTTGGCTGCATGTTTTTCTCGTTTAGTGCTCTGAATATATCATGCCAGCTCTTTCTGGCCTGCCAGGTCTCTGTGGATAGGTCTGCTGCCAATCTAATATTTTTACCATTGTATGTTACAGACTTCTTTTCCCGGGCTGCTATCAGGGTTTTCTCTTTGTCACTAAGACTTGTAAATTTTACTATTATATGACGGGGTGTGGACCTATTCTTGTTGACTTTGAGGAGGGTTCTCTGCCCCTCCTGGATTTTGATGCTTGTTCCCTTTGCCATATCAGGGAAATTTTCTCCATTAATTCTCTCCAATAGACCTTCTGCTCCCCTCTTTCTTCTTCTTCTGGAATCCCAATTATTCTAACGTTGTTTCATCTTATGGTGTCACTTATCTCTCAAATTCTCCCCTCATGGTCCAGTAGCTGTTTGTTCCTCTTTTGCTCAGCTTCTTTGTTCTCTGTCATTTGGTCTTCTATATCACTAATTCTTTCTTCTGCCTCATTTATCCTAGCAGTGAGAACCTCCATTTTTGATTGCACCTCATTAATAGCTTTTTCTTTATTTCAACTTTGTTAAATTTTAGTTCTTTTATTTCTCCAGAAAGGGATTTTATGTTTCGAGAGAAGGCTTCTGTAATATCTTCCATGCCTTTTTCAAGCCTGGCTGGAACCTTGAGAATCGTCATTCTGAACTCTAGATCTGACATATTACCAATGTCTGTATTGATTTGGTCCATAGCCTTTGATATTGCCTCTTGTTATTTTTTTGTGGTGAATTTTTCAGTCTTTTCATTTTGTCCAAATAAGAGTATATGAAGGAGCAAGTAAAATACTAAAAGGGTGGCAAAGACCGTAGAAAAATGCATTGTAACCAAATCAGAAGAGACCCCAAATTGTGTGTGGGGGAGAGAAAGGGGATAAAAAGAGGTTCTGAAAAAAAACATAAAAAAATTTAAAAAATACAACAAATAAAGAAAAAATATAAAAAAGGAGGAAAAATATCTATTTTATATAAACTAATCAAAAAACGTTAAAAAAAGAAAAAGGTAAATGTTTTTAAAAATTTAGCAGAAGAAGAAAAAAAAGAAAAAAAATTGGAGAAAAAAATTGAATTAACTGCAGGATTAAAGAATCATAGGGAGAAAGCCATGAGTTCCGTGATTTGCTTTCTCCTCCTCTGGAATTCCATTGCTGTCCTAGGTATTGAACCTTCTTTCCTTGATAGATGAACTTGTCCTGGCTGGATATTTTATTGATCTTCTGGGGGAGGAGCCTGTTGTTGTGACTCTCAAGTGTCTTTGCCCAAGGCGAATTGCACCGCTCTTACTGGGGGCCGGACTAAGTAATCGGCTCGCATTTGCTTTTGGGAGCTTGAAATCAGGTAACGTGATGCCGCCAGTTTTGTTTTTGTTTTTCAACATTTCCTTAGCAATTCGGGGTCTCTTCTGATTCCATACAAATTATTTGCTCCAGCTCTTTGAAAAATACTGGTGGAATTTTGATCGGAATGGCATTAAAAGTATAGATTGCTCTAGGCAGTATAGACATTTTAACAATGTTTATTCTTCCGATCCAAGAGCATGGAACGGTCTTCCATCTTTTTGTGTCTTCTTCAATTTCTTTCTTGAGTGTTCTGTAGTTGCTCGAGTACAGATCCTTTACCTCTTTGGTTAGGTTTATTACCAGGTATCTTATGGTTCTTGGTGTTATAGTAAATGGAATCGATTCTCTAATTTCCCTTTCTGTATTTTCATTGTTAGTGTATAAGAAAGTCACTGATTTCTGTACATTGACTTTGTATCCTGCTACATTACTGAATTGCTGTATGAGTTCTAGTATTTTGGGGTGGAGTTTTTGGGGTTTTCCATATAAAGAATCATGTCATCTGTGTAGAGAGAGAGTTTGGTTTCTTCATTGCCAATTTGGATACATTTTACTGCTCTTTGTTGTCTGATTGCCATTGCTAGGACTTCTAATACTATGTTGTACAAGAGTGGTGAGAGTGGGCATACAAATTAGCATTTCTTTTACATGTATGTATGCCAGCATCATCTCAAGAAACTTATTTTAAAATACCAATTTTCAATTTTAGTATAAACTAAATGAATCAGTATATCATAATATGGGTCTTTTGGGACTGGGTACTTAAAAAATATATTTTGATGATTTGTATGAATCCATTCTGAGACTAGCAATTTGAGGCCAATGGACTGGATGACCTCTGATGCCCTACTCAGACCTAACATTGAATGATTTTATTATATTTTTACTAAGATGAGAAATAATGAAGTTTAGAAATTCTAGTCTGCATGTTTTGCTTTGGGTTACTGAAAACCTTAATCTTGTTTGTCAAACCCTTTCCAAAATGTAAAACAACTGTATTTTGTTATACTTGATTTTAAAGTCAAATAAAAATCTATAAAGCAGTTAGTTTATCAGAACTCTTTTTACATCACAACCCACAAGAGTTCTTAATTATTTCCCTCTTATTTACACCTAAGTGAGAGAGTGTGATTTTCACATAATGGCTGGAAATCATGAACTCTTCAGCAGATTAGCAATTGTTTTCAGAAATTTTGGTGATAGTACATACTTCCTCAGTAAGATTTCAGTGACATATGTGGGTCTCAGTTTTGTTCATATGTATACATTTTTTCCATTAATGGAAACTTATGTAATTAAGCTACTATAAGGAAGGTAAATTCATCTCCCAGAAGGAACATACTGTGCCTATGTGGTTATCATGGTACAGTACTCACTCCAACACTGTATGTTTACAGTCCTCACCCCAACACTATATAATTACAGTACTCACCCCAACACTATATGTTGTCCCTAAATAAAGGACTCCAAATATTTAATTTTTATAGTACCTGAATCATTTCATAATATGATGTACTTCTGCTGGGTACTTAACCCCAATATTTCTTGTAATTTGAGGAAATGAGTATATGTTTGAGTGATGTCATCTGAATAATTATTTTTATGCTTCCAAATTAAAAGAAAAATTACCTCTCCAGAATAAAGTCCGCAAGACCACAAGTTGAGATGTTACAAGACAATCCATGTGTGTGTGTGTGTGTGTGTGTGTGTGTGTTAAAAAGAGAGAGACACACATACATAAAGACAAGAAATGGAGTGACTATTTGTATATAGCTGATTCCATCTACATGGTGAACTATAATCTCCCTTCTAGTTTCATGATGGCAAAATTTCTCCAATAGAGAGAAGTTTTTTTCCTCAATGATGAAAAAAACGGGTTTCAAGATCTGAAGTGAATAATTCAAAGAAAAATTAAAGTGATACCTGGTTGATAGATTGATTGCTGGTAAAGCTATATTTTAAAACCTGGTACAAAAAATGAAATCAAAAGTGAAAACCAAAGTAATTATCTAAGAAATCCATATAAAACCTTTGTGTTCATTGAATATAATTGAGGATGGATTCAACTAATCTATCACCAAGTATTTTTTTAGTACTTTCCAATATAAAGTGTACAATTCAGTGTTTTTTAGTATATTTACTGAGTTAAGCAACTATCACCACAGTCTAGTTTTAGAACATTTTATCAACCCCATTATGAAATCCCATACCCATTAGCAGTCACCCCTATTTTACCATACCACCCTCAGCCCCAGGCAACAACTAACCTGCTTTATCTCTCCATAGATTTGCACATTTTAGGGATTTTATATCATGAAATCATAAAATAGGTGACCTTTTTCTATCAGCTTTCATTTAGCATAAGGTTTTCAAGTTTTATCCATTTTGGAGCATGTATTGGAATTGTATTTTTATTGTTAAATAATATTCCACTGTAAAAATATACAACTTTGTATCCATTCTTCAGTTAGTAAATGTTTGAGTTGTTTCCACTTTTTGGCTATTATGAATAATGCTACTATCAACATTTCTATGCAAGATTTTTATGGATGTATGTATTCATTTCTCCTGAATATATACTTAAAGTGCAATTGTTGGGTCATATTGCAACTAAGTTTTTGAGGAACTGTCAGGCATTTTCCAAAGTAACTTTAAAATTTTCTATTCTCACTAACAGTGAATGATATTCAACATCACTACATCCTCACAAATATAAGGTATTTTTTTTCCTTTTTTTAAACCATCCTAGCGGGTGCAAAAAGATATATCATTATAAATTTGATTTCCAGGGGCGCCTGGGTGGCTCAGTGGATTAAGCTGTTGCCTTCGGCTCAGGTCCTGATCTCAGGGTCCTGGGATCGAGCCCCGCATCGGGCTCTCTGCTCCGCAGGGAGCCTTCTTCCTCCTCTCTCTCTGCCTCTCTCTCTGCCTGCCTCTCTGCCTACTTGTGATCTCTCGCTCTGTCAAATGAATAAATAAAATCTTTAAAAAAATTTAAAAAATAAAAAAAATTTTGATTTCCACTTCCCCAATGATTCCTGATGTTGAAAATCTTTTATTATTTTTAATTAAGTATAGCTGACATGATATTACATTAGTTTCAGGTGTACAACATAGCAATTTGAGAGTTATATACATTACAAAAGCCTCACCATGATAAGTGCATTACCCTCTGCAATCCCACAAAATTATTATAATATTATGGGTTATACTCCTGATCCTAGACTTTTCATCCCCTGATTTATTTATTTAAATGTCAAAACTGAAAGTCTGTACCTCTTAAACTCCTTCACCTATTTCACTTATCCCCCTACTCCCTACCCTCCTCCTTTCTGTAAATCTCCAGTTTATTTTCTGTAAGTCTTCTTTCTTCTTTCTTCTTCTCCTTCTCCTTCTCCTTCTCCTTCTGCTTCTGCTTCTGCTTCTGCTTCTTCTTTTCTTCTTCCTCCTCTTCTTCCTCCTCCTCCTCTTCTTCTTCTTCATCTTCTTCTTTCTTCCTCTCCTTCTTCTTTGCTATTGTTGTTCTTAGGTTTTTAGATTCTACATATAAGTAAAATCATATAATATTTGTCTTTCTCTGACTTATTTCACTTAGCATGTTACCCTCTAGGTCCACCCATGTTGTCATGAATGGCAACATTTTATTTTTTCTTATGGATAAGTAATATTCCATTGTGTATATATACCACGTCTTCTTTATCCATTCATCTATTGATGGCCATTTAAGTTGCTTCCATAACTTGGCTATTGTAAATAATGTTGCAGTGAGCATAGTGGTGCATATACCTTTTTAAAATTAGTATTTCATTTAATTTGGGTACATAACCCAAAGTAGAATTAATGGATCATATGGTACTTCTGCCTTTATTTATTTATTTATTTATTTGCAGGAATCTTTATACTGCTTTCCAGAGTGGCTACACTAATTTATATTCCTACCAATATTGCACCAGTGTTCCTTTTTCTCTACTCCCTAGCCAACACTTTTTTTGTGTGTTTTTTTAAAGATTTTATTTATTTATTTGAGAGAGAGAGAGAGTGAGGCAGGGGAGAGAGAGAGAGAATGTGAGTCTGGTGGGGGTTGGGGCAGAAAGAGAAGGAGAAGATGAGTCCCTGCTGAGCAAGGAACCTGATGTGGGGGTGGATCCCAAGATCTTGAGATCATGACCTGTGCCGAAGGCAGAGACTTATCTGAATGAGCCATCCCATCACCCCTAGTCTCTGTATTTTTGATACTAGCCATTCTGACCAGTGCGAGGTGATATCTCATTGTGGTTTTGATTTGCATTTTCTTGAAGATGTGTGATGCTGAGAATCTTTCCATGTATCTGTTGGCCATCTGTGTCTCTTCCTTGGGGGGGAAAAGTGCCTATTCAGGTCTTTTGCTCATTTTTTAATTGGGTTATTTGCTTTTTACTGTTGACTTTTATGAATTCTTAAATGTTTTGGATATTAACCCCTTATCAGATACACAATCTGTAAATACCTTCTTCCTTTCAGTAGTTTCCTTTTCATTTTGTTAATGGGTTCCTTTGATGTGTAAAGGCTTTTTATTTTGTTGTAGGCTGAATAGTTCATTTTGGCTCTTGTTTCCTTTGCCTAAGGAGACATATTCATAAATATGTTGCTAAGGCCAATATCCAAAAGATTGCTGCCTATGTTTTTTTTAAAGGGTTTTATGCTTCCTGGTCTCACATATAGGTCTTTAATTCATTTTGAGTTTGTTTGAATTTATTTTTGTGTAAGAAAGCAGTCCAGTTTCACTCTTTTGCATGTAGCTGTCCAATTTTTCCAGCACCATTTATTGAAAAGACTCCCTTTTCCCCATTGTATATTTTTGCCTCCCTTGCCATAGATTAATTGACCATATAAGTGTGGGTTTATTTTTGAGCTATCTATACCTATAGATATAGCTCCATTTCTGAGCTATATATATAACTATATCTATCTATATAGAGCTATCTATAATTCTACTGATCTATGTGTCTATTTCTGTGCCAGTGCCACACTGTTTTTTTTCCATTTTATTTATTTTTTCAGCGTAACAGTATTCATTCTTTTTGCACAACACCCAGTGCTCCATGCAAAACGTGCCCTCCCCATTACCCACCACCTGTTCCCCCAACCTCCCACCCTTGACCCTTCAAAACCCTCAGGTTGTTTTTCAGAGTCCATAGTCTCTTATGGTTCGCCTCCCCTTCCAAATTTTTTTTTTTAATAAACATATAATGTATTTTTATCCCCAGGGGTACAGGTCTGTGAATCACCAGGTTTACACATTTCACAGCACTCACGATAGCACTTACCCTCCCCAATGTCCATAGCCCCCTCCCCCTCTCCCAATCCCACCTCCCCCAGCAACCTCCAGTTTGTTTTGTGAGATTGAGTCATTTATGGTTTGTCTCCCTCCCAATCCCATCTTGTTTCATTTATTCTTCTCCTATCCCCCTAACCCCCCATGTTGCTTCTCCATGTCCTCATATCAGGGAGATCATATGATAGTTGTCTTTCTCCGATTGACTTATTTCACTAAGCATGATACGCTCTAGTTCCATCCACGTCGTCGCAAATGGCAAGATTTCATTTCTTTTGATGGCTGCATAGTATTCCATTGTATATGTATACCACATCATCTTTATCCATTCATCTGTTGATGGACATCTAGGTTCTTTCCATAGTTTGGCTATTGTAGACATTGCTGCTATAAACATTCGGGTACACGTGCCCCTTCGGATCACTACGTCTGTATCTTTAGGGTAAATACCCAGTAGTGCAATTGCTGGGTCATAGGGTAGTTCTATTTTCAACATTTTGAGGAACCTCCATGCTGTTTTCCAGAGTGGTTGCACCAGCTTGCATTCTCACCAACAGTGGAGGAGGGTTCCCCTTTCTCCGCATCCTCGCCAGCATCTGTCATTTCCTGACTTGTTCATTTTAGCCATTCTGACTGGTGTGAGGTGATATCTCATTGTGGTTTTGATTTGTATTTCCCTGATGCCGAGTGACGTGGAGCACTTTTTCATGTGTCTGTTGGCCATCTGGATGTCTTCTTTGCAGAAATGTCTGTTCATGTCCTCTGCCCATTTCTTGATTGGATTGTTTGTTCTTTGGGTGTTGAGTTTGCTAAGTTCCTTATAGATTTTGGATACTAGCCCTTTATCTGATATGTCGTTTGCAAATATCTTCTCCCATTCTGTCAGTTGTCTTTTGGTTTTGTTAACTGCTTCCTTTGCTGTGCAAAAGCTTTTGATCTTGATGAAATCCCAACAGTTCATTTTTGCCCTTGCTTCCCTTGCCTTTGCCGTTGTTCCTAGGAAGATATTGCTACGGCTGAGGTCGAAGAGGTTGCTGCCTGCATTCTCCTCAAGGATTTTGATGGATTCCTTTCTCACATTGAGGTCCTTCATCCATTTGGAGTCTATTTTCGTGTGTGGTGTAAGGAAGTGGTCCAATTTCATTTTTCTTCATGTGGCTGTCCAATTTTCCCAGCACCATTTATTGAAGAGGCTGTCTTTTTTCCATTGGACATTCTTTCCTGCTTTGTCGAAGATAAGTTGACCATAGAGTTGAGGGTCGATTTCTGGGCTCTCTATTCTGTTCCACTGATCTATGTGTCTGTTTTTGTGCCAGTACCATGCTGTCTTGATGATGACAGCTTTGTAATAGAGCTTGAAGTCCGGAATTGTGATGCCACCAACTTTGGCTTTCTTTTTCAATATTCCTTTGGCTATTTGAGGTCTTTTCTGGTTCCATATAAATTTTAGGATTATTTGTTCCATTTCTTTGAAAAAAATGAATGGTATTTTGATAGGGATTGCATTAAATGTGTAGATTGCTTTAGGTAGCATAGACATTTTCACAATATTTATTTTTCCAATCCAGGAGCATGGAACATTTTTCCATTTTTTTGTGTCTTCCTCAATTTCTTTCATGAGTACTTTATAATTTTCTATGTATAGATTCTTAGCCTCTTTGGTTAGGTTTATTCCTAGGTATCTTATAGTTTTGTATACAATTGTAAATGGGATTGACTCCTTAATTTCTCTTTCTTCAGTCTTGTTGTTGGTGTACAGAAATGCAACTGATTTCTGTGCATTGATTTTATATCCTGACACTTTACTGAATTCCTGTACAAGTTCTAGCAGTTTTGGAGTGGAGTCTTTTGGGTTTTCTGCCACACTGTTTTTGATAATTGTAGCATTGTAGTAAATCTTGAAATCTGAGATTGTGATACTTTCAGCTTTTCTCTTTTGTCTCAAGATTCCTTTGACTATTTGGGGTCTTACTTGGTTTTGTACAAATTTTAGGATAATTTCTTCTAGTTCTGAAAAAATACTATTAGGATTTTGATAGGAATTGCATTGAATTAGTAGATTGATTTGGGTAGTATAGACACTGTAAAAATATTTGTTCTTCCAATCCATAAGCATTGCATATCCTTCCATTTTTTTGTGTGTCATCTTTAACTTCTTTCATCAATGTCTTATAGTTTTCAAAATATAAGTATTTCACTTCCTAGTTAAATTTATTCCTAGGGTATCTTTCTTTCATGTGATTATAAATGGAATTGTTTTCTTAATTTTTCTTTCTGTTGCTTATTATTGATATGTATTGCAATGCCATAAATTTCTGCATGTTAATTTTGCATCCTGCAAATTTACTAAATCCATGTATTAGTTCTATTAGCTCTTTTGGTGTAGTCTTTAAATTTTTTTTTATATACTATCATGTCATATGCAAATAGTGACAGTTTTGTAATTCCTTACCAATTTGTATGCCCTGTATTTCTTTTCTTATTTTTTTCTTTCTTTTCTTTCTTTCTTTTTTTTTTTTTTTTTTTTTTTGTCTGATTGCTATGGCTGGGACTTCCAATACTATGTGGAATAAAAGTGGTGAGAAGAAACATCCTTGTCTTATTCCTGATCTTGAAGTAAAAACTTTCAGTTTGTCACCATTGAGTATGATTTTAGCTATGGCTTTGTCATATATAGCCTTTAGAATGTTGAAGTATGTTTCTCTGATCCCACTCTGTTGAATTTTTTTTATTGTGAATGGAAGTTGAATTTTATCAAATGCTTTTTATACATCCACTTAGATGACTATATGATTTTATTCTTCATTTAGTTAATTTGATGCATCATGTTGATTTATTTGTATATATTGAACTATCCCTGGAATAAATTCCACTTGATCATGGTAAATGATCCTTCTAATATTTTTGTTATTTTTTGTTTGTTTATTTTGTAGTGTCTTTGTCTAGCTCTGGTATCAGACTAATGCTGGCTTGAGCATCTTTCATGTGTTTATTGAAAATGTATATTTTCTTCTTTGGTGAGATGTCTGATCATAATATTGTCCTTTTATTCTTTGGGTCATTTGCCCTCTTATAATTGAGTTGTGAGAGCTTTTATATATTCTAGATAAAAGTGTTTTATCAAATATGGTTTACAAATATTTTCTCTCATATGAGTTTTTTTCACTTATTGATGCTATTCTTTTATCATGAAAGTTTTAATTTTAATGAAATCCATTTGTTTTCATTTTGTTCTGTTGCTCATGCTTTTGGAGTCCTATCTGTGAACAATTACTGAACCCCAGATTCAGGAAAATTTACTCCAATGTTTTCTTCTAAAATTTTTATAGTTTTAAGTGTATGTCTATAACCCATTTTGATTAAATGTTTGTTTGTTTGTTTGTTTTTAATATGGTGAGAGATGGGGCTCTAAGTCATTTTATATGGATATTCAGTTGTTCCAGCACTGTTTGTTGAAAGGTTATTCTTTTATTATTTTAATTTTCTTGGCATTCCCTTCTTAAAAATAAACTGACCAGAAATATAAAGATTTATTTTAGACTTTAAATTTCATTCTGTTATGTCTAGCTAGTCTTATGCCTACATTATACTGTATTGATATCTGTAGCATTTTAATGTTTTGAAAAGGGGACATGTGAATTAAGCTTAAAAGTCAGGTTTTTTTTCAAGATTGGTTTGGGTATTCTTGTTTTGAACATGGCATTAGCTTCAGTTTTTTACTTCATTTTCCAGCTTATCCATTAATGCTAGTTAAAAAAAGAAAAAAATACAAGCCACATGAGAGAGACATAGCAGGAAATCTGTCCTGTGGAATTTATATCTCATCAATGTGGTACTATTTCCTAGAAATCTATGAGATCTTATCCTCCTAGCTCAGTTTTACTGGCCATACCTCTCTTTTCAATAGTTTACCATTAAGTTGCAAGTTCATTATAATAAGCACTCAATAAGGGTTGATTATAAACTAAGCACAACTGAATAAAATCCTGTTTCTCTATAGTACCACATTTTTCGGCAACCCAGTGACACAATCACCTTGATACTAGTTGTCTTGTGCTAATCATGCTGTCTAATGTGACTCTCTAATTTTTGTTTAAAAGCTGCACATAAGCATGTCTATACTTCTAAAATGTAAGATACTAACAGTTGTACTGTCAGCAAACTTATGAAAATTAGTTTGTTGGGAGAAACAATTCCCTTTTATATTTTCATAGTTTTATTTTTAGGGAGGATTTGACAATTTAAAAAAGAATGTTTTTTTTTTTCCTTTCTTTATTGGGCAATGTTTGCAGACAATGGTATTCAGACTGTCTAACTCAGAACTGCCTAGAAAACTGACTAAAAAGTGCAGATTCATGAGATTTACCACACCTCTACCAGTTTCTGAGACAGACCAGATTTTTTTAAAGTTCTTATTTAAATTCCAGTTAGTTAATATTCAAGTTAGAAAATATTCAAGACTTCCATACAACACCTGGTGCTCATCACAATTGCCCTCCTTAATCTCCATCACCTATTTCACCCATCCCCCCACTGACCTCCCCTCTGGTAACCATCAGTGTGTTCTCTATAGTTAAGAGTCTGATTCTTCTCTTTCTTTTCTTTTTTTAAAAGATTTTATTTATTTATTTGACAGACAGAAATTACAAGTAGGCAGAGAGGCAGGCAGAGAGAGATAGGAGGAAGCAGGCTCCCTGCTGAGCAGAGAGCCAGATGCGGGGCTTGATCCCAGGACCCTGGATCATGACCTGAGCCAAAGGCAGGGGCTTTAACCCACTGAGCCACCCAGGCGCCCCTGATTCTTCTCTTTTGCTCTGTCTCCATTCATACAAATTACAGCACAAACATGAACTTCCAGATAATTCTAACAAAGGGCAGTTTGAAAACCACAGCTGTAGGGATTGTGGGCATCTCAGAAAATAAAGCTGATTTGTTGAGTAAAGCAGTGAGAAAGACTTTCTTCCCAATCCATCCTGCTATTATTTACTTTGTTAACAGTAGAGGTTTATTTTTATATTTTTTAAAAAAGTACATATTTTGCCTTTTCAAGTTTGGATCCATTTTAGCCTCCTTATTAGTGAAAAACAGTATTATTCCATCACCCTGTGGTGAGGCTCATAGGGCCTGCTCAGTGGGAAGTGCTCCATCTTTGCATGAGAATCCTGATACCTGGTCTCCTAGTTGTGGTTAAGAATAGTTCTAACTGAACTTGGTTCAGGGGAGGATTGTGTGCTGGTTGCAGGGCCACTTATTGATTTCAAAATGTAGCTTGCCTTCCAAAAGAGATTGGCTGTGACCCTGCTTGTGAGTCCCTTTATTTTAATATGAAGAAAAATTGGAAAGGGAATTATTTTTGAAAGATTTCATTCCACTAGCCCTTTAATCTCCATCAGCTGTTCAGATAATCAGTGAAACCCTATTACCTTTGGAGGAAAAAGTTCATGCCACTAGAGACTTGTCCAGGTGTGAGAAGTTAACTTCCTTCATTAGAAGGCTACTGATGGGTCATCAAATGCCTCAAGTCAAACATGCTCATAGTTTTCTTTCTTTTTTTTTTTTAAGATTTATTTATTTATTTGATGGGGGCAGGAAGACAGGGAGAGAGGAAAGAGTGGGCACACATGAGTAGGGGGACAGGCATAGGGAGATAATATTTTTTTTTAAGATTTTGTTTTTCATTTATTTGACAGACAGAGATCCCAAATCAGCAGAGAGGCAGGCAGAGAGAGAGGGGGATGCAGGCTCCCTGCTGAGCAGAGAGCCCAATGTGGGGCTGGATCCCAGGGCCCTGGCATCATGACCTAAAGCTAAAGACAGAGGCTTTAACCCACTAAGCCAACCAGGTTCCCCTAGAGGGAAATAATCTTAAACAGATTTTCCACTGAGTAGGGAGCTCCACTCAGAGCTTGGTCCCACAACCCATGAGATCCTGATCTGATCCAAAACAAACTCTCAGATGCTCAACCAACTGAGTCACCCAGGCACTCCATGCTTAAGGGTTTTAAGTAAGTTTTCCCAATTCTGTACACTGATGTTAAACCAGCAAATGCCTTTTTGAAATGTAAAATAGGTACATATTATGATATAGGCAAAGAAGTGATTTCTTCATTAGGAATTTCGTCCATCTGTTGTGCTAGTTTCAAGAGGGAAAAGGGAATCATAAAATTCTAGAATTCAAAAGTAGACTGGAAAATTAGTTAACTGTAACTGATAATAATCCATATACACCTTTTTTCCCCCTCTCTCTACTTCCCTATTCCTTTTGTTTTCAGCCCATTCTTTTCTATTATCTTTCTACCTTTCCTGACTGAAGTCCACCATTAGTATCATATAAAATCCAACATTACTTATAATCTAACTTAGTTCATTTTTCTGCACAGAGAACTACACTAAGCTTTTTACAAATACATTGATGTGCAGAAGAGCTACTTAGACTGTTAGGACAAAGAAACTTGATTTTAAATTCTGGTTCCAGGGTACCTGGTTGGCTCAACTGGTAGATTGTGCAACTCTTGATCTTGGGGTTGAGTTCAAGCCTCACATTTAGTGTAGAGATTACTTGAAAATAAAAAAAAAAATCTTAAAAAATAAATTCTGGTTACACAAGTAGCAATATGACCTTCAGCAGTAATTCTTAAGGTATCAAAGCCTCATTTTGTTCATGTGTAAAATAGGACTCAGTATTCCTCAATCACAGCATAGATTAAAGGTACCACCACTCATGGTAGGCCTTTGGTAAAAACTGCTCTTAAAACTGATTAATTCTGGGGTGCCTGGGTGGCTCAGTGGTTTAAGTCTCTGCCCTTGGCTCAGGTCATGATCTCAGGGTCCTGGGATCAGGCCCCGCATCGGGCTCTCTGCTCAGTGGGGAGCCTGTTTCTCCCTCTCTCGGCCTGCCTTTCTGCCTACTTGTGACCTCTCTCTCTGTCAAATAAATAAATAAAATATTTTTTGAAAAACTGATTAATTCCTGGGACACCTGGGTTAATCAGCCAATTAAGCTTCTGACTCTTGCTTTTAGCTCAGGTCATGACCTTGGGATTGTGGGATCAAGTCTTGTATTGTGCTCCATGCTGAGAATGGAGAACCCTTAAGATTCTCTCTATCCCTCTCCCTCTGCCCCTTCCTCTTTCTCTAAGAAAAGAAAGAACTGATAATTCCTAGAAGAATTAAATACTTAGTTCTCTATATGAGAAGATTCTTTATAAAACCAGAAATAGAACTGAAGTTATGAAATGTCTTCTGTGGTTGATACTATATCACCAGCACAGAGTAATATGTGGTATTTATTATATGTTTGCTGAATGTGTTATATGTATATATATATATATATATATATATATATATATATATTAAAGATTTTATTTATTTATTTGACAGACAGAGATTGCAAGTAGGCAGAGAGGCAGGCAGAATTGCAAGTAGGCAGAGAGGCAGGCAGAGAGAGAGGCAGAAGCAGGCTCTCTGCAGAGCAGAGAACCCGATGCGGGGCTCGATCCCAGGACCCTGGGACCATGACCTGACCCGAAGGCAGAGGCTTTAACCCACTGAGCCACCCAGGCGCCCCGTGTTTTATGTATATTAAGAGGGAAAAAAGTTACTAGTAATAAGATCATTTGTTTTGAATTATCCAAGGTAGACTATTTGAAATGACTGTCACCACATCTCATAAGAGATGAAATAAATTACAACATATTTGTGTACTAACTATATTTCTTGGATGGAGACTAAACCATTTTTATTAGAAATATTGGCCCAATTTCAGATTGGAACACATGATCACCTTAATTCCCAATAATCACATAAAATGGCAGAGTAATTTGCCTAGGGCTTTCTTGCCTGCCACAGCATTATCCAAGCACACAAACAGAAATTGTGTAAAAGATACTGAGCTGTAGTTAGTTTCCAGGAAAAGGTCAGATATCAGTACACTTTGGATATAACTTCAGAACTCCATCCTGCTAGCTGATACCTAAATGTCTTCAAAAGAGACTTCTTCACTGATATTTAACAGTAGAGTTGATAGGAAGGCAAAAACTTTTTTGATTAATAAGGATATTTTAAGTATAATTAAATGCTCTGCACTTGACAAGATATATTTGAGGCTGTGCTATGTCATTTGATAGCTAGATTGGTAACATAAGGAAAATTAGGGAGATTTGGAGTTATACTGAGAGTGTTGTCACTTATCTCTCCTTTTCTCTCCCCCTTTAATTCTTACAACATTGATTACTGTATCAAATAGGTAAAAAGGGCAAATATGTAAGTTGGGCTCTGTGAGGCTCCAATGGGAAGCAGTTAATATCCATATGGGAACATGAGCTAAGGAAGAGGCTCATCAAACTATGTGAGTTTGAGAAAATTTCCATGTATCACAGACCATTGAGAGAAAAGCAAAAGCTAAAAATATGTTTTGAAGTTTGTTTTACTTTAATAAAATATTAATATGACCTATAAAAAAACTTACTATTTTAAATTAATGGAGGCATTTCATATCTGTTTCTTTTGCTTTATAACATTTGTATTTACATCTTAAATGTTAACCTAGTTAGAAAAGGGTGACAACACATGTCATTAAGTTCTTATGAGGTCAAATAAAATAACCTACAGAAATCACAAAATTTTATATTGTTCTGAAAATCGAGATACCTGTAATTAATCCCAGATATTCAACTGAATAAATAACAAAATGAAAGTTAAACCCAAACTTAAATGGTGAAGTAAACATGCTCATATTATGAAAATTACAATGAAAATTAAATAAATATCATGAATTCCTTGAACATATGATGCATATTTTTTATCAAGTTAAAGAAAATTAAGAGGGCAAAGGACCAAAGGTTATATTGGTTTGTATCCATTAGTTTGCAGGAGGAAAATAGTCCCTGTTTTTATTTGACCTTATATTGATTCAGTTCCTTGAGGGGGAAGTTCAAAATCTCTCCTCCCCACTTTTTTTTTTTGTTTTCTCAAACGTTTTTTTGTTTGCTTGTTTTCCTGGAAATCTTGTTTTCTTAGCAAAGGTTTCTTTCAAAGGAAAAAAAAATCCCTGATTATCACTAAGGATGATAGAAGATGGCTTGTCCGTTTCCTGTTAGAGAAAAACAAAACATTTTTCAAAATAATAAGGAAGTTCAACCAAAAAGTTTCTTTTTTCCTGGACAGGAGAGAAAATATCAAGAGCTGATAGAGAAAATGATTTTATTACATCAAATGAATAAAAGGAATTTTGGAATTCTCCATAGATCTATATTTTTCTCACAAATGTTTTTGATTTATGATAAGCCTACACAAACCATATATCTACCATATGTGCAAAAATATTCTGGGTCCATCTATATTACCTGAAGCATTGTATCTATACTTTTATGTTATGTTGATTCTGGAATTGGAATTCAAAATGTGAGTCTATCTGACTGACAGAAACAGAAATCAGATTTCCAGTTTAAATGAAATAGTTGTGCTCTCTATTCTGTATCTCCATTTCAGAAAAAAAAAAAAATGAACCTGGAAATACCTTTGCAAAAACAAAACAAAACAAAAAACAAAAAAACAAGAACCAAAACAAACAAACAAAACATAAAACAAAAACCAAAAGAAAAAGAAAGAAAGAAAGAAAAATGAAAGGAAAGGAAAGGAAAAATAAAAGAAAAACTAGTGATTATAATCTATCAGATTGACAAATCACTGCTGGTATAATCACAATACTATCTACAAACCATCAACGGGATAACGTAATCTAGATGATTATTGTAGGTGTTCCTGTCTCCTATGCTGTTCTTTATAATTCCTTATGATTTCCACCCTGATATATAATAGAAGGGGCCCAAATACAGCTCATAAGCATTTATTCATCCAAAAAATGCCATTCACTGCCAGCTAAGTAAGAAGCATTCTGTTAACTAGATACAAAAGAAAACAGAAAAGAAAAAAATAAGGAAGGACTAGAGGAAGAAAGGGAGGAAGAAAAAGAAAAAGAGGTAGACAAGAAAGAAGGAAAGAAAAAAATAATGTTAGGGAGGAAGAAAGAGAAAGGAAAGACCACTATCTTCATGAAGCTTGCAAGCTAATGAGGGTGATAAAAAACAATCTAAATAACAACAATACATGCACATCAACAAATGTGATAAATGCTAAAAGTAAGAGAAACATCATGCTTAAAAGCATACCAGAGTGAAATTTGGCTTAAATGAGGAGATTAGAGATTTCCCTGATATGACAATTGAGGAAGACATAAAATACGTATAGTAAAAGTTAAGGGACAGTGTTTCTCAGATTTGCTTCTATTCTGTACACCATTTTGCATCCTATTTTTTCAAACTGGTATGGACGAGGGAGGAACCATAATGATCACTTTTACCCACCTGTTCTGAAGACACCTTCACAGCCAGAGCTAGCCTTAAACATCCTGTATTACCTCCCCCCCCCCGTTCTATTCCCAGTCTTTATCCCCAGATCTAAAAAGATACCTTCCAATTGGAGCTTATGGCTGATATATATAGTAGAACATTACTTAGTCATAAAATATTACAATTTTGTCATTTGCAAAAAATGAATGGATCTAGAAGGTATAATGTTAAGCAAAACAGGACACACAAAGGGATACAAATACACATGATTTCACTCATATATGGAATCTAAAAAATAAAACATTTGAACAAAAAAAATTTCTCTTAAAAACAGAAAACTGGTAGTTGTCAAAGGGGAGGTGAAGGGAGAGATGAATGAAATGGATAAAGAGGACTAAGAGTACACTTATCTTTGATGAATAGAATGGTTAAATCATATTGTACACCTGAAAATAATATAGCACTGGATGTTAATTATACTTCAATAAAATAAAAAATGCACCTGCCATAACATAATGATTTGGAGGTAGAGGAGAAAAAGAAATAAAGAAAGAAACCATTTACAAACCCTTTATCCCTTCCATCAAAAGTACTAATCCTTGATAGGATTTTAATAGGTCTTCTTTGCAAAAGTGTTGAGCTTAGTGTTCTCTCTCTCACTGATATTTTTAAAATGGAATTTTCCTAAAATCAATACTTTTCTCAACAGTCTAGCCCTACTGGCATATATTTTGTTCACAGAAGCATAAAAATGAAATAATTAAACCAACAAATATATTTTTGATATCAATTGTTCAGATAACTGAGGTAAAAAAGTGAAATATTTGCTTTCTTTTTTTAAAAGATTTTATTTATTTATTTGAGAGACAGAGATCACAGGCAGGCAGAGAGGCAGCCAGAGAGAGAGGAAGAGAAGCAGGCTCCCTGCTGAGCAGAGAGCCTGATGTGGGGTTCAACCCCAGGACGCTGGGATCATGACCCAAGCCAAAGGCAGAGGCTTTAACCCGCTGAGCCACCCAGGCTCCCCTGCTTTCTTTTTTTTTTTTTAAGATTTTTTTAAATTTATTTGAGAAGGAGGGAGAGAGAGCAGAGGGAGTGTGAGAGGGAGAAGCAGACTCCCTACTGACTGGAGAGCCCTATCTAGGGTTTGATTCCAGCACCCTGAGATCATGACCTGAGCTCAAGACAGACTTTTAACAGACTGAGTCACCCAGGCACCCCAATTTTTAGCCTTTTACATTAGAAAACATTTGGGTTTTCTTTCTCTGTGAAGATATATGTGATATAACACAGGTTAGATTATTTTGGTCAATTACTAATAGTATGCCTAGTTTAGATCAGTATTATTTTTAAGAGTTTCATTTTGGTATCAACTTAAAAAAAAAAAGACTTTTCAGATGGAGAAACAAAGGTTATATGAAATAAGGTATTTTTTTCCAAAAGATGATCATTTAATAGTCTTTTGAAACTTGAAGATGTACATTTGAAAATGAGAGATAAAAGGAATGCAATAGTCAGTTTTTTAAATAGCCATAGATTGCAATTAATAATTTCTTGCATTTAAAAAAAAAACTTCTTAATTTCTATAAATATTCCATCAAGTACTATCATTCTTACTTATTTCAGTAGTCTGCCATTCTTTTTTCTACTATACCAGTCAAGGACTCAATTACTTATTTCTTTTATTTGGCATGTATTAGATACCCTTATTTATGTTTCATTTTTTTAAGATTTTATTTATTTATTTGACAGAGAGAGATCACAACTAGGCAGAGAGGCAGGCTGAGATAGAGAGAGGGGGAAGTAGGCTCCCCGCTGAGCAGAGAGCCCAATGTGGGACTCAATCCCAGGACCCTGGGATCATGACCTGAGCCGAAGGCAGAGGCTTAACCCACTGAGCCACCCAGGTGCCCCTTATGTTTCATTTTTAATGTATCTTGTTTTACGGTTCAAATGTTCACAGTTTAAGTATTTCTTATATTTTGTTAATGAATTGTTTTCTATTTTCTGTGGCTTCCCCACCTGTATTTTACTTCCTTACATAGATTTTTAATGAGCTTAATGTTGTCCTTTTTATCTTTTCTTTTTTTTTTTGGTCTATTTTTAAAAATATATTCAGAATCCTCTGTTATTTAGAAGTATATGAGAATCCAAAAATTTTAACTTCAATCATAGGTTGATTTATGATAACAAATATTAAAATAATATGAATAAAAATTCTAGGTATAGATTTAAGTAAATGATGTAATGTTTATTCCTTGGGCTGTAACATAGGAATGGAAACAGTTGCAATGAGTTTAGAAAACTGTGTGGCTTCTTATGATATCCTGGTAAGCAGAAAATGCAAACTCTATGATTTGATATTTAACATTAGTATGGGCCTGTGGAAACAAACAAATAAAAATCATCCAAAGGAGAGAGAAAGGTTTGGGCTTTGTATCTTTTTCCTGTTCTTCCCATCAGTGAATAGAGGATGTGGAGAATACCCTACTTGCCCTCACCATCTGGTCCTCAGAACAGAGGCATCTCAGTGAGTCAAAGAATAGAGCAAGCTTGGCAAGATGGCAGAGAAGTAGGAGACCTTGTTGCAACTGGTCCCCTAAGGGAGGTAAATATCTACCAAAACATTCTGAACACACATGAAATCAGCCTAAGAAGTAAGATTACACACTCCTGGATCTCTATGGGGACAGAAGACATCAGTGAAGAGGAGGCTTCTTGCCTGGATAGTCGTTGGTATATTCAGCTATACATTCGCTCAACCACCTCTCACCAAAATGACTAGGAGGAGAAACATCCAAAGTATAGGGATAGAGGGAACAGTCCTCAAATTCATAAAATCAATCTATGAAAAACCCACAACAAATATCACTCTCAATTTGGAAAGCTGACTGCCTTCCTTTATCAGGAACAGAGCAAGGATGCCCACAGTCACCACTGTTGTTCAACATAGTATTAGAAGTCCTAGCTACAGCAATCAGAAAACAAAAAGAAATAAATGTATTCAAATTGGCAAAGAAGAACTCAAATTCTCTCTCTTCACAGATGACATGATAGTTTATTTGGACAATCCCAAAAGACTCTAGCCCCAAACTACTAGAACTTATATAGCAATTCAATAATGTAGCAGGATGCAAAATCAATGTACAGAATTCAGTTGCTTTTTTATACACTAACAATGAAAATACAGAAAGGGAATCAATTCCATTTACTATGGCACCAAGAACCATAAGATACCTGGGAATAAATCTAAATAAAGAGGTAAATGATCTGTACTCTAGGAACCACAGAACACTCATGAAAGAAATTGAAGACACAAAAGGATGGAAGAACATTCCATGCTCATGGATCAGAAGAATAAAAATTGTTGAAACATCTATACTGCCTAGAGCAATCTATACTTTCAGTGCCATCCCGATCAACATTCTACTGGCATTTTTCAAAGAGCTGGAACAAACAATCCCAAAATTTTTATGGAATCAGAAGAGACCCCAAATTGTTAAGGAAATGTTGAAAAAGAAAAACAAAATTGGGGACATCACCTTGCTTGATTTCAAGCTTTACTACAAAGCTGTGATCAGCAAGATGGCATGGTACTAACGCAGAAACAGACACATAGAGCAGTGGAACAGAGTAGAGAGTCCAGATATGGATCCACAACTCCATGGTCAAATAATCCTCAAAAAAGCAGGAAAAAAAAATTCCAGTGGAAAAAAGAGAGTCTCTCCAATACAGGGTGCTGGGAAAATTGGACAGCTATGTATACAAGGTGAAACTCGAACATTCTCTTACACCATACACAAAGATAAACTCAACATGGATGATAGACCTCAAAGTGAGGCAGGAGCCTATAAAAATCCTAGAGGAGAACATAGGCAATAACCTCTATGACATCAGCCACAGTAACTTCTTTCAAGATATGTCTCCAAAGGCAATGGAAACAAAAGTGAAAATGAACTTTTAGGACTTCATCAAGATCAAAAGCTTCTGCAGAGCAAAGGAAACACTCAACAAAACAAAGAGGCAACCCATGGAATGAGAGAACATATTCACAAATAACACTTAAGGCAAAGGGCTCATATCCAAGATCCATAAAGAACTCCTCAAACTCAAAACTCAAAAAACAAATAATCACGTCAAAAATGGGCAGAAGACATGAACAGACACTTCTCCAATGAAGACATACAAATGGCTAACAGACACATGAAAAAAAATTTCATCATCACTAGCCATCAGGGAAATTCAAATCAAAACCACATTGAGATACCACCTTACATCAGTTAGAATGGGGAAAAAAATTAGCTAGACAGTAAACAACAGGTGTTAAAGAGGATGTGGAGAAAGGGGAACCCTCTTACACTGTTGGTGGGAATGCAATTTGGTGCAGCCACTTTGGAAATCAGTGTGGAGATTCCTTAAGAAATTAAAAATAGAACTTCCCTATGACCCTGCAATTACACTACTGGGTATTTACCCCAAAGATACAGATGTATTGAAAAGAATGTCATCTGTACCCCAATGTTCATACCAGCAATCATCACAATTGCCAAACTCCAGAAAGAGCCAAAATGCCCTTAAACAGATGAATGGATAAGGAAGATGTGGTCCATTTATACTATGGAATATTATGCCTCCATCAGAAAGGATGAATCCCCAATTTTTGTATCAAGATGGACATGACTGGAGAAGATTATGCTGAGTGAAATAAGTCAAACAGAGTCAACTATCTTATGGCTTGACTTACTTATGTAGCATAAAAAATAACATAGAGGACATGGGGAGGAGAGGAGAAGGGTGTTGGGGGAAATCAGAGTGGGAGATGAACCATGAGAGACTGGACTCTGAGAAACAAACTGAGGGTTTTAGAGGTGTGGGGTGTGGGGGTTTCAGTGATCCTGGTGGTCAATATTAAGGAGGGCATGTATTGCATGGAGCACTGGGTGTGATCCATAAACAATGAATCTTGGAACACTGAAAAAAATAAAATAGAGTTAAAAAAAAAGCAAAACCCATCTATATGCTATCTACAAGATACTCAATTTAAACTATAAGACACCTCCAGGGGGTGCCTGGGTGGCTCAGTTGGTTAAGCGACTGCCTTCAGCTCAGGTCATGATCCCAGAGTCCTGGGATCGAGTCCCACATCGGGCTCCCTGCTCCTTGGAGAGTCTGCTTCTCCCTATGACTTTCTCCCCTCTCATGCTCTCTCTCACTGTCTCTCTCAAATAAATAAATAAAATCTTTAAAAATAAACATAAATAAATAAATAAATAAATAGACTATAAGACACCTCCAGATTGAAAATTAGAGGATATGGAGAACAATTTATAATGCTAATGGATACGAAAAGAAAGCTGCTGTAGCAATTCTCATTTCAGACAAATTAGATTTTAAACCAAAGATCATAGTAAGGGAAGAAGAGGGAGTCTAGATCATACTTAAGGTCTCTATCCAACAAGAAGATTTAATAATTATAAATATTTATGCCCCCAACTTGGTAGAAGCCAATTATATCAACCAATTAATAACCAAATTAACAAAGTACGTTGATAATAATACCATAATTGTTGATGACTTCAACACACTACTCTTAGTAATGAAGAGATCATCCAACCTGGTGATCAACAAGGAACCAAGGGCTTTGAATGATATACTGAACCAGAAGGACTTCACAGATGTATACAGAACATTCCATGCTAAAACAACAGAATATACATTCTTCTGGATTGCATATGGAATGTGCTTCAGAATAGATCATTTACTGGGTCACAAATCACATGTCAACTGATACCAAAAGATTGGGATAATTCCCTGCATATTTTCAGAACATAATGCTTTGAAAATGAACTCAAACACAAGAGGAAACTTGAAAGGAACTCAAATACATAGAGATAAGAGCATCCTACTAAAGAATGAATTGGTAAACTAGGAAATTAAAGAATTTTTAAAAAAAATCATAGACACAAATGAAGAGGCAAACACAACTGGTCAAAACTGTGGGATGCAGCAAAGGTGGTCTGAATAGGGAAGTATACAGCAAAACAAGCCTTTCTCAAGAAATAAGAAAAGTCTCAAATACACAAGCTAACCTTACTCCTAAAGGATCTGGAGAAAGAATAGGAAATAGAGCCTCAACTCAGCAGGAAATGAGAAATAATAAAGATTACAGCAGAAATTAATGGAATAGAAACCAAAAGAGCATAGAACAGATCAACAAAACTAGAAGCTGATTCCTTGACAGAATTAATAAGATTGACAACCCCCTAGCCAGACTTATCTAAAAGAAAAGAGAAAGGACCCAAATAAATAAAATCATTAGTGAAAGAGGAGAGATCCCAACCAACACCAAGGAAATACAAACAATTTTAAGAACACATTATGAACAATTATATGCCAAAAAAAATTAGGCAATATGAAGAAATTGATGCATTCCTAGAGACTTATAAACTACCAGGACTGAAACAGGAAAAAATAAAAAAGCTAAACAGACCCATAACCAGCAAGGAAATTGGAGCAGTAATAAAAAATTTCCCAACAAACAAGAGTCCAGGGCTATATAGCTTCCTAGGGGAATTCTACCAAACATTTAAAGAAGAACTAACACCTATTCTTCTGAAGCTGTTTCAAAAAATAGAAAGGGAAGGAAGAATTGCAAACTCGCTCTATGCAGCCAGCATTACCTTGATCCCCAAACCAGGCAAAAACCCCATCAAAAAGGAAAATAACGGACCAATATCCCTGATGAATATGGATGTCAGAATTCTCACCAAGTTACTAGCCAATAGCATCCAACAGTACATTAAAAGGATTATTCATCAACACCAAGTGTGCTTTATTCCTGGGTTGTAAGGGTGGCTCAACACTCACAAATCAATGTGATAGAACACATTAATTAAAAAAAAGGAAAAGAACCATATAATCCTCTCAATGTAGAAAAAAAAAATTGACAAAATACATCATCTTTTCTTGAAAAGAACCCTCCTCCATGTAGGAACAGAGGGAACATACCTTAATATCATGAAACCATATAAAGAAGACCCACAGAGAATATGACCCTCAATGGAGAAATAATCCTAAAATTTCTATGGAACCAGAAAGGACCCAGAGTAGTCAGAGGAATGTTGAAACAGAAAACCAAAGCTGGTGGCATCACAATTCCAGACTTCAAACTCCATTGTAAAGCTGTAATCATCAAGATAGTATGGAACTGGCACAAAAACAGACACATAGATCAATGGAACAGAATGGAGATCCCAGAAATGGACCCTCAGCTCTATGGTCAACTAATTTTTGACAAAGCAGGAAAGAATATCCAATGGAGGAGGGAGGAGTCAAGATGGCGGAGAAGTAGCAGGCTGAGACTACATCAGGTAGCAGGAGATCAGCTCGATAGCTTATCTAAACATTGCAAACACCTACAAATCCAACAGGAGAGCGAAGAGAAGAAGAACAGCAACTCTAGAAACAGAAAATCAACCACTTTCTGAAAGGTAGGACTGGCGGAGAAGTGAATCTAAAATGACGGGAAGATAGACCGTGGGGGGAGGGGCCAGCTCCCAGCAAGCGGCGGAGCAATGGAGCACAAACTCAGGACTTTTAAAAGTCTGTTCCACTGAGGGACATTGCTCCAGAGGCTAAACCAGGGTGAAGCCCACGCGGGGTCAGCATGGCCCCAGGCCCCGCAGGGTCACAGAAGGATCGGGGGTGTCGGAGTGTCACAGAGCTCGCAGGTATTAGAACGGAGAAACCGGCTGCAGAGACAGAGCCGAGGACTGAACTCTCAGCTCGGAGTTACCTTGAACTGTCGCGGGCTGGGTGAGCTCGGAGCGCGGCTAGAGGCTGGGAATACAGGAGTGATTGGGTGCTGTCCTCTGGGGACGCACTGAGGAGTGGGGCCCCAGGCTCTCAGCTCCTCTGGGCTGGAATCTAGGAGGCCGCCATTTTCATACCTGTCCTCCGGAACTCTACGGAAAGCGTTCAGGGAACAGAAGCTCCCAAAAGCGAACCCGAGCCGATTACTTAGTCCGGCCACCGGTAAGGGCGGTGCAATCCCGCCTCGGGCAAAGACACTTGAGAGTCACTACAACAGGCCCCTCCCCCAGAAGATCAACAAAATATCCAGCCAGGACGAAGTTCATCTATCAAGGAAAGTAGGTTCAATTCCTAAGACAGCAGCGCAATTCCAGAGGAGGAGAAAGCAAAGCACGGAACTCATGGCTTTCTCCCCATGATTCTTTAGTCTTGCGGCTACTTCAATTTTTTTTTTCTTTTTTCAATTTTTTTTCTTTTTTCTTCTTCTGCTAAATTTTTAAAAAAACTTTTACCCTTTTCTTTTTTAACGTTTTTTGACTAGTTTATCTAAATATATATATTTTTTCTTTCTTTTTTATATTTTTTCTTTATTTGCTTTATTTTTTAAATTTTTTTCTTTTTTTTTTCCTGAACCTCTTTTTATCCTCTTTCTCCCCCCCCACAATTTGGAGTCTCTTCTCATTTAGTTACAGCACATTTTTCTGCGGTCTTTGCCACCCTTTTAGTATTTTATTTGCTCCTTCATATCTTCTTATCTGGACAAAATGACAAGGTGGAAAAAATCACCACAAACAAAAGAACAAGAGACAGTACCGAAGGCTAGGGACCTAATCAACACAGACATTGGTAATATGTCAGATCAAGAGTTCAGAATGACGATTCTGAACATTCTAGCTGGGCTCGAAAAAGGCATGGAAGATATTAGAGAAACCCTCTCTGGAGATATTAAAGCCCTTTCTGGAGAAATTAAAGAAATAAAATCTAACCAAGTTGAAATCAAAAAAGCTATTAAAGAGGTGAAATCAAAAATGGAGGCTCTCACTGCTAGGATCAATGAGGCAGAAGAAAGAATTAGTGATATAGAAGACCAAATGACAGAGAATAAGGAAGCCGAGCAAAAGAGGGACAAACAGCTACTGGACCATGAGGGGAGAATTCGAGAGATAAGTGACACCATAAGACGAAACAACATTAGAATAATTGGGATTCCAGAAGAAGAAGAAACAGAGAGGGGAGCAGAAGGTCTATTGGAGAGAATCATTGGAGAGAATTTCCCTAATATGGCAAAGGGAACAAGCATCAAAAACCAGGAGGGGCAGAGAACCCCCCTCAAAGTCAACAAGAATAGGTCCACACCCCGTCACCTAATAGTAAAATTTACAAGTCTTAGTGACAAAGAGAAAATCCTGAAAGCAGCCCGAGAAAAGAAGTCTGTAACATACAATGGTAAAAATATTAGATTGGCAGCAGACTTATCCACAGAGACCTGGCAGGCCAGGAAGAGCTGGCATGATATATTCAGAGCACTAAACGAGAAAAACATGCAGCCAAGAATACTCTATCCAGCTAGGCTATCATTGAAAATAGAATTGAAAAAGCTTCCAGGACAAACAACAACTGAAAGAATTTCCAAACACCAAACCAGCTCTACAGGAAATATTGAAAGGGGTCCTCTAAGCAAAGAGAGAGCCTAAAAGTAGTAGATCAGAAAGGTACAGAGACAATATACAGTAACAGTCACCTTACAGACTAACAATGGCACTAAATTCATATCTCTCAATAGTTACCCTGAATGTTAATGGGCTAAATGCCCCAATCAAAAGACACAGGGTATCAGAATGGATAAAAAAACAAAACCCATCAGTATGTTGCCTACAAGAAACTCATTTTAGACGCGAAGACACCTCCAGATTTAAAGTGAGGGGGTGGAAAACAATTTACCATGCTAATGGGCATCAGAAGAAAGCTGGGGTGGCAATCCTTCTATCAGATCAATTAGATTTTCAGCCAAAGACTATAATAAGAGATGAGGAAGGACACTATATCCTACTCAAAGGGTCTGTCCAACAAGAAGATCTAACCATTTTAAATATCTATGCCCCTAACGTGGGAGCAGCCAACTATATCAACCAATTAATAACAAAATCAAAGAAACACATCAATAATAATACAATAATAGTAGGGGACTTTAACACTCCCCTCACTGAAATGGACAGATCATCCAAGCAAAAGATCAACAAGGAAATAAAGGCCTTAAATGACACCCTGGACCAGATGGACATCACAGATATATTCAGAACATTTCATCCCAAAGCAACAGAATACACATTCTTCTCTAGTGCACATGGAACCTTCTCCAGAATAGATCACATCCTGGGTCACAAATCAGATCTCAACAGGTATCAAAAGATTGGGATTATTCCCTGCATATTTTCAGACCACAATGCTCTGAAGCTAGAACTCAATCACAAGAGGAAAGCTGGAAAGAACCCAAATACATGGAGACTAAACAGCATCCTTCTAAAGAATGAATGGGTCAACCAGGAAATTACAGAAGAATTGAAAAAATTCATGGAAACAAATGATAATGAAAACACAATTGTTCAAAATCTGTGGGTCACAGCAAAGGCAGTCCAGAGAGGAAAATATATAGTGGTACAAGCCTTTCTAAAGAAACAACAAAGGTCTCAAGTACACATCCTAACCCTACACCTAAAGGAGCTGGAGAAAGAACAAGAAAGAAACCCTAAACCCAGCAGGAGAACATAAATCATAAAGATCAAAGCAGAAAACAATGAAATAAAAACCAAAAAAAAAAAAAAAAAAAAAAAAGAAAAAATCAAGGAAACTAGGAGCTGGTTCTTTGAAAGAATCAATAAGATTGATAAACCCCTGGCCAGACTCATCAAAAAGAAAAGAGAAAGGACCCAAAGAAATAAAATCATGAATGAAAGAGGAGAGATCACAACTAACACCAAAGAAATACAGACAATTATAAGAACATACTATGAGCAACTCTACGTCAACAAACTTGACAATCTGGAAGAAATGGATGCATTCCTAGAGACATATAAACTACCACAACTGAACCAGGAAGAAATAGAAAACCTGAACAAGCCCATAACCAGTAAGGAGATTGAAACAGTCATCAAAAATCTCCAAACAAACAAAAGCCCAGGGCCAGACGGCTTCCCAGGGGAATTCTACCAAACATTTAAAGAACTAATTCCTATTCTCCTGAAACTGTTCCAAAAAATAGAAATGGAAGGAAAACTTCCAAACTCATTTTATGAGGCCAGCATCACCTTGATCCCAAAACCAGACAAGGATCCCACCAAAAAAGAGAACTACAGACCAATATCCTTGATGAACACAGATCCAAAAATTCTCACCAAAATACTAGCCAATAGGATTCAACAGTACATTAAAAGAATTATTCACCACGATCAAATGGGATTTATTCTAGGGCTGCAGGGTTGGTTCAACATCCGCAAATCAATCAAAGTGATACAACACATTAATAAAAGAAAGAACAACAACCATATGATACTCTCAATAGATGCTGAAAAAGCATTTGACGAAGTACAGCATCCCTTCCTGATCAAAACTCTTCAAAGTGGAGGGATAGAGGGCACATACCTCAATATTATCAAAGCCATCTATGAAAAACCCACCACAAATATCATTCTCAATGGAGAAAAACTGAAAGCTTTTCCGCTAAGGTCAAGAACATGGCAGGGATGTCCATTATCACCACCGCTATTCAACATAGTACTAGAAGTCCTAGCCTCAGCAATCAGACAACAAAAAGAAATTAAAGGCATCCAAATTGGTAAAGAAGAAGTCAAACTATCACTCTTCGCAGATGACATGATACTATATGTGGAAAACCCAAAAGACTCCACTCCAAAACTGCTAGAACTTGTACAGGAATTCAGTAAAGTGTCAGGATATAAAATCAATGCACAGAAATCAGTTGCATTTCTGTACACCAACCACAAGACAGAAGAAAGAGAAATTAAGGAGTCAATCCCATTTACAATTGCACCCAAAACTATAAGATACCTAGGAATAAACCTAACCAAAGAGGCTAAGAATCTATACACAGAAAATTATAAAGTACTCATGAACGAAATTGAGGAAGACACAAAGAAATGGAAAAATGTTCCATGCTCCTGGATTGGAAGAATAAATATTGTGAAAATGTCCATGCTACCTAAAGCAATCTACACATTCAATGCAATCCCTAGTAAAATACCATCCATTTTTTTCAAAGAAATTGAACAAATAATCCTAAAATTTATATGGAACCAGAAAAGACCTCGAATAGCGAAAGGAATATTGAAAAAGAAGGCCAAAGTTGGTGGCATCACAATTTCGGACTTCAAGCTCTATTACAAAGCTGTCATCATCAAGACAACATGGTACTGGCACAAGAACAGACACATAGATCAGTGGAACAGAATAGAGAGCCCAGAAATCGACGCTCAACTCTATGGTCAACTTATCTTCGACAAAGCAGGAAAGAATGTCCAATGGAAAAAAGACAGCCTCTTCAATAAATGGTGCTGGAAAATTGGACAGCCACATGCAGAAAAATGAAATTGGACCACTTCCTTACACCATACACGAAAATAGACTCCAAATGGATGAAGGACCTCAATGTGAGAAAGGAATCCATCAAAATCCTTGAGGAGAATGCAGGCAGCAACCTCTTCGACCTCAGCCGTAGCAACATCTTCCTAGGAACAACGGCAAAGGCAAGGGAAGCAAGGGCAAAAATGAACTATTGGGATTTCATCAAGATCAAAAGCTTTTGCACAGCAAAGGAAACAGTTAACAAAACCAAAAGACAACTGACAGAATGGGAGAAGATATTTGCAAACGACATATCAGATAAAGGGCTAGTATCCAAAATCTATAAGGAACTTAGCAAACTCAACACCCAAAGAACAAACAATCCAATCAAGAAATGGGCAGAGGACATGAACAGACATTTCTGCAAAGAAGACATCCAGATGGCCAACAGACACATGAAAAAGTGCTCCACGTCACTCGGCATCAGGGAAATACAAATCAAAACCACAATGAGATATCACCTCACACCAGTCAGAATGGCTAAAATTAACGGTCAGGAAATGACAGATGCTGGCGAGGATGCGGAGAAAGGGCAACCCTCCTCCACTCTTAGTGGGAATGCAAGCTGGTGCAACCAATCTGGAAAACAGCATGGAGGTTCCTCAAAATGTTGAAAATAGAACTACCCTATGACCCAGCAATTGCACTACTGGGTATTTACCCTAAAGATAAAAACGTAGTGATCCGAAGGGGCACGTGTACCCGAATGTTTATAGCAGCAATGTCTACAATAGCCAAACTATGGAAAGAACCTAGATGTCCATCAACAGATGAATGGATCAAGAAGATGTGGTATATATACACAATGGAATACTATGCAGCCTTCAAAAGAAATGAAATCTTGCCATTTGCGACAACGTGGATGGAACTAGAGGGTATCATGCTTAGTGAAATAAGTCAATTGGAGAAAGACAACTGTCATATGATCTCCCTGATATTAGGACATGGAGAAGCAACATGGGGTGTTAGGGGGATAGGAGAAGAATAAATGAAACAAGATGGGATTGGGAGGGAGACAAACCATAAATGACTCTTAATCTCACAAAACAAATTGTGTGTTGCTGGCGGGAGGTGGGATTGGGAGGGGGCTATGGACATTGGGGAGGGGAGGCGAACCATAAGAGACTATGGACTCTGAAAAACAACCTGAGGCTTTTGAAGGGTCAGGGGTGGGAGGTTGGGGGAACAGGTGGTGGGTAATAGGGAGGGCACGTTCTGCATGGAGCACTGGGTGTTGTGCAAAAACAATGAATACTGTTACGCTGAAAAAAATAAATAAAATGGAAGAAAAAAAAGAATATCCAATGGAAAAAGGACAATTTCCTCAACAAATGGTGTTAGGAAAATGGGATAGCCACATGTAGTAGAATGAAACTGGGCCATTCTTACACCATATGCAAAGATAAACTCAGAATGGATGAAATAACTCAAAGAAGAGAAAGGAATCCATCAAAATCCTAGAGGAGGAGGGAGGAGTCAAGATGGCAGGCTGTAGCCTGCCTGAGAAGTAACAAGCTGAGATGACATCAGGTAGCAGGAGATCAGCTAGATAACTTATCAAACCATTCCAAACACCTACAAATCCTACAGGAGATGGAAGAGAAGAAGAGCAACAATTCTAGAAACAGAAAATTAACCACTTTCTGAAAGGTAGAACCAGCAGAGAAGTGAATCCAAAGCAATGGGAAGATAGACCTTGGCGGGAGGCGCCGGCTCCCAGCAAGCTGCAGAGCAATGTAGCACAAAATGAGAACTTTTAAAAGTATGCTCCACTGCAGGATATTGCTCCAGAGGCTAAACCGGGGAGAAGCCCACGTGGGGACAGTGTGGCCTCAAGTCCCACGGGGTCACAGAATGGTTGGGGGTCTCTGAGTTTCATAGAGGTCACAGGTATTAGAGCGGGGAAGCTGGCTACAGAGATGGAGCCAAGAAGTGAGCTCTCAACTCAGGGCTACCTGGAACTGTAATCCATGGCACAGGACACTGCTCTGAGAGTGGGGTACCCACAAGATCCTGGGAGACCCCCCCAGAAGAGCTCAGGAATCTGTGGGGTCCAGAGACTCTAGGCAGGGAGGGGGGCTGTGTGCCAGAGACAGAGATGCTTGGTCACTGGCTGGGTGAGCTCAGAGAGCAGCCAGAGGCCAGGGAGACAGGAGTAATTAAGCACTTTTCTTTGACGGCACACTGAGGAGTGAGGCTCTGAGCCCCCGGCTCCTCCAGGCTGGAGATTGGGAGGCCTCCATTTTCATTCCTGTCCTCTAGAACTCTACAGAAAGCATTCAAGGAACAAAAGCTCCTGAAAGGGAACATGAGAGGATTACTTAGCCAGGCCCCTGGTAAGGGCAGTGCAATTCTGCCTCCAGCAAAGACACTTGAGGATCACTACAACAGGCCCCTCCCCCAGGAGATCAACAAGAAATCCAGCCAAGACCAAGTTCACTTACCAAGGAGAACAGAGGAATTCCAGAGAAGGAGAAAGCAAAGCATGGAATTCATGGCTATCTCCCCATGACTCCTTACTCTTGCAAAGTTAATTATTTTTTTAAATTTTTGTTTCTTCTGCTAATTTTTTAACCTTAACCCTTTCCTCTTTTAAAGTTTTTTAATAAGTTTATCTTAACAATACCTTTCATTAAAAAAAATATCTTTTTTGAACCGTCATTATTATAGTCATATTTTATCCTTCATTGTATCTAACTTTGTTGTATACACATGGGGTTTTTCTTCCAAAAAATTTGGGGGGCGCCTGGGTGGCTCAGTGGGTTAAGCCGCTGCCTTCAGCTCAGGTCATGATCTCAGGGTCCTGGGATCGAGTCCCGCATCGGGCTCTCTGCTCAGCAGCGAGCCTGCTTCCCTCTCTCTCTCTCTGCCTGCCTCTCTGTCTACTTGTGATCTCTCTCTGTCAAATAAATAAATAAAAAATAAATAAATAAATAAATAAATAAATAAAAATAAAAATAAAAAAAATAAAAAATTTGGGGTACAACTACTTCTAATAGATCAGAATATACCCTAAATCTAGCACCAGGCTTGTTCTAGACCCCAGTCTGAGCAAATTCTCTCCACCTTCTTTTTCTTTATTCTCCCAACCAACTAAACGTATCAACTCTTTTTTAGAAAGTAAAAAAATAATTTGTTTCATCTTTATACTCATATTCCATCCCTTCATTGTGTTTCCCTTATATATGTTTTCATTCTTTAAAATTTGGGGATGTAGTTTCTTCTAAGAGACCAATATACTCCCCAAAGTAGTGGGTGCCCCTTTTCTAGTGAACAGTTTAATATATATATATATATATACACATATATATATGTATATATATATACATATATATATATATATTTGTTTTCTTTTTTAATATTTTTTAATATTTTTCATTATTTAAAAAATATTTTTAATATTTTTTTTTCTGAACTTCTTTTAACCCGCTTTCTGCCTCCCCCCCCCACGATTTGGGGTCTCCTCTGATTTGGTTAAAGCACATTTTTTCTGGGGTCTTTGACACCCATTTAGTATTTTATTTGCTCCTTCATATATTCTTATCTGAACAAAATGACAAGGCAGAAAATCTCACCACAAAAAAAAAAAGAAAAAAAGAACAAGAGGCAGTACTGAAGGCTAGGGACCTAATCAATACAGACATTGGTAATATGTCAGATCTAGTGTTCAGAATGATGATTCTTGAGGTTCTACCCAGATTCGAAAAGGTCATGGAATATATTAGAGAAATTCTCTCCAGAGAGATAAAATCCCTGCCTGGAGAAATAAAAGAAATAAAATCTAACCAAGTTGAAATAAAAAAAGCTATTAATGAGGTGCAGTCAAAAATGGAGGCTCTGCGACACCTGGGTGGCTCAGTGGGTTAAAGCATCTGCCTTTGGCTCAGGTCATGATCTTAGGGTCCTGGGATCGAGTCTCACATCGGGCTCTCTGCTTGGTGGGGAGCCTGCCTTCCCCTCTCTCTCTCTCTCTCTCCCTGCCTCTGAGTCTGCTTGTGATCTCTGTCTGTAAAATAAATAAATAAAATCTTAAAAAAAAAAATGGAGGCTCTCACTGCTAGGATAAATGAGGCAAAAAAAAAAAAAAAGAATTAGTGATATAGAAGACCAAATGACAGAGAATAAAGAACCTGAGCAAAAAATGAGACAAATACTGGAACAAAAGGGAAGAATTTGAGAGAGAAGTGACACCATAAGATGAAACAACATTAGAATAATTGGGATTCCAGAAGAACAAACAGAGAGGGGAGCAGAAGGTATATTGGAGAGAATTATTGGAGAGAATTTCCCTAATATGGCAAAGGGAACAAGCATCAACATCCAGGAGGTCTAGAGAAACCCCCTCAAAATCAATAAGAATAGGTCCACACCCTCTTACCTAATAGTAAAATTTACAAGTCTTAGCGACATAGAGAAAATCCTGAATGCAGCCTGGGAAAAGAAGTCTGTAACATACAATGGTAAAAATATCAGATTGGCAGCGGACTTTTCCACAGAGACATGGCAGGCCAGAAAAAACTGGCATGATATATTCAGAGCACTAAACGAGAAAAACATGTAGCCAAGAATACTACATCCAGCTAGGCTATCATTGAAAATAGAAGGAGAGATAAAAAGCTTCCAGGACAAACAAAAACTGAAAGAATTTGTAAAAACTAAACCAGCTCTACAGGAAATATTGAAAGAGGTCCTCTAAGCAAAGAGAGACCCTAAAAGTAGTAGATCAGAAAGGAACAGAGACAATATACAGGAACAGTAACCTTATAGCCAATACAATGACACTAAATTCATATCTCTCAATAGTTACCTTGAATGTAAACGGGCTGAATGCCCCATTCAAAAGACACAGGTTATCAGAATTGATAAAAATAAATAAATAAATAGACATCACTATGCTGCCTACAAGAAATTCATTCTAGACCCAAAGACACCTCCAGATTTAAAGCCAGGGTAACATGCTGATGGGCATCAAAAGAAAGCTGGGGTGGAAATCCATATCAGATCAATTAGATTTCAAGCCAAAGACTATAATAAGAGATGAGGAAGGACACTATATCATACTCCAAGTCTCTGTCCAACAAAATGATCTAACAATTTTAAATATCTCTCCCCCTAACATGGGAGCAGCCAACTATATAAACCAATTAATAACAAAATCAAAGAAACACATTGGCAATAATACACTAATAGTAAGGGACTTTTAACACTCCCCTCACTGAAATGGACAGATCATCCAAGCAAAAGATCAACAAGGAAATAAGGACCTGAAATGACACACTGAACCAGATGGACATCACAGATATATTCAGAACATTCCATCCCAAAGCAACAGAATACACATTCTTCCCCAGTGCACATGGAATATTCTCCAGAATAGCACATCCTGGGTCATAAATCAGGTCTCAACCAGTATCAAAAGATCGGGATCATTCCCTGCCTCTTTTCAGACCAGAATGCTCCAAAGCTAGAACTCAATCACAAGAGGAAATTTGGAAAGAACCCAAATACATGGAGACTAAACACCATCCTTCTAAAGAATGAATGGGTCAACCAGGAAATTAAAGAAGAATTGAAAAAAAATCATGGAAACAAATGATAATGAAAACACAACAGTTCAAAATCTGTGGGACACAGCAAAGGCAGTCCTGTGAGGATAATATATAGTGATACAAGCCTTTCTCAAGAAACAAGTATGGTCTCAAATACACAACCTAACCCCACACCTAAAGGAGCTGGACAAAGAACAACAAAGAAAGCCAAAACCCAGCAGGAGAAGAGAAATCATAAAGATCAGAACAGATATCAATGAAATAGAAACAAGTGAACAACAACAACAAAAAAAAACACAATAGAACAAATCAATGAAACTAGGAGCTGGTTCTTTGAAAGAATTAATAAGATTGATAACCCCCTGGCCAGACTTATCAAAAAGAAAAGATAAAGAACCCAAATAAATAAAATCAGGAATGAAAGAGGAGCGATCACAACCAACACCAAAGAAATACAAACAATTATAAGAACACACTATGAGCAACTCTATGCCAACAAATTTGACAATATGGAAGAAATGGATGCATTCCTAGAGACATATAAATGACCACAACTGAACCAGGAAGAAATAGAAAACCTGAACAGACCTATAACCAGTAAGGAGATTAAAACAGTCATCAAAAATCTCCAAACAAACAAAAGGCCAGGGCCAGACGGCTTCCCAGGGGAATTCTTCCGAACATTTAAAGAAGAATTAATCCCTATTCTCCTGAAACTGTTCCAAAAAATAGAAATGGAAGGAAAACTTCCAAACTCATTTTATGAGGTCACCATCACCTTGATTCCAAAATGAGACAAGGATCCCATCAAAAAAGAGAATTGCAGACCAGTATCCTTGATGAACACAGATGTGAACATTCTCACCAAAATACTAGCCAATAGGCTCCAACAGTACATTGAAAGGATTATTCACCACGACCAAGTGGGATTGATTCCAGGGCTGCAAGGTTGGTTCAACATCCACAAAGCAATCAATGTGATACAACACATTAATAAAAGAAAGAACAAGAACCATATGATACTCTCAACAAAGGCTGAGAAAGCATTTGACAAAGTACAGCATCCCTTCCTGATCAAAACTCTTCAAAGTGTAGCGACAGAGGGCACATACTTCAATATCATCAAAGCCATCTATGAAAAACCCACCGCAAATATCATTCTCAACGGAGAAAAACTGAAAGCTTTTCTGTTAAGGTCAGGAACATGGCAGGGATGTCCATTATCACCACTGCTATTCAACATAGTACTAGAAGTCCTAGCCTCAGCAATCAGACAACAAAAAGAAATTAAAGGCATCCAAATCGGCAAAGAAGAAGTCAAACTATCACTCTTTGAAGATGATATGATACTAAATGTGGAAAACCCAAAAGTCTCCACTACAAAACCGCTAGAACTTGTACAGGAATTCAGGAAAGTGTCAGGATATAAAATCAATGCACAGAAATCAGTTGCATTTCTTTACACCAATAACAAGACAGAAGAAAGAGAAATTAAGGAGTCAATCCCATTTACAGTTGCACTCAAAACCATAAGATACCTAGGAATAAACCTAACCAAAGAGGCAAAGAATCTATACTCAGAAAACTATAAAGTACTCATGAAAGAAATTGAGGAACACACAAAGAAATGGAAACATGTTCCATGATCCTTGATTGGAAGAACAAATATCGTGAAAATGTCTATGCTACCTAAAGCAATCTACACATTTAATGCAATCACTATCAAAAACCCATCCATTTTTTTTTTCAAAGAAATGGAACAAATAATCCTGAAGTTTATATGGAACCAGAAAAGACCTTGAATAGCCAAAGGAATGTTGAGAAAGAAAGCCAAAGTTGGTGGCATCACAATTCCAGACTTCAAGCTCTATTTCAAAGCTGTCATCATCAAGACACTATGGTACTGGCACAAAAACAGACACATAGATCAATGGAACAGAAGAGAGAGCCCAGAAACAGACCCTCAATTCTATGGTCAACCAATCTTCGACAAAGCAGGAAAGAATGTCCAATGGAAAAAAGACAGCCTCTTCAACAAATGGTGTTGGGGAAATTGGACAGCCACATGCAAAAAAAAGAAATTGGATCATTTCCTTACACCACACATGAAAATAGACTCAAAATGGATGAAGAACCTCAATGTGAGAAAGGAATCCATCACAATCCTTGAGGAGAACACAGGCAGCAGCCTCTTTGACCTCAGCTGCAATAACTTCTTCTTGGGAACATTGCCAAAGGAAAGGGAAGCAAGGGCAAAAATGAACATTGGGATTTCATCAAGATCAAAAGCTTTTGCACAGCAAAGGAAACAGTTGACAAAACCAAAAGACATCTGACAGAATGGGAGAAGATATTTGCAAATGACGTATCAGATAAAGGGCTAGTATCCAAAATCTATAAGGAGCTTAACAAACTCAACACCCAAAGAACACATAATCCAATCAAGAAATGGGCAGAGGACATGAACAGACATTTCTGCAAAGAAGATACCCAGATGGCCAACAGACACATAAAAAAACGCTCCACATCCCTCAGCATCCAGGAAATACAAATCAAAACCCCAATGAGATACCACTTCACAGCAATCAGAATGGCTAAAATTAACAAGTCAGGAAATGACAGCTGCTGGCGAGGATGCGGAGAAAGGGGAACCCTCCTACACTGTTGGTGGGAATGCCAGCTGGTGCAACCACTCTGGAAAATAACATATAAGTTCCTCAAAAAGTTGAAAATAGAGCTATTCTATGACCCAGCATTTGCACTACTCGGTATTTACCCTAAAGATACAAACGCAGTGATCCGACAGGGCACGTGCACCCAAATGTTTATAGCAGCAATGTCCACAATAGCCAAACTATGGAAAGAACCTAGATGTCCACCAACAGATAAATGGATGGCAAAGAGGTGGTATATATACATACAATGGAATACTATGCAGCCATCAAAAGAAATGAAATCTTGCCATTTGCGATGACATGGATGGAACTAGAGGGTATTATGCTTAGCGAAATAAGTCCATCAGAGAAAGATAACTATCATATGATCTCCCTGATATGAGGATGTGGAGATGCAACATGGGGGGTTTGGGGGGTAGGAAAGGAATAAATGAAACAAGTTGGGATCGGGAGGGAGGCAAACCGTAAGAGACTCTTTATCTCACAAAACAAACTGAAGGTTGCTAGTGGGAGGGAGTCCGCAGAGGGTGGTTGGGTTATGGACATTGGGGAAGGTATGTGCTATGGTGAGTGCTGTGAAGTGTGTAAACCTGGCGATTCACAGACCTGTACCCCTGGGACTAATAATACATTATATGTTTATTATAAAGTAAAAAATTAATAAAAATAAGACAAAGAATACTCCTCAGTTTGAGGGTAATGAGCACTTACAAGTGAAATAAAAAGTGTAAATGATGTCATCTATTTCATAATGTACCTTAGGCCTGCAGTATGCAGACATTTTCCCATTATTAACAAGGTTATTTAGTTTATTATTTTTAAGTATAATATATCTTATGTGGGAGTAAATTATTAAACTAGACTTCTCCTATCCCAACACATTAGTTTTTCTTCCCACTGACTTGGCAACCTTTTTCCCATGTGCATGTGTGTGATGTACATTTTTCTTCTCTGGCATCACTAAATTATCCTTTCTAATATTATGTCCCTGTCCTTCCTTATTTTTTATTGTTTCCAACAAAGTAATTTTCCTTGAGGAAATTTTCAGTGATATTTGCCTTTCCATGCATTATAAGAACATCAACAGTAGAGAATATGAATAAGTTCATCTGAGTTGGGACAGGTGGGAACAATGGCAAGCTGACTAGGGGAATAGCAGAGGATTGCTTTAAAATGTGGTTTTATGAGGAATAGTAGGCAGAAAAGGTCTTTGAAAGAGTTAGTGCACAAGAAAATCTAAAATATATCACATTCTTTGATCAACCTACCACAAGAATACTCTCTCCATGGTGTCTATTGCCCACCAGGTTAAATCCTTTAGATAACTGGTATTTCACTTCTCAGTGTGGAACCATCTTTGATGTGAAATACCCCTATTACTCCCCAAGTGCTCTTTTCCCCCTCTACACCATAAACATTGACCACTTTTCATCTGTTTATTTAAATATTGATATAATATAATACAAACTTCTCTTCTTACTTTCTTAATTTGCTGATCCTCAAATAATCAAGAAACATTGTAAAAATTTTACACAGTCTTGAGGACAGATGCTGTAATCCTTATCCTGGTATTGCATATGTCTAGAGGAAATAGGAAAATGCTTAAAATGGTTCCAGATAATTCCAAAGAGAAAGGCATAAACTGCTGCCTGAAGCAGAAGGCTGGAGAAGACTGCCTATGTCATCAAAGCAGCTGTTCTCATCCAAAACGGTAGAAGAATTCAGATTCCAGCTGGGTAACAAAAGTGGAGATATTAAATATGTAATTTTGATTAAAATATTTCTTCTATAATTTTCACACATTTTTAACAAACGTTTTCCTTTTTGGCCTCAATTAAGAGTCAACATGGCTCAGTGAGAAAACACACACATACACACAGACACAAATATAACTGGGACTATGGGTTTAGCCTTGTGCAAAATTATTTTTTATGATCTTGGATAAGAATATTCACTTCCATGGATTATATGATGCTCACCTAAAAATAGTTGCAAAGTAATCAATTTTGGTATATCTCAGTGAAAGAGAAAACATTGTCATTGTTCTGATGAAAGTATGTTGTATAAATTCATAAAGAATGTCATATTTCTACCTTTAAATAAACAGGGACTATTAACTGAAAGTAGAGAAGGAGGAGATGGTATTTAACAGATAATATAATTAAAAAAAAAAAAAAAAAAAAAAAAAAAAAAAAAAAACAGATAATATAATTTATATATATATAATATATATATATAATATATATAATATATATATAATATATAATATATATATAATTATATATATAATATAATATAACAGATAATATAATTTTGAGTATATAATAGTTGTAAAATTAACTTCTCACATGGTACATATTTACAGAAGATATGTGACTATGGTCTGTTGCAATAAACAATAGTTTTAAAAATTTAGAGTTATTAGAAGAAATTAAGATGGTATAAAGAAGATTATATTTAGTAACAAAGGTGTTTTGAAACAAGGAAATAAATCTATAAACCATAAAGGAAAAGACTGACTAATTGAACTATAGAATTTTAAAATTTCTTTATGACTTAAACACCATCAGCACAACCAATTGTATAATTAGAATATGTATTTTAATAATGTATAACAAAAGGAATTAAAGGCCATATATAAAGAGATTTTATAATTCAATAAAAATAAAACTACCTGATGGAAAATTTGTCACATACATGAAAAGACTATAAAAGAAATATAAACAAAGTTATATAATATTGGAACGCATAAATACAAAGTCAATAAACATACAAGGAAATCATTCACACCAATAATAAGGAAATTAAAATTAAAACATCATAGTATTTTTCATCTATAAGTAAAGAGGTATTCTCATAAAGTAATGACAGATATGTAAATGATTACAGTTTTTTGGCATATGAATGAATACATTTAAAAAGAACAACATTTCTGTTATAAGAAATGTCTGTCCTACATATGTCATGTGTTTAAAGACATATGGATAAGGATATTCACTGAAGTATTATTTTAGTAGAAAAATATTTGAAACACCCTAATTTTCCAAAAACAAACAGCTGATTAAATACTTTTTGTACATACAAATATGTGGCCCTTAGAAAGAATGAAATGAAACTATTGTCAAGCACTGTCAGGGATTTGAGATTTTACCCTACTTGGAAGTTAATGACTTAGTGTTCCACAGCTGTTAGCAGAATACATGAAACTCCTGGGTCAAATTCAAATAATTTTATTATTCATGGCACAGCAAGCATAAAGAAATTCATGTTCATAAAAAGTTTCCCCTGACTAAAGAGATGATACAGAGGGTCTAGCCTGGATGTTACACATATAGTAGGTTTGTATCATAGAGGAGGAATCTGGAGTTTAGGGACTGGAATCTTATATAATGGGTTGTAAGAAAACTTGTTGGAAATTTGCCCTGGGGGAAATGTTACCTTTATTATTTTATTATAGTTCACAGTGACCATACCTTCACCTTTTCCCCCAAGAGGGAGACATCTCTATTTTCCAAAGCTATTTTCTCTACACACATTCTTGAAAAAGTAGTTCTGAACAAAAAGAGGTTAGTACCTCTACCTTCAACTGGTGCAGAAACAAGAGACCCATAAAAAATTTTCTCCCGGGGCACCTGGGTGGCTCAGTGGATAAAGCCTCTGCCTTCAGCTCAGGTCATGATCTCAGGGTCCTGGGATCGAGCCCCACATTGGGCTCTCTGCTCCACGGAGAGCTTGCTTCTTCCTCTCTCTCCGCCGGCCTCTCTGCCTACTTGTGTTCTCTCTCTCTCTGTCAAATAAATAAATAAAATCTTTTAAAAAAAATTCCTCCCAACAATATCCATCTCTCATTTCTACACCATTTTGGCGACTGTCAAATTTTCCCATGAATATGCTGCTACTCTGATTAATTTGACCAACAGGGATAGTATTAACTTGTCAAATATATAATTTAATTAAGGGTACTATAAATAAGGTTCCAAGCATAAAGATGAAACCAATTTGCAATATTGCCTTCAACTATGTGTTTTCCCCAGTCTCAAATTTCTGAATCCAAACAATTAAACAAATACCGTAACTCATTCAGGGTCTACCTTAGAAAGTATCTTAGTCTGCTTAGGCTGCCATAACAAAATACCACAGACCAAATGACTCAAAAGACAGAAATTTATTTCCTCACAGTCTGGCGGCTAGAAATCCAAGATCAAGGTTCCAAACAATTTGATTTCTGGTAAGAGCTCTCTTCCTGGTTTGCACATGGCCACCTTCTTGCAGAGTTCTCACATGGTCTTTCCTCTGTGTGTGTTCATATGCCAGGTTGTGGGGAGGACAGGAGCATGAACCCTCTGGTATCTTTTTTCATAAGGACATTATTCCTATCAGATTGGGGCCTCACCCCTATGATCTCATTTAAACTTAATTACTTCTGTAAAGGCCCTATCTCCAAATACCATCACACTGTGGGGCAGGACTTCAACACATAAATTTGGGGAACAGGGGAGACACAAACATCCAGTCACTAACAGAAAGCCAGGTGTATTTACTCTGAAGTACTTTTTAATTGACTTTTCTAATTGCCCCGAAGTATTAATACGGTTATAAAATATGTTATTGTATAGAACCCACTTTGGTTCATAAAGAGGAAATCTAGGATAACTCTATCTTTTATAATAATCCTGTCCAGTGATTTGAGACTGACTCACATGCCTTCCAGGGCCAAGGCACTATTTCCTTAATATTTGAAGTCCTTTTATAACCATCCCTACAAATCAACATGCTTTCTGCAGAGAAGCAAGTTAATGCTTGTCTTCCACATAAGAAGTACAGAAGGTACATATGAGGTCCAAGGAAAGAAAGTATTGTTTACAATGGGTGAGGCTCCACAAGTGGGGTCCACATTCATCAGATAGCAGGTTTATAGTGCCTCCAGTGTGGCCTGTTGGCCAACTGGCAAACTCTAACATTCCAAATGCAGTATAATATTTGAACTCTTTTTGAAGGGTCTGCCTGAAGGCAGTCAGGTAAATCTGTGCTTTATGCCTATCATCAGCAAGTTGGCAACCTTCTACCCAACAAATTGACTGAGGAGGGACATCTGAGATTATGTATAAGAGTTACAGGGACTGCAGCCATTTACTGTTGTTTCTGATAGACTTCCCAGTGAAGTTAAGGGGAATGGTGATTAATTCATTCTTGGAGCTAGCCAGTAGGATATGAAAGACTCACTAATCAGTTAAATTTAATCTTCTAGCAAGAGTTTGGGAGAGCAGCACAAGGGCATTTTCATTCATGACAAAGAATCTAGGGGTTGTTCTGAAAGATAAAAAAAAAAAAAAACTGCTAATATTTCTCTGTCTCTCTCTTATCTTTCAGCATGTAAGGCATTCCTCTTCCCCCATCTTCACAATATCAGTATATTCTATTCCTGTAACCATACTTTGCCTTTTCAAAAATTATCTCCTGTTCACACCCAGACCTTTCATATGGAAGAGTCAGATTCAATAGGGACGAGGATATTTTTATAAAATTTAATCAGAATTACATTTGAATCCTTCTTTGTTTTAGACTGTCACCTGGAGTGTGCATCAATTATGTTAGCATAGGTCTTTTGTTGGAGGAAATAATGGCATACCATGTTAAGGAATGGTCAGGAAAGAATCCTGAATTTTCAATACAGGTCATTATAATGATTCCCTACCCTTTTGTCCTGATTATTTTCCAGAAATCTGCTGAGAAGAAATGATCTCTTTGTAGGAAAATGTGATTTTAGTGACAAAACTGCCTTACTAAAATGGGCAGATCAGAAGTAGATAAGATTGAAAAATCTTTTTGAGATGGTTTTTGAGGAAGTCAAAAATAATAGATATCTGTGGATGGTAAAAAGCATGAAACATCCATCAGTCCATTGTTGAATCAATTTTGTGATAAAAATAGTACATTATTGTCCGACTTCAAATGATCCAGAAAGCTGAATGTATGACACACATTAATCTGAAGGGCTATGATGGCATGACTAGAATCATCTAATCAAAGTGGAACAGAAACTCTATAGTTTGAGAAACAGATATGAGGCAATAGACTTGGCTTTGAGAAAGGTTCAAAAGTTCATATAGGCATTCTACTATGAGTGGGCAGGGAAATGTGACTTGTGATATGTGGAGTCTCCCACCATGAAACAACCAGGTTGACTTTTGGCAGGGATCACAAGTCTGGCATGCAGCAGTAGTTTCTGCAACCAAAAAAAAAAAAAAAATGTCATTTATTTTGTACCCAGCCTATGATGGTGGATGTGTTACCCTCTACAGCATGGTGGCAGATTCAGGCAACATTGCTGGCAATGTGATCAATACAGACTTAAACAGCAGCTTAATTTTAGTCTCATGAGAGAATGGACTCTCCCACAGCATCACATGAATGACTGTCACAGTTTGTTCAGTAGTCTCTTCCTGTTTCTATAGCTTGCAACTCCACAGAGGGAAGTCTTTAATCTGCCAGTCTCTAATTTTCTAACTGACAACTCAACAGCTAGGCTATTGGCAATAGTAAAAATATAACAAGCTTCATCCAGAAGACTATTGGCCAGAGGCATGAGAACAGACTTTAGTTTTGTCTTCTGAATGGGGTAACCATATCCATGTTTTAAAAATTTCTTTTCAGGGGCGCCTGGGTGGCTCAGTGGTTTAAGCCTCTGCCTTCGGCTCAGGTCATGATCTCAGGGTCCTGGGATCGAGCCCCGCATCGGGCTCTCGGTTCAGTGAGGAGCCTGTTTCTCCCTCTCTCTCTGCCTGCCTCTCTGACTACTTGTGACTTCTCTCTCTCTGTCAAATAAATAAAATATATAAAAAAAATTTCTTTTCAGTGCAACAGAATTAATTGTTTATGCACCACACCCAGTGCTCCATGCAATACATGCCCTCTTTAATACCCACCACCTGGATCCCCCAACCTCCCACTCCCTGCCCCTTCAAAACCCTCGGATTGTTTTTCATAGTCCATAGTCTCTCATGGTTCATCTCCCCTTCCAATTTCCCTCAACTCCTTTCTCCTCTCCATCTCCCCATGTCCTCCATGTTCTTTGTTATGCTCCACAAATAAGTGAAACCATATGATAATTTACTCTTTCTGCTTGACTTATTTCACTCAGCATAATTTCTTCTAGTCCCGTCCATGTTGATACAAAAGTTGGGTATTCATCTGTTCTGATGGAGCCATAATGCTCCATAGAGTATATGGACCACATCTTCCTTATCCATTCATCTGTTGAAGGGCATCTTTTTCTTTCCACAGTTTGGCAACCGTGGCCATTGCTGTTATAAACATTGGGGTACAGATGGCCTTTCTTTTCACTACATCCATATCTTTGGGGTAAATACCCAGTAGTGCAATTGCAGGGTCATAGGGAAGCTCTATTTTTAACTTCTTGAGGAATCTCCACACTGTTTCCCAAAGTGGCTGCACCAACTTGCATTCCCACCAACAGTATAAGAGGCTTCCCCTTTCTCCACATCCTCTCCAACACATGTTGTTTCCTGTCTTGCTAATTTTGGCCATTCTAACTGGTGTAAGGTGATTTTATGTGGTTATGTGATCAATGTGGTTTTAATTTGAATCTCTCTGAGGGCTAGTGATGATGAACATTTTTTCATGTGTCTGATAGCCATTTGTATGTCTTCATTGGAGAGGTGTCTATTCATGTCTTCTTCCCATTTTTTGACATGATTATCTGTTTTGTTTGTGTTGAGTTTAAGAAGTTCTTTGTAGATCCTGGATATCAACCTTTGTCTGTAATGTCATTTGTGAATATCTTCTCCCATTCTGTGTGTTGCCTCTTTGTTTTGTTGACTATTTCCTTTGCTGTGCAGAAGCTTTTGATCTTGATGAAGTCACAAAAGTTCATTTTCACTTTTGTTTCCTTTGCCTTTGGAGACATATCTTGAAAGAAGTTGCTGTACATAAAGATAAACTCAAAATGGATAAATGACCACAACGTGAGACAGGAATCCATTAGAATCCTAGAGGAGAACATAGGTAGTAACCTCTTCAATATCAATCATATCCATTTTCAATTCTGTATAGGTGGAGTTGAGGTTTAACAGGTACCACAGTCCAGTGGATCCTGTTGTTTCAGATTAGCCTATCAGTGAACCTGGCACAGGCATTTATGGGAAACTATGAATTTAGGGCTCCATTGAACCAGCAGTTTTCCTTCAGGTGGCAGAGTGAGCAATAAATTATCCCCCGAAGAGAGAGCTGCCACTATTTAAATGTAAAAACAAGAGTCTACTGGGACCATACTGGCTGCATTATTGAACAAACTATTTCCATTTAAAGTGAGTCTTGTTGAGGCTTCCTTACCTTATTAGTCATCAAGTCTGGCTTGATCCACCCAAGTGGGTGGAAAATAAATCTATCAGCCTGGAGAGTCACAGGATCTCCTTGGCTCAAGTGTTAAGTTTTGACAAAAACCCCAATAGCAACTTATTAGCTGTTTTTCAAAAGAAGTGATGAATCCAAAACCCCAAGGGTATCTCCACATGGAGACTGTTTCCCTTTCTCAGATGGTTTGATTGGAAAAATCATGAGTCATAGAGACTTACAGCTCAAAGGTGTCAATAAGGCTATGGGCCTTAAATGTACTAACACTTCTATATGTGTGGATTTTTTCTAGTTGGGATGATCTTCTTTGATAAAAGAGGAAAGGAAGTACAAGCATGTAACATCAATCTATTATACATGTAAATGTAGAGGCAAGAGTAACATTAAACTAACCAAAAGTACCCTACACATAAAGCCATGTTAGCTTCGTTTTCCTTTTGTAAACACAATAAAAAATCCATCAGTTGAATCTGAACCCCCTTTCCCACAATACCCTGATCAGGAAGGATGTTGTTTCGGTTTCCTGTATACAATGGAGACATCAAAGTTTTAATTTTTCTCCTTTCTAAAGTTCCCTGGCAAGTTATTTGGATTCATACAGCTCTTGGTCCTTCTTGAAGTCAAGCTCCATACTTAATTATCTTTGCACCTAAAGAAACTATGGCTACAGTTAAAGGGGAAGGAGGAAAAAGGATATGGAGGAAAGCAATGGCTGCATGTAAGTATAGAAGACACTCAGTTTTGAGAAGTGGGAGGGTACTCATGGATAAACTAAATGAACGTAAGTTTTTGTATATTTTAGATCTACCCAAAACTCTGGACTTCATTGTTGCCATCATTTATTTCACCTTTGGAGATCTTCTGACTCAGTTGCTATATCCACATTGCTTTTCAGCAGGGATCTGGGTTTTTTACTCCACTGTGGTGATAAAATCCATTCTTCCTCCCTCCTGGAGGAGAGTAGGGACAATAAAAATACCATTTTGTGGTTTCTTTCAATATTACCACTTATTTCTCAGTCTCTAAACACTCAGTAACAGGCAGGACAGTGATGGTCTTTTACTATTTGTCTCTGTCATCTGTGCAACAACATGTACTATTGCATCTCAGATAATCATTTCATATCCCAAACTTGCAAGAACCTCATCCTTTCTCTTCCAAAAGCCATTTCTCTATCAGTGTCCTAAATCTATCATCAAAAGCTGTCAAAAACAGTTGAAGGTCTGAAATCTTCTACTTGCCATCTAAGAAGTTAACCCACTTAGTTTCATGGATACTGCAAAAGACATGAGACTTCAGAGTCAGAGACAAAGTTCTTGATAACTCACAATACAGTAAACAGGATGAACTTCCTGTTTGTGTCTATTACCCTTGAGCCCAAGTCCCACAGGGACAACACAGAACAGTGCAGGTAGATGTCATGCATATAGTGGGTTTGTGTCATGCCTGAAAAAGTGCAAGTTTAGGAATCAGAATCTTTTAAAATGAGTTGCAAGCAAACCTGCTTGAAATGTTCCCTGGAGGGACACATAATCTTTATTATACCAAACAGTGAAAAACAAACAAACAAATAAACTGGCTTTTGCTCTGGAGAGAGACATTGTTATTATCTTTCAAAGCTCTTTACAAATTTCCTTCAAAAAAAAAAAAAAAGAGAACAAAATGGCAGTTAGTACCTCTGTTCACAGAAACATGAGAGCTTTTGAAACGTGCCTCCCCTAAAATATTTGTATTGTAATGTAACAATATATAAGTCATAGTGTTAAATAATAATGTTTAAAGGCAATATGTATAGCATGATCTTGCTTATGTAAGGAAATATGCTTGGGTTGTGCTCTTCTTAAAGTTTCCATACTGCTTAAATCTTAAACAATAAGAATGTTTTCAGGTATTATTTATATAATAATAAGTAATATAAAATAAATTGAATAGAATGAAGAGCCTATAAAACATTAAGATTGTTTTTAAGTACAGGAATGTTTCTCTACAAGTTATTATAACTATTATTAAAATGTTAATTAAATAATTTGAAATTCCTGCTAAGAGAAAGTCATTATTTAAATAGATTCTATTGTAATTTATAAGGTGTATTTTACTGAGATAAGTTTGAAAAGCTGCTGCATTTCTAAAAAGTCAGAGCATTTAAATTTCAAGTAACAAAGCAGTTACAATGTAAATATCTATTGTTATGTTTTTTCTTCTTCAGAACAGAAAAAAAGTTCATGTCTTTGTGATTGAAAAAAAAATGTGTGTATATGGGCTACTCAGACACACACACTTTAAATAAACATATACACATAGGCAAAAATGGATTTATGTGTTTTATTATATCCAAACACAGAGACATGATTTCTATTTTTAACACCTTTTTTTTGTCTCTCTGTCTCCACTTTCTTTTATGTGAAAAATAACAAAGAACTTTAATAAAACTGTCAGCTGAATAAATAACTTCACAGAGCCATTTGCTTATTTTTATTTCTTTCATTCATTCGTTCATGAAGTATTTTTTTCAATACTTAAAATGTGCCAAGCACTCTTCGAGATATTAACCATGGAGTGGTTAACAACAGTCTGCTCTCATAAAATTTGATATTCTAATTTTGGAAAACCAACAAAAAACAAATATACACTCTAATGTGCTACAAATAATAAAAAGTAAAGAAATACAATTTTCATAAGTATGTTCTCATAGAACGGTAAGAGAAAGCTCTGTGGGGAACAAACACATGTAAGAAGTGAGATAATATGTCATGCAAAGTTGATAAAGAAGGCATCCCCCCTCAAAATGATATCTTAAACTTACCACAAAGGTTTTAAAAGCCCAGTAGTCTTAACTTGCATAAAAGAATATCAGCCCAATAGTTATCTTTCCAGATAAGGTTGAAGGAATGACAAGAACAAAGTTTTGTTGAGCCATGATGATTTGAAAGACAATGAATTTATAAGTTACTTACCTCTTCAAAAAGTATAGACTCTCTTTTTGAAGTTTTATATTGGAATATTTCATATTTAATGTGATAGAGAATAATTTTGAAAAAAGCATAAACACCCATCTACGTACGACCCAACTTTCTCAAATCTAAACATTTTATTTGTCTCACATGTGATTTTATTTATTTTATTTTATTTTTTATTTTTTTTCCCATTTTATTTATTTTTTCAGTGTAACAGTATTCATTCTTTTTGCACAACACCCAGTGCTCCATGCAAAACGTGCCCTCCCCATTACCCACCACCTGTTCCCCCAACCTCCCACCCCTGACCCTTCAAAACCCTCAGGTTGTTTTTCAGAGTCCACAGTGTCTTATGGTTCACCTCCCCTTCTAAATTTTTTTTTTTTAATAAACATATAATGTATTTTTATCCCCAGGGGTACAGGTCTGTGAATCGCCAGGTTTACACACTTCACAGCACTCACGATAGCACTTACCCTCCCCAATGTCCATAGCCCCCTCCCCCTCTCCCAATTCCACCTCCCCCCAGCAACCCCCAGTTTGTTTGTGAGATTAAGAGTCATTTATGGTTTGTCTCCCTCCCAATCCCATCTTGTTTCATTTATTCTTCTCCTATCCCCCTAACCCCCCATGGTGCTTCTCCATGTCCTCATATCAGGGAGATCATATGATAGTTGTCTTTCTCCGATTGACTTATTTCACTAAGCATGATATGCTCTAGTTCCATCCACGTCGTCACAAATGGCATGATTTCATTTCTTTTGATGGCTGCATAGTATTCCATTGTGTATATATACCACTTCTTCTTTATCCATTCATCTGTTGATGGACATCTAGGTTCTTTCCATAGTTTGGCTATTGTAGACATTGCTGCTATAAACATTCGGGTACACGTGCCCCTTCGGATCACTATGTTTGTATCTTTAGGGTAAATACCCAGTAGTGCAATTGCTGGGTCATAGGGTAGTTCTATTTTCAACATTTTGAGGAACCTCCATGCTGTTTTCCAGATTGGTTGCACCAGCTTGCATTCCCACCAACAGTGGAGGAGGGTTCCCCTTTCTCCACATCCTCGCCAGCATCTGTCATTTCCTGACTTGTTAATTTTAGCCATTCTGACTGGTGTGAGGTGATATCTCATTGTGGTTTTGATTTGTATTTCCCTGATGCCGAGTGACGTGGAGCACTTTTTCATGTGTCTGTTGGCCATCTGGATGTCTTCTTTGCAGAAATGTCTGTTCATGTCCTCTGCCCATTTCTTGATTGGATTGTTTGTTCTTTGGGTGTTGAGTTTGCTAAGTTCCTTATAGATTTTGGATACTAGCCCTTTATCTGATAGGTCGTTTGCAAATATCTTCTCCCATTCTGTCAGTTGTCTTTTGGTTTTGTTAACTCTTTCCTTTGCTGTGCAAAAGCTTTTGATCTTGACGAAATCCCAATAGTTCATTTTTGCCCTTGCTTCCCTTGCCTTTGCCGTTGTTCCTAGGAAGATGTTGCTATGGCTGAGGTCGAAGAGGTTGCTGCCTGCATTCTCCTCAAGGATTTTGATGGATTCCTTTCTCACATTGAGGTCCTTCATCCATTTGGAGTCTATTTTCGTGTGTGGTGTAAGGAAGTGGTCCAATTTCATTTTTCTGCATGTGGCTATCCAATTTTCCCTGCACCATTTATTGAAGAGGCTGTCTTTTTTCCATTGGACATTCTTTCCTGCTTTGTCGAAGATTAGTTGACCATAGAGTTGAGCGTCGATTTCTGGGCTCTCTATTCTGTTCCACTGATCTATGTGTCTGTTTTTGTGCCAGTACCATGCTGTCTTGATGATGACAGCTTTGTAATAGAGCTTGAAGTCCGGAATTGTGATGCCACCAACTTTGGCTTTCTTTTTCAATATTCCTTTGGCTATTCGAGGTCTTTTCTGGTTCCATATAAATTTTAGGGTTATTTGTTCCATTTCTTTGAAAAAAATGGATGGTATTTTGATAGGGATTGCATTAAATGTGTAGATTGCTTTAGGTAGCATGGACATTTTCACAATATTTATTCTTCCAATCCAGGAGCATGGAACATTTTTCCATTTTTTGTGTCTTCCTCAATTTCTTTCATGAGTACTTTATAATTTTCTGCATATAGATTCTTAGCCTCTTTGGTTAGGTTTATTCCTAGGTATCTTATAGTTTTGGGTACAATCATAAATGGGATTGCCTCCTTAATTTCTCTTTCTTCTGTCTTGTTGTTGGTGTACAGAAATGCAACTGATTTCTGTGCATTGATTTTATATCCTGACACTTTACTGAATTCCTGTACAAGTTCTAGCAGTTTTGGAGTGGAGTCTTTTGGGTTTTCCACATATAGTATCATATCATCTGCGAAGAGTGATAGTTTGACTTCTTCTTTACCAATTTGGATGCCTTTAATTTCTTTTTGTTGTCTGATTGCTGAGGCTAGGACTTCTAGTACTATGTTGAATAGCAGTGGTGATAATGGATATCCCTGCCGTGTTCCTGACCTTAACAGAAAAGCTTTCAGTTTTTCTCCATTGAGAATGATATTTGCGGTGGGTTTTTCATAGATGGCTTTGATAATATTTAGGTATGTGCCCTCTATCCCCACACTTTGAAGAGTTTTGATCAGGAAGGGATGCTGTACTTTGTCAAATGCTTTTTCAGCATCTATTGAGAGTATCATATGGTTCTTGTTCTTTCTTTTATTAATGTGTTCTATGACATTGATTGATTTGTGGATGTTGAACCAACCTTGCAGCCCTAGAATAAATCCCACTTGATCGTGGTGAATAATCCTTTTAATGTACTGTTGAATCCTATTGGCTAGTATTTTGGTGAGACTTTTTGCATCTGTGTTCATCAAGGATATTGGTCTGTAGTTCTCTTTTTTGGTGGGATCCTTGTCTTGTTTTGGGATCAAGGTGATGCTGGCCTCATAAAATGAGTTTGGAAGTTTTCCATCCATTTCTATTTTTTGGAACAGTTTCAGGAGAATAGGAATTAGTTCTTCTTTAAATGTTTGGTAGAATTCCCCTGGGAAGCCGTCTGGCCCTGGGCTTTTGTTTGTTTGGAGATTTTTGATGACTGTTTCAATCTCCTTACTGGTTATGGGCCTGTTCAGGTTTTCTATTTCTTCCTGGTTCAGTTGTGGTAGTTTATATGTCTCTAGGAATGCATCCATTTCTTCCAGATTGTCAAGTTTGTTGGCGTAGAGTTGCTCATAGTACATTCTTATAATTGTCTGTATTTCTTTGGTGTTAGTTGTGATCTCTCCTCTTTCATTCATGATTTTATTTCTTTGGGTCCTTTCTCTTTTCTTTTTGATGAGTCTGGTCAGGGGTTTATCAATCTTATTGATTCATTCAAAGAACCAGCTCCTAGTTTCATTGATTTTTTCTATTGTTTTTTTGGTTGCTATTTCATTGATTTCTGCTCTGATCTTTATGATTTCTCTTCTCCTGCTGGGTTTAGGGTTACTTTCTTGTTCTTTCTCCAGCTCCTTTACGTGTAGGGTTAGGTTGTGTACTTAAGACCTTTCTTGTTTCTTGAGAAAGGCTTGTACCGCTATATATTTTCCTCTCAGGACTGCCTTTGCTGTGTCCCACAGATTTTGAACTGTTGTGTTTTCATTATCATTTGTTTCCATGAATTTTTTCAATTCTTCTTTAATTTCCTGGTTAACCCATTCATTCTTTCGAAGGATGCTGTTTAGTCTCCATGTATTTGGGTTCTTTCCAGCTTTCCTCTTGTGATTGAGTTCTAGCTTCAGAGCATTGTGGTCTGAAAATATGCAGGGAATAATCCTAATCTTTTGATACCGGTTGAGACCTGATTTGTGACCCAGGATGTGATCTATTCTGGAGAAGGTTCCATGTGCACTAGAGAAGAATGTGTATTCTGTTCCTTTTGGGTGAAAAGTTCTGAATATATCTGTGATGTCCATCTGGTCCAATGTGTCATTTAAGGCCTTTATTTCCTTGTTGATCTTTGGCTTGGATGATCTGTCCATTTCAGTGAGGGGAGTGTTAAAGTCCCCTACTATTATTGTATTATTATTGATGTGTTTCTTTGATTTTGTTATTAATTGGTTGATATAGTTGGCTGCTCCCACGTTAGGGGCATAGATATTTAAAATGGTTAGATCTTCTTGTTGGACAGACCCTTTGAGTAGGATATAGTGTCCTTCCTCATCTCTTATTATAGTCTTTGGCTGAAAATCTAATTGATCTGATAGAAGGATTGCCACCCCAGCTTTCTTCTGATGCCCATTAGCATGGTAAATTGTTTTCCACCTCCTCACTTTAAATCTGGAGGTGTCTTCACGTCTAAAATGAGTTTCTTGTAGGCAACATACTGATGGGTTTAGTTTTTTAATCCATTCTGATACCCTGTGTCCTTTGTTTGGGGCATTTAGCCCATTAACATTCAGGGTAACTATTGAGAGATATGAATTTAGTGCCATTATTAGCCTGTAAGGTGACTGTTACTGTATATTGTCTCTGTACCTTTCTGATCTACTACTTTTAGGCTCTCTCTTTGCTTAGAGGACCCCTTTCAATATTTCCTGTAGAGCTGGTTTGGTGTTTGCAAATTCTTTCAGTTTTTGTTTGTCTTGGAAGCTTTTTATCTCTCCTTCTATTTTCAATGATAGCCTAGCTGGATAGAGTATTCTTGGCTGCATGTTTTTCTCGTTTAGTGCTCTGAATATATCATGCCAGCTCTTTCTGGCCTGCCAGGTCTCTGTGGATAAGTCTGCCGCCAATCTAATATTTTTACCATTGTATGTTACAGACTTCTTTTCTCAGGCTGCTTTCAGGATTTTCTCTTTGTCACTAAGACTTGTAAATTTTACTATTAGGTGACGGGGTGTGGACCTATTCTTGTTGACTTTGAGGGGGGTTCTCTGCATCTCCTGGATTTTGATGCTTGTTCCCTTTGCCATATTAGGGAAATTCTCTCCAATGATTCTCTCCAATAGACCTTCTGCTCCCCTCTCTGTTTCTTCTTCTTCTGGAATCCCAATTATTCTAATGTTGTTTCGTCTTATGGTGTCACTTATCTCTCGAATTCTCCCCTCATGGTCCAGTAGCTGTTTGTCCCTCTTTTGCTCGGCTTCCTTATTCTCTGTCATTTGGTCTTCTATATCACTAATTCTTTCTTCTGCCTCATTGATCCTAGCAGTGAGAGCCTCCATTTTTGATTTCACCTCTTTAATAGCTTTTTTGATTTCAACTTGGTTAGATTTTATTTCTTTAATTTCTCCAGAAAGGGCTTTAATATCTCCAGAGAGGGTTTCTCTAATATCTTCCATGCCTTTTTCGAGCCCAGCTAGAATGTTCAGAATCGTCATTCTGAACTCTTGATCTGACATATTACCAATGTCTGTGTTGATTAGGTCCCTAGCCTTCAGTACTGTCTCTTGTTCTTTTGTTTGTGGTGATTTTTTCCGCCTTGTCATTTTGTCCAGATAAGAAGTTATGAAGGAGCAAATAAACTACTAAAAGGGTGGCAAAGACCCCAGAAAAATGCGCTGTAACCAAATCAGAAGAGACCCCTAATTGTGCGGGGGAGAAAGGGGTAAAAACAGGTTCTGAAAAAAAAAAGAAAAAAAAATAAAACAAATAAAAAATATAAAAAAGAAAGAAAAATATATATATTTAGATGAACTAGTCAAAAAAACGTTAAAAAAGAAAAGGGTAAAAGTTTTATAAAATTTAGCAGAAGAAGAAAAAAGAAAAAAGAAAAAAAAATTGAAAAAAGAAAAAAAAAAATTGAAGTAGCCGCAAGACTAAAGAATCATGGGGAGAAAGCCATGAGTTCCATGCTTTGCTTTCTCCTCCTCTGGAATTGCTCTGCTATCTTAGGAATTGAACCTGCTTTCTCCTTGATAGATGAACTTCATCCTGGCTGGATATTTTGTTGATCTTCTGGGGGAGGGGCCTGTTGTAGTGACTCTCAAGTGTCTTTGCCCGAGGCGGGATTGCACCGCCCTTACCGGCGGCCGGACTAAGTAATCTGCTCGGGTTCACTTTTGGGAGCTTCTGTTCCCTGAACGCTTTCCGTAGAGTTCCGGAGGACGGGAATGAAAATGGCGGCCTCCCAGTCTCTGGCCCGGAGGAGCCGAGAGCCTGGGGCCCCACTCCTCAGTGCGCCCCCAGAGGACAGCACCCAATCACTCCCGTATCCCCAGGCTCTATTCGCGCTCCGAGCTCACCCAGCCCGCGACCAGTTCAAGGTAACCCCGAGCTGAGAGTTCAGTCCTTGGCTCTGTCTCTGCAGCTGGCTTCTCCGTTCTAATACCTGCGAGCTCTCCGACATTCTGACACCCCCGATCCTTCTGTGACCCTGCGGGGCCTGGGGCCACGCTGACCCCGCGTGGGCTTCACCCTGGTTTAGCCTCTGGAGCAATGTCCCTCAGTGGAACAGACTTTTAAAAGTCCTGATTTTGTGCTCCGTTGCTCCGCCGCTTGCCGGAAGCCGGCCCCTCCCCCCGCGGTCTATCTTCCCGTCATTTTAGATTCACTTCTCCGCCAGTCCTACCTTTCAGAAAGTGGTTGATTTTCTGTTTCTAGAGTTGCTGTTCTTCTTCTCTTCGCTCTCCTGTTGGATTTGTAGGTGTTTGCAATGTTTAGATAAGCTATCGAGCTGATCTTCTGCTACCTGATGTAGTCTCAGGCTGCTACTTCTCCGCCATCTTGACTCCTCCTCCTCACATGTGATTTTAAAGAAATAAAATATCATATATACAGTTGAAGAAATAAAATATTACATATACAGTTGAAGACTCCTACATACTTTTCTACTCTCCTGAATTCATTTCCCCTACCTCCTTCTCTAGAAATTACCACTTTCCCATATTTTGTGTTTGGGTGCATGGTGTAGACTATATCAAATACCTCTTATACAGAATTCATCTTGGCCTCACCAGTATCTTATGCTTGCCATTGCTGTGGATACAATTATTGTGCCAGATCTGACCAGTTTTATGTGAAAGACATTTTATAGCACTTTACTTCAGGCCCAAATTGTATACGTTTGGTTTCTATCCTCTTTTTTATCCTTCTGGTTTCTCTATTGCAGCAGTGACCATGAGGCTCTGTAAGAGCCCATTCAGGTTTCCTGCAGATACAACCTGGAAATATGAAAAAGTAAATAATCTGTTAGGCAAAACTTTGATCATCAGTATGGAGGTTAATGGATAAATTCCATCCTCTTACTCTCCCTAAACAGAGTTATGAGATACGTTTCATATGGGTAATCAGATGGTCCTGTGAGATAAATCAACCAGTGACCTATAAAGGTTGCCAAGTTTATAATGCATCCTTGTCTTGGCTGTTTTACATTTTCTGCTTTGTTTACCCTGTCCCTCACTCATGCCCCCTAAGATCATATACCCTGACAAACTACTTACATATAAACTTTTGCCACATGCTTTGCTTTCTAAGTAATTCAGGGTATGATAATTGTCTTTTGGTGCATCAGAGCATTTAACTTTAATATAGTCAGTTTGTACACTTTTCCCCCTTGTGGTTAGGTTTTTGCAATAACTGTAAGAAATTCTCCCCTAATCCAAGGTCATGAATATATTCTCCTGTATTTTCTTCTAAATGGTGTAAAGTTTAAGAATCTACTTTTTTATTTTCCCTAAATGGATAATCAGTTATCTTAACAACATTTACCGAATGAATAATCCATCCTTTCCCAAATTTTATTATGGAAATTTTCAAATAGACAGAGAAGTTACATAAAAATAATGGTGTTTAATGTGTCAATTAACCTTTGGTTAAAAAAATGGCATACTTGCTTGAGCTGTATCTCTCTGTATAAATAAATTGTGTAACTGCTTTTTTAAACTAGAGTTCAATCAAGGTTAATGCGTTGTAAGTCTTTAAATATTAAATGTAGAGTTGTACTCATTTTTATTTCATAACAGTGATAATTTGAAAACAACAGGCCAGTTGTCAGATATAATACCTTCATTCTAGATCTGATTTTTTCCTCTGGGTGTTGTTTAACATTGTCCTCTATCCCCTATATTTCTTCAAATCTGGAAGGAAGATATGAAGGCTGGATTTGGATCAAGTTAAATAATTTTGTTAACAAATAAGTGATGCTGTGTTCTTTGTATTGTATTATGTCATGATATATGCAATTTTAGTTTTTACTATTATTCATGATACTAAATTTGATTACTTGGTTGATATGATAACTCCCAGTTGCAGCAATTTTAATAGCTAAATTTTCCTGTGTAATTACCAATGACATTTCCCTTAGTGTATTAACTACATAACCCTTATCAAATAACCATTATTCTGTATTTGGTGTGTTTCCTAAAATATTGATTACATACTTATCTTGCTAAACAATGTATAGAATTATTTACATTGCAACGTATAGAGTTTACAATTTTATATAAATGTCATTATCCTTTGTACTTCCTTCTACAATGCTTTTCAAATTGACTGTTTTTGAGATTCAACTATAATGACTCATAAAACTCTATTTTATCAATATGGACAAGGATGCATTATCATATTGGTAACCTCTGTTACATAATATTCTATTAAAAGTCCAGTAAGAAATTGAAAAAAATTACCTAGGAATAATAGTGTAGTGGTTTGAAACATGTTATTTTTATTTTATTATTTATTTATTTATTTAAATTCAATTAGCCAACATATAGTACATATCATTAGTTTCACATGTAGAGTACAATGACCTTTCAGTTGCACATAAAACCCAATGCTCATCACATGTCCCCTCCTTAATGCCCATCACACAATTAACCCATCTTCCCACCTACCTCCCCTCCATGACCCTCAGTTTTGTTTCATTTTTTTTTCTATAGTTAAGAGTCTCTCATGGTTTGTCTAACTATCTGATTTCTTTTCATTCTGTTTTCCTTCACTTCCCCTGTGATCTGTTTTGTTTCTTATATTCCATATATGAGTGAAACCATATAATTGCCTTTCTCCAATTGACTTATTTCACTCAGCATAATACCCTCCAGTTCCACCCACATCAATGTAAATGGTAAGTATTCAATCTTTCTTTTTTTCAAAGATTTTATTTATTTATTTGACAGAGACAGACAGAGATCACAAGTAGGCATAGAGGCAGGCAGAAAGAGAGGAGGAAGCAGGCTTCCAGCTGAGCAGAGATCCTGATGCATGTTCGATCCCAGGACTCTGCTATCATGACCTGAGCTGAAGGCAAAGGCTTAACCCACTGAGCCACCAAATTGTCCCGCACTCATACTTCCTAATGGCTGAGTAATATGCCATTAAACACACACACACACACACACACACACACACACATACACACACACACACACACACAAACACACACACACCTTCTTCTTTAGCCATTCATCTGTTGATGGATATTACAGATCTTTCCACAGTTAATTTATTGTAGACAATGCTTCTGTAAACACTGGGGTGAAGGTACCCCTTCAGATTGATAAATTGATATAAATTGATATGTTTGCAGTAAATACCCAATATTGCAATTATAAAAATATTGCTGTCATAGTGTAGCTCTATTTTCAACTTCTTGAGAACTTTCCATACTGTTTTTCAGAATGGCTGTATAAGTTTGCATTCCTAACAACAGGATAACAGGGTCCTCATTATCTGCATCCTCGCCAAAAATAATATTTCCTGACTTGTTAATTTTAGTCACTGATGGTTGTGAAATGGTATATCATTGTGGTTTTGATTTCTATTTCCCTGATGGCAAGGGGATGTGGAACATTTTTCTTAAGTCTGTTGACCATTTCTATGTTGTCCCTGAAGAAATGTCTATTCATGTCATTGGCCCATTTCTTGACTGGACTATTTACTTTTTGGGGTGTTGAGTTCGATAAGTTCTTAGTAGAGCATGGATACTGTCCTTTATCTGATATGTCACTTGAAAATAACTTCTTTCATTCTGTAGGTTGCATTTTAGGTTTGTTGACTGTTTCCTTTTCTCTGCAGAAGCTTTTTATATTGAAGAAGACCCAAAAGTTCATTTTTGCTTTTGTTTCCCTTGTCTTTGGAGACATGTCTCGCAAGATGCATGTCACAGAGCAAGGTCACAGATGGTTTTGTCTCTGTTCTCCACTAGGATTATTTTTTTTTCTATTTTTTTATAAACATATAATATATTTTTATCCCCAGGGGTATAGGTCTGTGAATCGCCAGGTTTACACACTTCACAGCACTCACCATAGCACATACCTTCCCCAATGTCCATAACCCAACCACCCTCTGCGGACTCCCTCCCACTAGCAACCTTCAGTTTGTTTTGTGAGATAAAGAGTCTCTTACGGTTTGCCTCCCTCCCGATCCCAACTTGTTTCATTTATTCCTTTCCTACCCCCCAAACCCCCCATGTTGCATCTCCACGTCCTCATATCAGGGAGATCATATGATAGTTATCTTTCTCTGATGGACTTATTTCGCTAAGCATAATACCCTCTAGTTCCATCCATGTCATCGCAAATGGCAAGATTTCATTTCTTTTGATGGCTGCATAGTATTCCATTGTATGTATATATACCACCTCTTTGCCATCCATTTATCTGTTGGTGGACATCTAGGTTCTTTCCATAGTTTGGCTATTGTGGACATTGCTGCTATAAACATTTGGGTGCACGTGCCCTGTCGGATCACTGCATTTGTATCTTTAGGGTAAATACCGAGTAGTGCAAATGCTGGGTCATAGAATAGCTCTATTTTCAACTTTTTGAGGAACTTATATGCTGTTTTCCAGAGTGGCTGCACCAGCTGGCATTCCCACCAACAGTGTAGGAGGGTTCCCCTTTCTCCGCATCCTTGCCAGCAGCTGTCATTTCCTGACTTGTTAATTTTAGCCATTCTGACTGCTGTGAAGTGGTATCTCATTGGGGTTTTGATTTGTATTTCCTGGATGCTGAGGGATGTGGAGCGTTTTTTTTATGTGTCTGTTGGCCATCTGGGTATCTTCTTTGCAGAAATGTCTGTTCATGTCCTCTACCCATTTCTTGATTGGATTATGTGTTCTTTGGGTGTTGAGTTTGTTAAGCTCCTTATAGATTTTGGATACTAGCCCTTTATCTGATACGTCATTTGCAAATATCTTCTCCCATTCTGTCAGATGTCTTTTGGTTTTGTCAACTGTTTCCTTTGCTGTGCAAAAGCTTTTGATCTTGATGAAATCCCAATGTTCATTTTTGCCCTTGCTTCCCTTTCCTTTGGCGATGTTCCCAAGAAGAAGTTATTGTGGCTGAGGTCAAAGAGGCTGCTGCCTGTGTTCTCCTCAAGGATTGTGATGGATTCCTTTCTCACATTGAGGTTCTTCATCCATTTTGAGTCTATTTTCATGTGTGGTGTAAGGAAATGATCCAATTTCTTTTTTTTTGCATGTGGCTGTCCAATTTCCCCAACACCATTTGTTGAAGAGGCTGTCTTTTTTCCATTGGACATTCTTTCCTGCTTTGTCGAAGATTGGTTGACCATAGAGTTGAGGGTCTGTTTCTGGGCTCTCTCTTCTGTTCCATTGATCTATGTGTCTGTTTTTGTGCCAGTACCGTAGTGTCTTGATGATGACAGCTTTGTAATAGAGCTTGAAGTCTGGAATTGTGATGCCACCAACTTTGGCTTTCTTTCTCAACATTCCTTTGGCTATTCAAGGTCTTTTCTGGTTCCATATAAACTTCAGGATTATTTGTTCCATTTCTTTGAAAAAAAAATGGATGGGTTTTTGATAGTGATTGCATTAAATGTGTAGATTGCTTTAGGTAGCATAGACATTTTCACGATATTTGTTCTTCCAATCAAGGATCATGGAACATGTTTCCATTTCTTTGTGTGTTCCTCAATTTCTTTCATGAGTACTTTATGGTTTTCTGAGTATAGATTCTTTGCCTCTTTGGTTAGGTTTATTCCTAGGTATCTTATGGTTTTGAGTGCAACTGTAAATGGGATTGACTCCTTAATTTCTCTTTCTTCTGTCTTGTTATTGGTGTAAAGAAATGCAACTGATTTCTGTGCATTGATTTTATGTCCTGACACTTTCCTGAATTCCTGTACAAGTTCTAGCGGTTTTGTAGTGGAGACTTTTGGGTTTTCCACATTTAGTATCATATCATCTTCAAAGAGTGATAGTTTGACTTCTTCTTTGCCGATTTGGATGCCTTTAATTTCTTTTTGTTGTCTGATTGCTGAGGCTAGGACTTCTAGTACTATGTTGAATAGCAGTGGTGATAATGGACATCCCTGCCATGTTCCTGACCTTAACAGAAAAGCTTTCAGTTTTTCTCCGTTGAGAATGATATTTGCGGTGGGTTTTTCATAGATGGCTTTGATGATATTGAAGTATGTGCCCTCTGTCGCTACACTTTGAAGAGTTTTGATCAGGAAGGGATGCTGTACTTTGTCAAATGCTTTCTCAGCCTTTGTTGAGAGTATCATATGGTTCTTGTTCTTTCTTTTATTAATGTGTTGTATCACATTGATTGCTTTGTGGATGTTGAACCAACCTTGCAGCCCTGGAATCAATCCCACTTGGTCGTGGTGAATAATCCTTTCAATGTACTGTTGGAGCCTATTGGCTAGTATTTTGGTGAGAATGTTCACATCTGTGTTCATCAAGGATACTGGTCTGCAATTCTCTTTTTTGATGGGATCCTTGTCTCATTTTGGAATCAAGGTGATGGTGACCTCATAAAATGAGTTTGGAAGTTTTCCTTCCATTTCTATTTTTTGGAACAGTTTCAGGAGAATAGGGATTAATTCTTCTTTAAATGTTCGGAAGAATTCCCCTGGGAAGCCGTCTGGCCCTGGCCTTTTGTTTGTTTGGAGATTTTTGATGACTGTTTTAATCTCCTTACTGGTTATAGGTCTGTTCAGGTTTTCTATTTCTTCCTGGTTCAGTTGTGGTCATTTATATGTCTCTAGGAATGCATCCATTTCTTCCATATTGTCAAATTTGTTGGCATAGAGTTGCTCATAGTGTGTTCTTACAATTGTTTGTATTTCTTTGGTGTTGGTTGTGATCGCTCCTCTTTCATTCCTGATTTTATTTATTTGGGTTCTTTATCTTTTCTTTTTGATAAGTCTGGCCAGGGGGTTATCAATCTTATTAATTCTTTCAAAGAACCAGCTCCTAGTTTCATTGATTTGTTCTATTGTGTTTTTTTTTGTTGTTGTTGTTCACTTGTTTCTATTTCATTGATATCTGCTCTGATCTTTATGATTTCTCTTCTCCTGCTGGGTTTTGGCTTTCTTTGTTGTTCTTTGTCCAGCTCCTTTAGGTGTGGGGTTAGGTTGTGTATTTGAGACCATACTTGTTTCTTGAGAAAGGCTTGTATCACTATATATTATCCTCACAGGACTGCCTTTGCTGTGTCCCACAGATTTTGAACTGTTGTGTTTTCATTATCATTTGTTTCCATGATTTTTTTTCAATTCTTCTTTAATTTCCTGGTTGACCCATTCATTCTTTAGAAGGATGGTGTTTAGTCTCCATGTATTTGGGTTCTTTCCAAATTTCCTCTTGTGATTGAGTTCTAGCTTTGGAGCATTCTGGTCTGAAAAGAGGCAGGGAATGATCCCGATCTTTTGATACTGGTTGAGACCTGATTTATGACCCAGGATGTGCTATTCTGGAGAATATTCCATGTGCACTGGGGAAGAATGTGTATTCTGTTGCTTTGGGATGGAATGTTCTGAATATATCTGTGATGTCCATCTGGTTCAGTGTGTCATTTCAGGTCCTTATTTCCTTGTTGATCTTTTGCTTGGATGATCTGTCCATTTCAGTGAGGGGAGTGTTAAAGTCCCCTACTATTAGTGTATTATTGCCAATGTGTTTCTTTGATTTTGTTATTAATTGGTTTATATAGTTGGCTGCTCCCATGTTAGGGGGAGAGATATTTAAAATTGTTAGATCATTTTGTTGGACAGAGACTTGGAGTATGATATAGTGTCCTTCCTCATCTCTTATTATAGTCTTTGGCTTGAAATCTAATTGATCTGATATGGATTTCCACCCCAGCTTTCTTTTGATGCCCATCAGCATGTTACCCTGGCTTTAAATCTGGAGGTGTCTTTGGGTCTAGAATGAATTTCTTGTAGGCAGCATAGTGATGTCTATTTATTTATTTATTTTTATCAATTCTGATAACCTGTGTCTTTTGAATGGGGCATTCAGCCCGTTTACATTCAGGGTAACTATTGAGAGATATGAATTTAGTGTCATTGTATTGGCTATAAGGTTACTGTTCCTGTATATTGTCTCTGTTCCTTTCTGATCTACTACTTTTAGGGTCTCTCTTTGCTTAGAGGACCTCTTTCAATATTTCCTGTAGAGCTGGTTTAGTTTTTACAAATTCTTTCAGTTTTTGTTTGTCCTGGAAGCTTTTTATCTCTCCTTCTATTTTCAATGATAGCCTAGCTGGATATAGTATTCTTGGCTACATGTTTTTCTCGTTTAGTGCTCTGAATATATCATGCCAGTTTTTTCTGGCCTGCCATGTCTCTGTGGAAAAGTCCTCTGCCAATCTGATATTTTTACCATTGTATGTTACAGACTTCTTTTCCCAGGCTGCATTCAGGATTTTCTCTATGTCGCTAAGACTTGTAAATTTTACTATTAAGTAAGAGGGTGTGGACCTATTCTTATTGATTTTGAGGGGGTTTCTCTAGACCTCCTGGATGTTGATGTTTGTTCCCTTTGCCATATTAGGGAAATTCTCTCCAATAATTCTCTCCAATATACCTTCTGCTCCCCTCTCTGTTTGTTCTTCTTCTGGAATCCCAATTATTCTAATGTTGTTTCATCTTATGGTGTCACTTCTCTCTCAAATTCTTCCCTTTTGTTCCAGTATTTGTCTCATTTTTTGCTCAGGTTCTTTATTCTCTGTCATTTGGTCTTCTATATCACTAATTCTTTCTTCTGCCTCATTTATCCTAGCAGTAAGAGCCTCCATTTTTTATTGCACCTCATTAATAGCTTTTTTTTTTATTTCAACTTGGTTAGATTTTATTTCTTTTATTTCTCCAGAGAGGGTTTCTCTAATATCTTCCATGCCTTTTTCAGCCTGGCTAGAACCTTGAGAATCGACATTTTGAAATCTAGATCTGACATATTACCAATTTCTGCATTGATTAGGTCCCTAGCCTTCAGCACTGCCTCTTGTTCTTTTTTTTTTTTTGTGGTGAGTTTTTCTCCCTTGTCATTTTGTCCAGATAAGAATATATGAAGGAGTAAATAAAATACTCTATGGGTAGCAAAGACCCAAGGAAAATGCTTTAACCAAATCAGAAGAGACCCTAAATCGTAGGGGTGGGGTAAGAAAGGGGGTAAAGAGAAGTTCAGAAAAAATATTGAAAAAGAATACAAATAAAGAAAAAATATAAAAAAGAAAAAAATTATATATATATATATATATTAGATTGGTGACTATAACAGGGTCACCCACTTAATTTTGGCAGTATTTTGGTCTCTTAAATAAACTACCTCCCAAAATTTTAAAGAATGAAAAACATATATAAGGGTAAACCCAATGAAGGGATGGAATATGAGTATAAAGATGAAAAAAATTAAATTTCTAAAAAAGCAGTTGATAAATTAAGTTGGTTGGGAGAATAATGAAAAAGAAAGTGGAGAGAATTTGTTTGGGCTGCAGACTAGAACAATCCCAGTGCTAGATTTAGGGTACATTTTGATCTATTAGAAGACGTTGAACCCAAAATTTTTTTAGAAGAAAAAACCCTATGTGTATACAAAAAATAAAGTTAGATACAATGCAGGATAAAATATGACTATAATAATGAAGGTTCAAAAAAGATTATTTTTTCTTATTAAAAGTATTGTTAAGATAAACTAGTTAAAAAACATTAAATGAGGAAAGGGTAAAAGTTAAAAAAATTAGCAGAAGAAAAATTAAAATTGACAAAAATTAGTTAACTGCAAGACTAAAGAATCATGGGGTGAAAGCCATGAATTCCATGCTTTGCTTTCTCCTCCTCTGGAATTTCTCTGTTCTCCTTGGTAAGTGAACTTGGTCTTGGCTGGATTTCTTGTTGATCTTCTGGGAAAGGGGCCTGTTGTAGTGATTCTCAAGTGTTTTTGCTGGAGGCAGAATTGCACTGCCCTTACCAGACACCAGGCTAATTAATTCGCTCAGGTTGGCTTTCAGGAACTTTTGTTCCCTGAATGCTTTTCATAGAGTTCCAGAAGACAGGAACGAAAACAGAGGCTTCCCAATCTCTGACCCAGAGGAGCCAAGAGCTTGGGGCCCCACTCTTCAGTGCACCTCAGAGAAAAGCGCTCAATCACTCCCATCTCCCTGGCCACTGGCTGTGCTCCAAGCTCACCCGACCTGTGACCATTTCAAGGTAACCCTGAGTTGAGAGCTTGCTCCTTAGCTCTGTCTTGGTAGCTGGCTTATCCACTCTAATACCTGTAAGCTCTGTGACACTCAGACATCCCCGATCCTTCTGTGACTCCACGGGACCTGGGGCCACGCTGACACCAAGTGGTCTTCACCCTGGTTTACAATGTCCCTCAGTGGAGTAGACTTTTAAAAGTTCTGATTTTGTGCTCTGTTGCTCTGTAGCTTGCCAGGAGCTGGCCCCACACCCTGCAGTCTATCTTCCCATCGCTTTGGATTCACTTCTGCATCAGTCCTACCTTTCAGAAAGTGGTTGATTTTCTGTTTCTAGAATTGTTGCTCTTCTTCTCTTTGATCTCCTGTTGGATTTGTAGATGCTTGGAATGGTTTGATATGCTATGTAGTTGATCTCCTGCTACCTGGTGTGGTCTCAGCCTGCTACTTCTCTGCCATCTTGACTCCTCCCTCTGTCTTATTTTTTTTAGATTTAATTATTAATATTAGAGAGAACACATGACCATGAGCAGAGGGGAGGAGGACAGAGGGGGAGAGAGAGAAATCCTCAAGCAGACTCTGCACTGAGTGTGAAGCTCCACACACTTCTTGATCCCAGGACACAGAGATCATGACCTGAGCCAAATCAAGAGTTGGATGCTTAACCAACTAGGCTATGCAGACACCACTCTTTGTCCTATTCTTATAGGTTCCACCCCTCATCTCGATACCAGCTATTATGTATTATAGTACCATGGGATTATGCCTTTCCTCAAGCACTGTACACTTTACAAATTCCTGGTCAGCATTCAAAAGCTAAATTCTCTAACAATAAATCCTTACCCTCCTCTCTTCATAGAGAGTGTAATTATTTCCTGGTTCTGAGCTCGACTATAAGTTCTGAATCTCCACAACTATACTAATAGCACTGTGGTATAATTATTTGTCATCTTCTTTGTCTCCTCCAATAGACTCTGTTCTCATTTGTGGCAGAAGATTATGTATATATATTGCAATTCTGAACCAATGCTTACACTTGACAAAGAGTAGAAATTCAATGAATGTTTAAAGGACCATTATCCATTCTTATTACCATTACTTATGGTTTGAGTTTTTTCATTTTTCAGGTTTCTCCCAAGAGATGTTATAGACTAAGAGCACTGGTCTTGTCTAACATGCAAACTGGTATAGTATAGCCTGAAAAATTGGGCATTTGCTTTTGTGTAGTCTATTTTTTATAAAGGGCACTTTATCATTATATCTGCAAACATCTAAGACTTCTTCCTCTCTTTCCATTATACCCTTTCCTTAACATCTCATTTCCTGAATTACTAGGTATATTACACCAACTACTTCATCACTAAATGTGTTTTTGTTATGACAAATAACACCACTTTTTCATTTTATTGTATGTTTATATTTCACATTATAGTCCAAGGTTTGAAAATGAATGCATGTTGCAGAAAGACTTGTTGCAAGAATATTTTAGCTGTGTTGATCTATCATGTGACTGGCATGAAAAATATCTAATAAGGTGTGGTATTAAGTATTTTTACTACATTGAAGAAAATAAAAAAAGAAGATGAAACTACTCTTCTCATTAAGGAGTAAATGAACTGATTTTTATTCTGGAGGCTAAGAGGAGAAACATTCTGTTAAGGAATTGTTATCATTATTAAATCTTCCTTATAGCACTTGCTATAGTGAAGTATAGAAGGTTCTGATATACATATATTTTTGCATGACTACACTGTTCATACCTGCTCTCCTGATTTTGAAAGTGTATGCAAATACCAAGAGAAACTATGCTTCAAATTCATGTATTTCTCAGAAAAAAAAAAGGAGTTAAGATGGTGGAATAGTAAGAAGATTTTACTCTTGCTTTGTCCCTTGAACACATCTAGATAATTACCAAATCATTCTGAACACCCAGCAAACTTATCTGAGGACTGAGAGAACAAACTGCACAACTAGAGGGAGAAAAGAGACCATATCATGGAAGGTAGGAAGTGTGGTGATGTGACTTGGGGGAGAAAGGAAATGGGTGCTGTGGAAGGTAGGGAGCCCTGATCATGGAGAGAGGAGAGAGAGAAAGAGTGGCCAAGAGAAAGTAGGGCACCACACAGGGGATTGCACAAGAAAAACATTTCCCCAAAACTATTGACTGGGAAAAAAAGACAGGCTGATTATTCTAAGATTTTACTTGCAATGGAGCTGAAAGTCTGAAATTTAAGGTCCACACCATTGCCAGGGTTGAGCCTGGCAGGTATAGTGGTGCTCATGTGGATAAGGATGACAGAGGCCTGGGGGCAGAAGGTATGCTCTGAGGATCCCTTGGTCACACTGGGAGAGACAGTTCCCCTTCTTGGGGTGCACTTGGGAGAAGCTGCACTGCCTCTTAGGAGACAAAAGGGCCCGCAGTCATCATACATTAGAATATAAGCAGAGACACCTGCTGAGGACAGCTAACCTGAATGCTGTTTTTTTGTTATGCTTTCCCATAAACTTCAAATGACTGACTATTCTGCAACTGATTTTCTGGGACAAACCTGTACCAGGCATAGCATGGCAAGCCCTCTCCTGGAGAATCAAGCAGGTCTCTGCCATGCCAGGTCCTTAAAATTAGGATTTTTGAAATGCACCCATGAGACTGAGATAAAATACAGGAGCACGATGTCATCACTAGGCAGGTGGACAGTGTGGAAACAGAGTGAAAGCGGAGATGAGACAGTAGCCTGGGACAGAAGAGGGGAGATTACTCACTTGCTTGAAAAGCAGCAGACATGAACATCCTTCATCAGTGAAAAAAGTAGGCCAATGACATTTTCACATCCCCCCACCAGAACAGAGGGACTTCAGCAAATGGCACAGTACACACAGTGGAGTCTTGAGCCACTTACACCAAGTCTTGCCCCCTGCACTTTGCAGGTGTCTTTTTAATATGGCAACTGTGATTGAGAGTCAGAGCAGCAGCAGGCCTCTCCCACAGAAGACCAGCACAACCCCCACCCCCCCACACACACATAACAGGCCTACCAATCATACATTGCAGCAAGCTACAGTTCTAGTGGGAATAGGACCAGACACAGGCTTTTCTAACAAACAACAACAACAACAACAACAAAAACAAAAACAAAACAAAACAAAACAAAACAAACAAACAAACAAACAAAAAAAACAGAGACCTAGACAAAATGCCAAGACAGAGGAATTTATCCCAAAAGAAAGAGCAAGAAGAGGTCATGGCCAAGAAGCTAATCAAAATAGATATAAGTAATACCCCTGAACCAAAATTTAAAACAACAACCATAAGGATACAACCAGGGCTTGAGAAACATGCAGAAAGACATAGAAGAAAGCAGAGAGACCCTTACTGCAGAGACAGAAGAACTAGTCAGCCTGAAATAAAAAAAAAATGCTATAACCAGGGTGCCTGGGTGGCTCAGTGGGTCAAGCTGCTGCCTTCAGCTCAGGTCATGATCTCAGGGTCCTGGGATCGAGTCCCACATTGGGCTCGCTGCTGAGCAGGGAGCCTGCTTCCCTCTCCCTCTCTCTGCCTGCCTCTCTGTCTACTTGTGATCTCTCTCTGTCAAATAAATAAATAAAATCTTTTAAAAAATGCTATAACCAACATGCAAAACTGACTATGTAATGACTACAAGGGTGGAAGAAACACAGAATGAATAAGTGATATAGAAGTTTAAATTATGGAAAACAATGAAGCTAAAAAGAAGAGGGAAATAAATATATTGGATCCTGAATACATACTTAGGGAATTCACCAATTACATGAAGCATAATAACATTTGTATCATAGAATTCCCAGAAGAAGAAAGGGGAAAAGGAGCAGAAGTTTTATTTGAGGAAATTATAGCTGAAGACTTACCTCATCTGGGGAAAGAAATAGACATCCATATCAGGGAGACAGAGGTAACTACCATCAAAATCAACAAAAGCTGGCCAACACCATTGCATATCATAGTAAAATGTGCAAAATACAGAGATAAGGAAAGAACCCTGAAAGCGACAAGGGAAAAGACATCCCAGACCTACAAGAGAAGACAAATCAAGTTAGCAGCAGATCTCTCCACAGAAACCTGGTGGAACACAACACATTCAATATGCTGAAAGGGAAAAATCTACAATGAAGAATACTTCTTCTAGCAAGGCTAACATTCAGAGTAAAAGGAAAGATAAAGAGTTTCCAAGACAAACAAAAACTAAAGGAGTTTATGACCACTAAATAAGCTCTGGAAGCAATATTAAATGGGACTTTTTGTGTGGGAAGGAAAAAATGTGACAAAGACTAGAAGGGAACAGAAAATCTCTAGAAGCAGACTTTACAGGTAATACAATGACACTAAATTCATATCTATCAATAATCACCCTGAATGTAAATACATGAATTACTCCAATCAAAAGACATTGGACATCAGAATGGATTAAAAAAAAAAAGGAGAGAGAGAGAGACCAATCTATATGCTTCCTGCAAGAGACTCATTTATACCTAAAGATACCATCATATAGAGAGTAAAGGGATTGAAAACCATCTATCATGTTAATGGACATTAAAAGAAAGCCAGAGTAGCCATACTTATATCAGACAAACTAAATTTTAAACCAAAGACCATAATAAGAGATGAAGAAGGGCCCTATATCATAATAAAAGGTTCTATCCAACAAGATTTAACTATGGTAAATATTTATGCACCCAAGTATAAAAATCAATTAAAAACAAACATAATGAAACTCATTGTTAATAATACAATAATAATAAGGTACTTTAACACCCCAGTTACATCAGTGGAAAGATCATCTGAGCAGAAAATGACAAGGAAGCAGTGGTTTGAATGATATACTGGACCACATGGGCGTAACAGATATATTTGTAACATTTTCATCCTAAAGCAGGAGAATACACATTTTTTTTCAAGTGCACATCCCAGAATAGATCACATGCTGGGTCACAAACCAGGCCTCAACAAGTACAAAAAGATTGAGATCATACCATGGATATTTTTTAAACCACAGCACAATGAAACTTGAGACAACCATGAGAAAAATTTTAGAAAGACCACAAATACATGGAGGTTAAAGAACATCTCACTAAAGAATGGCTATGTTAACTAGGAAATTACAAAATATGTGTGTGTATATATATGTATATATATGTATATATGTGTATATATATACACACACATGCATACATATGTACATACACAAGTACATATATGTATACATACATACATGGAAGCAAATGAAAATGAAAACACAGCAGTCCAGAACTTTTGGGATGTAACAAAAACATTTTATATTATGTATACCTAACCAATATATTTCTTTTTTTTTTTTCATTTTATTTATTTTTTCAGCGTAACAGTATTCATTCTTTTTGCACAACACCCAGTGCTCCATGCAAAACGTGCCCTCCCCATTACCCACCACCTGTTCCCCCAACCTCCCACCCCTGACCCTTCAAAACCATAGGAGACTATGGACTCTGAAAAACAACCTGAGGGTTTTGAAGGGCCTAACCAATATATTTCTTAAGAGGGAAATATATTATAGTACAGGCTTCCTCAAGAAGCAAGAATAGTCTCAAATACACTAACCTTACACCTAAAGGAGCTAGAAAAGGAACAATCTTAAAAAAGAAAAACAAAGCTGAAGGCATCACCAGTTCTGGACTTTAAGCAATATTACAAAGTTGTAGTGATCAAGACTATATGTACTGGCACAAAACAAATCCATAGATTAGTGGAACAAAACAGGAAACCCAGTAATGGACCCACAATTATATGGTCAGTTAATATTTGACAAAGCAGAAAAGATTATCCAGTGGGAAAATGACATTCTTTTCAACAAATGGTTTTGGGGAAACTGGACAGAAACATGCAGAAAAATGAAACTAGACCACTTTCTTACATCATATGCAAAAATAGGTTCAAAATGGATGAAAGACTTAAATGTGAGATAGGAAACCATCAAAATCCTAGAGGAGAACACAGGCAACAACCTCTTGGACCTCTGCCATAGCAGCTTCTTACTAGACATGTCCTCAGAGACAATGGAAACAAAGCAAAAGTGAACTATTGGGACTTCATCAAGATAAAAAGTCCTGCACAACAAAGGAAACAATCAATGAAATAAAATGCAACCTATGGAATGGGAGAATATATTTGCAAATGAAATATCTGACAGAGGGTTTGTATTCAAAATCTATAAGAAATTTATCAAACTGAACACTCAAAAAAAATCCAGTTAAATGGACAGAAGACATGAATAGGCATTTTTTTTTCCAAAGAAGACATCCAGATGTCAATGACACATGAAAAGATGCTCAACATTGGTCACCATCAGGGAAATACAAATCAAAACTATGATGAGATACTACCTCACACCTGTCAAAATGGGTAAAATTAACAACACAGGAAATAACATCTGTTATATGCAGAGAAAGGGGAACACTCTTACACTGTTGGTGGGAATGCAAATTGCTGCAGCCACTATGGAAACCAGTATACAGGTTCCTCATAAAGTTAAAAATAGAACTACCCTATGATCAAGCAATTATATTAAGTATTTACCCAAATGATACATAAATGCTGATTCAAAGGGACACATGCACACCAATGTTTATAGCAGCATAACCAACAATAGCCAAATTATGGAAAGAGACCAAATAACCATCAACTGATGAATGGATAAAGAAGATTTGGTGTATACAGACTATGGAATATTACTCAGCCATTAAAACAATGAAGTCTTGCTAATTGCAATGATGTAGATGGAGCTAGTGTGTATTATGATAAGTGAAATAAGTTAATCAGAGAAAGACAAATAACATATGACCTCACTCATATATGGAATATAAGAAATAAAACAAATGAATATAGGAGAGGGGAAAAAAGAGAGGGACACAAACCATCAGATACTCTTTACTACAGAAAACAAACTGAGGGAATGGAGGGGAGAGGGGTGGGATGGACTAAATGGTTGACGTGTATTAAAGAGTGCGTTTGGGGTGCCTGGGTGGCTCAGTGGGTTAAAGCCTCTGCCTTAGGCTCAGGTCATGATCCCAGTGTCCTGGGATTGAGCCCCGCATCTGGCTCTCTGCTCAGCAGGGAGCCTGCTTCCTCTCTCTCTCTCTCTCTCTGCCTGCCTCTCTGCCTGCTTGTCATCTCTGTCAAATAAATAAATAAATAAATAAATAATCTTAAAAAAAAGAACAATTAAAAAAAAAGAGTGCCTTTGTCATATTGAGCACTGAGTGTTATATATAATGATGAATCACTAAATTCTACTACTGAAACCCATATTACTCTATATGTTAACTAACTAGAATTTAAATAAAAATGTAAAAAATTAAATCATAGATTTCTTGGTAATAGTAGAATTCTGGGTGCTCAAGTAGCCAGAGATTACCATAAGCTATATCATGAAGTAGGTGATGCCATTTGCAACTTTTCTATAACCATTCCTAGTGTTCACTTTCATACTTTAGATGTCTTCTGTGCTCCATTTTTCCAGGGCATGGTTTTTTATCTCCATTATGGTGCCAGGGAATCATTTCCTAAAAACTGTTTCTCACAGTGAGGTCTGTTGATTCCTTACATCAGAATTATCTCTAAGTTTTCTGTTAAAATGCAACTCCTTGTGTCTAACCTCAGAACTACTGAATCAGAAGATTTGGAGGTATGATACAAAACTTTCCTAAGTTCTCCAGGTAATTCTGGTGTGAAATACAGTTTGTGAACTACTGACTTATGATATTTCCCTTCCTCACTTAATAAATACCTAGAGTCAACCCCTAGTGACAGATTTAAACATACCATGGCCCCAAATGGAGGAAACAGTCCTTTTGGGAAGTAGGTGATTCTTCCCATTATCTCACAAAGCTATCTAATCATATAAAATTATTTCATGCTTATTCTAATCAAAGTACTATTTTAAGCACACAAAATATACTTGTTTATAATGCTCGAACACATACCCTCTTGTTCCTATAGAAGTTGAAAAGATAAATATGCTCCTATATGAGGATGGAAGAGTTTTAATTTAATGATCTATATGTGGCCCTAAGAAATAACCAGTCTCACTATGCTTCCAAGTAGGTGGTATAAAATCCACTGCTGAAAAATTCATCATTTTTGGTAAGCGTTTCCCAATATTTGACAGGCTTATTGATAATCACCCTATACAGCAAACAGCTTTCTTTAATTAATTAGGATAATGTTTTACAGGCATCCAGTCTTATAGAGGTCACCAGAGAATGACACTGCTCAAGTTTTATGAGTGTTTTTAATGAGTTTTGGTTTATAGATGAGTAAATATTTGGTTATATCCTATTTAAGAAAATGATCAAGTGAACAAATAATAAGTACACGCACTATGATACAGAACTTTTGAAACTTCACTGCTTATTCATATATTTATTCATATATTTAACTATTTGGGGGGGAATTTTGCTCCTTTTCACAAGTACTCTTTTGACACACTTTTGTAAAACATGTCAAAGAACTCCTGTTCAGGTAAGTGTCCTCAATTTTAGTAAGAGGATTTAGATTCTACCACAATTCAGCTGATTATTTAACACATATATGCTTACATCTAGAAAGCAACCAGATTAGCTTCAATCTCACTTGCCAGAGAGTATTACCTAAAAATATCTATCGTGAAATATATGTCAAAACTTAGATAAGGGAATATCTTTGGAAGACTGCTTGAAAGAACTAAAAGCAACCCATTCTTCTAGATAATATTTTATTTCATTATGGTTTAAGCCAGACCTGACACTATTCCTTGTTCTATTACACATCTCATCTAGTCCAAAACACAGGCAACATTTCTTTTATGTAACTAGGATTAAGAATAATTGCATAATACCAGTGTTATACATGAAAGATACTACAAAACACCTTAGTGGTGTTTGTTGTTTTATTTAAAATTGTTGAGGACATTATTCACTACATTATACACTATAATATATATGAAGAATCACAATAGAATTTTCAATCTGATTATATTTTTGAAAATGATTTTAATTCTGTTAGTTTTTTTTCTCTTTTAGTTTTTATTTAAATTCCAGTTAGTTAACATACAGTGTAATATTAGGTTCTGTTGTACAATTTAGTGATCCAACACTTACATACAATACCTGGTGTTCATCAAAAAAAGTGCCCTCCTTAATCCCCATCACCTATTTAACCCACCACTTCACCCCCCACCTTCCCTTTGGTATTCATCAGTTTGTTCTTTATAGTGAAGATTCTGTTTCAGTGACATCATGAGCACTGGGTGATATACTAAACTAATGAATCACTGAACATTATATCAAAAACTAATGTACAATTTAAATTTTAAATTGTACATTAAATTAAAAATTAAATTAAAACTAATGTACAAATTAATGTACTAATTTAAATTTTTAAAAGAAGAAAAATCTGCTTCCTGGTTTGCCTTCCTCCTCTCTGTTTTCCTCCTATGATTGTTTGTTTCCACATAAGAGTGAAATCATATGGTATTTCTCTTTCTCTGACTTATTTCCCTTAGCATAATACTCTCTAGCTCCATCCACATCATTGCAAATGCCAATATTTCATTATTTTTATGGTTAAAATATTCCATTGTGTGTATATATGTGTATACATATATACACACACATACATATATATACCACATATTTATCCATTCACCAGTCAATGGGCATTTGGGCTTTTTCCATATTTTGACTATTGAAGATAATGCTGCTATAAACATTGGGTATTTATTGTAGGTAATGTTGCTATAAACATACTTAACTTGTGTTTATTCAATTATAATATCAAGGTATTCCTTTGAATTAGTAATTTTGTATTCTTTGGGTAAATACTTAGTAGTTCAATTGCTGAATCATATGGTAGTTCTATTTTTAACTTCCTGAGGAAATTCCATACTGTTTTCCAGAGTGGCTGTGCCAGTTTGCATTCCTACCAACAGTATAAGAGGGTTCTCCTTTCACAGTATCCTTGCCAATCTTAGGTTTTTTGGGGGGAGGTGGGGGAGAGAGGGCTTCTTTGTTTTATTTTGCTTTGTTTTTATGAGCTACACTTCATGTAACAGGTTATGTTTCTTTCTGTACTTCACATCATACAATTTTGGAATGAATTTCACCTCTGTACTAATTTTACTTTACTTTACTAAACATTCTAAACCCTTTCTAAACTTTCTAAACCCTAAAAATGATTCCCTCATTTATTTGAGGAAAGTCTTGTAGCACTACTCATATTTGTGTATACTAAAGTATATTCTGCAAAATGGCAGGGTATAAATAAACATAATAACTGATCCCAAAGAAAGCCAAGTTTTTTTTTTAATGGTTCTGATATCTCCTGGTATAGAAAAATGCAGGAACAATCTACCATATTATCAATTCTCTGGGCATCTAAATAGATCAAATGTGGAGAAATACTTTGTATTTTCTAGTTTCATCTTAAATCTTCAAGAGTATGAAAACATTACTGTATTACCCTATTTAAATAAGATTTGTAGACTAGGAATTATTCTTTGTTTGATGTATCCCCTGAGATTAGCTGAACAAATCACATATGTGAGTTTGTTATTTTCCTGTACAAAATTAGATAATTCAGTTTTCTAACATGGACGAATGCATGTTTTAGATATACCTGAAACTTAGCTTAACTAATTGCAATTTGTTACCAAAGTCTAATCAATAATATTGTTAAATGTTTCATTTTAACTTCCTGGGGGAAATAGCCATTTTCTTCTAAGCCCACTTTTTATATTGCAACTATTTATGGTTCTGGCATAGACAGAGGGACTGCTGGCCAGTCATGATTGTTAAAGGGAAAATGATTCCCATAAGTAGTGTGATGTGAAGACATAAAGCATAAATATTATGGTAGAGTCTAAATTAGGACTAAAACTTCCTCTGCAAATCTCCTGCTGTGTCGCAGCATGAGATCAAGTCTGTTATACATGCAGTATGCTCAATGTCTTATAAGTTAGTATTTTTCCTCTTTCATATGAATTTCTAAAAGTTGTTACACTATTGCTGATCATTTGATCATTTTATTCCTCTAATTATATGGAAAAAATGTTTTCAATTATTCCACAAACTATTGCATCTTAGAGATGGTGTCTAAGATGGTGGCATGATTAGATGTTAAACATACCTCCTTCTATGAACACACCAAATTTACAGCTATATATGGATTATTTGCTTTTAAAAATTTTTGTAAAACCAGATGAACTGCTTCTCCACAACAAAGGATAAAAGGACTGTATTAACATGGATGGGAGAGGTACAGGCACAGTTTTGCAAAACCCCAGCCCAGTGCAGTGACAGACAATAGGGAAAGATACCACCAGTTCAACACTTCTCTCAGATGACTGAAAGATTGGTGCCCCTACATCAGGCAACCAAATCCTTAGGATCTACACTGGAAAGACAATCTCCCCAAAACATATGGATTAGAAAACCAATGGGGCTGACATACAGGAGACCCAAAGTTCTATAGGCTATAGGAAACAAATTCTCCTTTTAAGGGGCTAGAATACAGTCTCACTCACATCAGGATCCAGTGCAAAATCAACAATTTGAAAAGTGCCAGCATCTTATGTAAATTAGATTTATTTGGTGGTCTGGGGACATCAGGAAGGGTAGGGAATAATTGGGGCCTTCTCCAAAGATGGATATGCTGGTGGATTTCATTTTTTCCTCTCCGCCTGCTAGCACAGGCATGGCACCCTTCCACTGTTTCATCAAAATGAACAAGGATGAGCAGTGTGGCATTGTCCTGTTGTCTTGCTGTGCATGCTGAACATGAGAAATTGTAGTAATCCTCACATCACAGCAGAAGGAAACAAATGTCCAGTATTCCTGTTTAAAAAGGCCTATTTACTTAAACTGGAGCTTCAGCCTAAGGGGTAGTTTTCAGGTTTCCCACTTATCTAGAGGCTAAGGAGGCACTCCCAGGAAATATAAGCAAGGAGACACCAAGTATGGTGTCTCCAATCTTGTCTACTCCCTTAACCTTACTGCACCTTGATAAAACTTCTGAGAAAGAAGTTTATACACTCATTTGGAACCTTGTTTTTTTTTTTTTTTTCAACAGTCACCCAGGGGATATCTGTAGGTCTTTCAGTCTGGAGGCAGGAAAATTTATGTTTACAGCTCCATAGGACTGCCTATATTGAATACTTTAAAAGTTGCTGCTTGGGGTTTGGGTCCCAAGCAGGCTGAAATTAGGTGCTAAATGAGATTCCTCCACTTAGAACACTGGCAGATCTTGGCATACACCCAATAATGGACACATATCAAGAATAAATCATATTGTTTAGATAATCACAGAGGTTTGAGAGACTATCAAGAATTAGACCAAGGGTGAGTGAGATGAATCATCAGTCACACCAGGCCACTCCTTTAGGAATAAGAGAGATAGCTTTGCCTAATGCATAGAAGCAAACACTGAAAGTCAACAAAATTAAAAGCAGAAAAATATGTCCAAAATGAAGTAACAAGGGAAAATTTTCAGAAAAAGATCTTAATGAGACAAGGGTGAATGATCTATCAGTTAAAGATTTCAAAGTAATTGTCATAAAGCTTGTCACTGAATTCCATGGAAGAATGGATGAACACATTAAGAATTTAATAGAAATAGAAAATGTAAAAAAAAAAAAAAGTACCAAACAGAAGTCACAAAGCTGAATAATACATTAACGGACCTGAAAAAATACACTACAAGTGTTAACCAACAGGCTGCAAGAAACCAAAGAATGAATCAGTGAGCTGGAAGACAAACAATTAAGACTCTGAAAAACAACCTGAGGGTTTTGAAGGGTCAGGGGTGGGAGGTTGGGGGAACAGGTGGTGGGTGATGGGGAGGGCACGTTTTGCATGGAGCACTGAGTGTTGTGCAAAAAGAATGAATACTGTTACGCTGAAAGAAAAAAAAAGATATTAAATCTTCTCCTAGAAAAAAAAAAAAAAAACTCACATAGACAAAGCAGGCAGAAGAAAGATAACTTATGTGACCTACAGGATAACATCAAGTGGAATAAAATTTGGATTTTGAAGTCCAAGAGCTAAAAAGAAAGTGCCAAAAAACTTATTTGAAAACGTAATAGCTGAAAAATACCATAATTTGGGGAAGAAATTAGACATCCAGATCCAGGAAACCCAGGGAGTTTCAAATGAAATGAATAAAAAAAAAATTCACACCAAGACACATTAAATAGCAATAATTAAATAAAAAGAAAATCTTAAAAGGAGCAAGAAAAAAGGTAATTCTTACATACAAAGGAAACCAACCCTGTAAGTCTATGAACAGATTTTTTAGCAGAAATTTTTCAGGCTAAAAGGGAGCACTATAACATATTCACAGTGTTGAAAGATAAAAGCTTCCAACCAAGAATATGTCACACAGCAAGATTATCATTCAGAATAGAAAGAGAAATTAAGAATTTGCCAGTATACAAAATCAATGTAATCAGTTGCCTTCTTGTTCACTAACAATGAAACTGGAGAAAGGAAAATTAGAGAATTGATTTCATTTACTGAAGCACCAAGAACGATGAGATACCTGGGAATAAACCTAACCAAAGAGGTAAAGGATCTGTACTTGAGGAACTACAGAACACTCATGAAAGAAACTGAAGAAGACACAAAAAGGTGAAAAAGCATTCCATGCTCATGGATCAGAAGAATAAACATTGTTAAAATGTGTAAACTGGGGGCGCCTGGGTGGCTCAGTGGGTTAAAGCCTCTGCCTTCGGCTCAGATCATGATCCCAAGGTCCTGGGATCGAGCCCCACATTGGGCTCTCTGCTCCACAGGAAGCCTGTCCCCCCCCCAACTCTGCCTGCTTCTCTGCCTAATTGTGATCTCTGTCAAATAAATAAAAAAAAAATCTTTAAAAAAATGTGTAAACTGCCTAGAGCAATCTATACTCTCAATGTTATCCCAATCAAAATTCCACTGGAATTTTTCAAATAGCTGGAACAAACAATCCTAAAATTTGTATGGAACCAGAAGAGACCCTGAATTGCTAAGGAAATATTGAAAAAGAAAAACAAACTGGGGGCATCATGTTACCTGATATCAAGCTTGACTACAAAGCTGTGATCACCAAGACAACATGATACTGGCACAAAACCAGACACATAGACCAGTGGAACAGAGTAGAGAGCCCAGATATAGACCCTCAACTTTATGGTCAAATAATCTTCAATAAAGCAGGAGAAAATAAACAGTGGACAAAAGTCTCTTCAATAAATGGTGCTGGGGAAATTGAAAAGCTATATATAGAAGAATGAAACTTGAACATCCTCTTACACCATACACAAAGATAAACTTGAAATCAATGAAAGACCTCAAGGTGAGGCAGAAATCCATCAAAATCCTAGAAGAGGGGGCGCCTGGGTGGCTCAGTGGGTTGGGCCACTGCCTTCGGCTCAGGTCGTGATCTCAGGGTCCTAGGATCGAGTCCTGCGTCGGGCTCTCTGCTCAGCGGCGAGCCTGCTTCCCTCTCTCTCTCTCTGCCTGCCTCTCTGTCTACTTGTGATCTCTCTCTGTCAAATAAATAAATAAATAAAAATCTTAAAAAAAAATCCTAGAGGAGAACATAGGCAGTAACCTCTTCAACACTGGCCACAGAAACTCCTTTCAGGAGATGTCTCCAAAGGCAAAGGAAACAAAAGTGAAAATGAACTTTTAGGACTTCATCAAGATCAAAAGCTTCTGCACATCCAAGGGAATAGTCAACAAAACAAAGAGGCAACCATGGAATGGGAGAAGATATTTGGAAATGACAGTATAGACAAAAGGCTGATATCCAAGATCTATTAAGAACTCCTCAAACTCAAAACACACAAAACAGATAATCATATCTAAAAATGGGCAGAAAACATGAACATATACTTCTCCAAAGAAGACATGCAAATGGCTATCAGACACATGAAAAAAATGTTCATCATCACTAGCCATCAGGGAGATTCCAATCAAAAACACATTGAGATACCACCTTACACCAGTTAGAATGGCCAAAATTAATAAGACAGTAAACAGCAAGTGTTGTAGAGGATGTAGAGAAAGGGGAACACTTTTACACTGTTGGTGGGAATACATGTTGGTGCAGTCACTTTGGAAAACAGTGTGGAGATTCCTTAAGAAGTTAAAAATAGAGCTACCCTATAACTCTGCAGTTGCACTACTGTGTATTTACCACAAAGATACAGATGTAGTGTAAAGAAGGGCAATCTGTACCCCAGTGTTCATAGCAGTAATGGCCACAGTCGCCACACTGTGGAAAGAACCAAGATGGCCTTCAACAGACAAATAGATAAAGAAGATATGATTGATATATACAATGGAGTATTATGCCTCCATCAGAAAGGATGAATACCCAACTTCTGTATCAACATAGATGGGACTCGAAGAAATTATGCTGAGTGAAATAAGTCAAGCAGAGACAGTCAATTATCATATGGTTTCACTTACTTATGGAGCATAAGGAATAACACAGAGGACACTGGGAGAAGGAGAGAAGTGAGTTGGGGGAAATTGGAGGGGGACCAACAAACCATGAGAGACTGTGAACACCAGCCATTTCCAGAGTTTCCACCTCATCAGACCTGGGGAGATGTCTACAGACACTTTGTTCCTTGAGTTACCCTGATCCCCCAGATGACTCACAGGACTAACTCCACTCTTCCTGGGAGTCTGAGATGCTGAGAGAAAGCTTCTGGCATTTTATTTTAGAATGCCATTGCTCAGTGAGGGGTAGGCCCACCTAGAATTTTTGGGCATCTTTATCGTGTACTCCTGATCTTGGAAGGTCCTTAACGACCAACTCTTTAGTCTCATCCCCAGTGAACTTGCTCTTCAGAAACTTTAAATCAACCATTTGGCATCTTCCTGGGAGGAGAAAACAGAACCTTCTTGAAGAGAGAAGTGCCAGTTACTGACCCTGACTGGGTATCCCTAGAATGTTTTACTAATTTAATTTCAGTTAGGAAAGAAAACCAGCCAAATTTGGGACTTTGTTGGCCTTGTATTTTTGTCCCTCGGAAGTGACCTGCTTGGAGGAGGATGTTTTGCATACCTGTTGGCTCTTTTCCCTCAAAAAAACAAGATTTATTAAGGAACCACCTCAGGTGATCGACATCTCCTTTTCCGCGGAGGTGAAATTCATATGTCATAATACTAACTATTTCAGATTGGAAAATTCCGTGGCACTTAGTACATTCACGATATTATGCAAATATCACCTCCTTCCAGTTTCAGATCATTTTAGTTACCCTAAGAGGAAACCCCACACCCATTAAGCAATCACTCCTCATCCCACCCTCCACCTTAACGCCACCACCAGGGCCACCACTCGTCTACTTTGTGTCTCTATGGAAACCTCATAACAATAGAATCATGCAATGTGTTGGCCAAAAAACAAACAAACAAACAAAAAACAAACCAAACCAAAACAACAACAACAACAAAACGGAGGGTTTTGGAGGCGGGGTGGGGAGAGCCTGGTGGTGGATATTATGGAGGGCACATATTGCATGGAGCACTGGGTGCAGTGCATAAACAATGAATCTTGGAACACTGAAAAAATTAAATTAAATAATATAAAAAAAGAAATTTTTGAAAAAATGGACTTTCCAGATAAGCAAAGCAAAAGAAAATCACACCTAAATTAACTTCGCAAGAAACGTCAAAGGACCTTTTTATATTGTAAAGAAATGATACTAATTAAAAATAAGAAATCGGGGTGCCTGGGTGGCTCAGTGGGTTAAAGCCTCTGCCTTTTGCTCAGATCATGATTCCAAGGTCCTGGGATCGAGCCCCGCATCGGGCTCTCTGCTTGGAAGGGAGCCTACTTCCTCCTCTCTCTCTCTCTCTGCCTGCCTCTCTCCCTACTTGTGATCTCTATCTGTCAAATAAATAAAATAAAATCTTAAAAAAAATAAATAAAATAAATAAAAATAAAAATAAGAAATCATTCAAAAAGTAAAAATCTCACTGTAAAAGGTAAATATATAGTAAGGATAGTGTATAAATCACTTACAAAACTAGTATAAAGGTTAAAACACGAAAGTAGTAAAATTAACTAAAACTATAATAATTAGTTAAGGGATACATAAAATAATAAGGGGTAAAATGTGACATCAAAAATAAAATGTGGGGGGGCACCTGGGTGGCTCAGTGGGTTAAGCTGCTGCCTTCATCTCAGGTCATGATCTCGGGGTCCTGGGATCGAGTCCCGCATTGGGCTCTCTGCTCAGCAGGGAGCCTGCTTCCCTCTCTCTCTCTCTCTCTCTCTCTCTCTCTCTCTGACTGCGTCTCTATCTACTTGTGATCTCTCTCTGTCAAATAAATAAATAAAATCTTTAAAAAAAATAAAATGTGGGTGAGAGGAGTAAAAATTCAAAGTTTGGAAATGTGTTCAAATATAAGTTGCTATCGACCTAAAATAAACTTTTGTATGCATAGGTTGATAGCAACTTATATTTGAACACATTGAGACAGAAACTCACTAAGGAAACTTCAGCATTAAATGGCATTAAACCAGATGGTTTTAATAGATATATACAGAAAAGTTTATCCCAATGCAGCAGAATGCATATTCTTCCCAAGTGCACATGGAATATTCTCCAGGATAGACTGCATGTGAGGCCATAAAGCCAGTCTTGATAAATTCAAGACTGAAATCATATCAAACAATTTTCCAACAACAATGGATGAAAGTAGGAATCAATTATAAGAAGAAAAGTGGAAAAACACCAGATACATGGTGGTTAAACAGCATGTTACTGAACAGCCACTGAGTCATTGAAGAAATCAAGGGGAAAAGAAAAAAAAAATCTAAGGAGTGCCTGGATGGCTCAGTCTGTTAAGGGTCTGCCTTTAGCTCAGGTCATGATTCCAGAGTCCCAGGATTGAGCCTCGTGTTGGGCTCCTTGCTCAGTGGGGAATCTGATTCTCCTTCTCCCTATGACTTCCCCCCACTTGTGTTCTCTCTCTCTTTTTCTCAAATATATACAATATTTTAAAAAATCTAGAGACAAATGGAAACAGAATTATGACCTACTAAAATCAATGGAATGGAGCAGAAGCAGTTCTAAAAGGGAAGTTCATAGCAGCACATGCCTACCTGAAGAAACTAGAAAAATATCAAATATGGTAACTTTATACTCTAAGGAACTAGAGAACAAAGAACAAAATATAAAGTTAGTAGAAGGGATGGAGTCAAGATGGCAGAGAAGTAGCAGGCTGAGATGACATCAGGTAGCAGGAGATCAGCTAGATAGCTTATCTAAACATTGTGAACACCTACAAATCCAATGAGAAATCGAAGAAAAGAGCAACAATTCTAGAAACAGAAAATTGACCACTTTCTGAAAGGTAGGATCTGCGGAGAAATGAGTCCGAAACAACGGGAAGATAGACCGTGGAGGGGAGGGGCAAGCTCCTGGCAAGCAGCGGAGCAACGGAGCACTAAATCAGTACTTTTATTTTTTATTTATTTTTATTTTTTATTTTTTTAAAGATTTATTTATTTATTTATTTGACAGAGAGAGAGATCACAAGTAGGCAGAGAGGCAGGCAGAGAGAGAGAAGGAAGCAGGCTCCCCGCGGAGCAGAGAGCCCGATGCGGGGCTCAATCCCAGGACCCTGAGATCACGACCCGAGCCGAAGGCAGCGGTCTAATCCACTGAGCCACCCAGGCGTCCCTAAATCAGTACTTTTAAAAGCCTGCTCCACCAAGGGACATCGCTCCAGAGGCTAAACCAGGATGAAGCCCACGCGGGGTCAGCATAACCCCAGGTTCAGCGGGATCACAGGACTGGGGGTGCCTGAGTGTCTCAGAGCTAGCAAGTATTAGAGAGGGGAAGCTGGTTACAGTGACAAAGCCAAGGAGTGAGCTCTCAGCTCAGCGTTACCTTGAACTGGTCGCTGGCTGGGTGAGTTCAGAGCACGGCCAGGAGAAGGAAGCGACCAGGTGCTTTTCTCCAGGCACAGGCGACCAGAGGCTTTTTGCCAGGCATGGGCGACTGGGCGCTTTTCACCAGGCATGGGAGACCCGTTGCTTTTCTCCAGGCACAACCAGAGGCCAGGGAAATGGGAGCAATAGGGTGCTTTTCTCTGAGGGCGAACTGAGAAGAGGGGCCCCGAGCTCTCAGCTCCTCCAGGCCAGAGATCGGGAGACCGCCGTTGGCAGTTCTGTCCTCCAGAACTCTACAGAAAGCATTCAGGGAACAAAAACTCCCAAAAACCTGAGAGGATTACTTAGCCCGGCTCCTGATAAAGGCGGGGCAATTCTGCCTCCGGCAAAGACACTTGAGAATCACTACAATGGGCCCCTCCCCCAGAGATCAACAAGAAACCCAACCAAGACCAGCTTCACTTACCAAGAAGAACAGCAGAATTCTAGAGAAAGAGAAAGCAAAGCAAGTAATTCATGGCTTTCTCCCCATGATTCTTTAGTCTTGCAGTTAATATATTTTTTTTTTTTGCTTTTTTTCTCTACTAATTTTTTTTAAACTTTTACCCTTTCCTCTTTTAACTTTTTTCTTTTTTAACTAGTTTATCTTAACAATACCTTACAATAATAATAATAATCTTTTTTTGAACTTTCATTATTATAGTCATATTTTATCCTCCATTGTATCTAACTATATTTTTGTATATACATATATTTTCTTTTTTAAATATTTCCCCCTTATTTGTTATCTTTTCTTATTTTTTTCTTTCTTTTTTTTTTTTTTTTTTCTTGCTTATCCCCTTTCTCCCTCCCACGATTTGGGATCTCTTCTGATTTGCTTAAAGCACATTTCCCTGGGGTCCTTGCCACCCTTTTAACACTTTATTTGCTCCATTATATATTCTTATCTGGTCAAAATGACAAGGCGGAAAAACTCATCACAAAAAGAACATGAAGCAGTACCAAAGGCTAGGGACCTAATCAATACGGGCACTGGTAATATGACAGATCTAGAGTTCAGAATGACAATTCTCAAGGTTCTAGCCAGGCTAAAAAAAGGCATGGAAGATATTAGAGAAACCCTCTCCAGAGAGATAAAAGCCCTTTCTGGTGAAATAAAGAAACTAAAATCTAACCATATTGAAATCAAAAAAGCTATTAATGAGGTGCAATCAAAAATGGAAACTCTGACTGCTCAGATAAATGAGGCAGAAGAAAGAATTAGTGACATAGAATACCAAAGGACAGAGAATAAAGAATCTGAGCAAAAGAGAGACAAACAAATACTGGACCATGAGGAGAGAATTCGAGAGATAAGTGATACCATAAGACGACACAAAATTAGAATAATTGGGATTCCAGAAGAAGAAGAAAGAGAGAGGGGAGCAGAAGGTATATTGGAGAGAATTTCCCTAAAATGGCAAAGGGAACAAACATCAAAATCCAGGAGATGCAAAGAATGCCCCTCAAAATCAATAAAAATAGGTCCACAACCCGTCACCTGCTAGTAAAATTTACAAGTCTTAGCGACAAAGAGAAAATCCTGAAAGCAGCCCAGGAAAAGAAGTCTGTAATATACAAGGGTAAAAACATTAGATTGGCAGCAGACTTATCCACAGAGACCTGGCAGGCCAGGAAGAACTGGCGTGATATATTCAGAGTACTAAATGAGAAAAACATGCAACCACAAATACTATATCCAGCTAGGCTATCATTGAAAATAGAATGGGAGATAAAAAGCTTCCAGGACAAACAAAAACTGAAAGAATTTGCAAGCACCAAACCAGCTCTACAGGAAATATTGAAAGGGGTCCTCTAAGCAAAGACAGAGCCTAAAAGTAGTAGATCAGAAAGGAACAGAGAATACACAATAAGAGTCACCTTACAGGCAATACAATGGCACTAAATTAATATCTCTCAATAGTTACCCTTAATGTTAATGGGCTAAATGCCTCAATCAAAAGACACAGGGTATCAGATTGGATAAAAAAAAAAACAAAAACAAACAAACAAAAAAAAACCATCAATATGCTGCCTACAAGAAACTCATTTTAGAACCGAAGACACCCTCAGATTTAAAGTGAGGGTGTGGAAAACAATGTACCATGTGAATGGACATCAGAAGAAAGCTGGAGTGGCAATCCTTATATCAGATCGATTAGATTTTAAGCCAAAGACTATAATAAGAGATGCGGAAGGACACTATATCATACTCAAAGGGTCTGTCCAACAAGAAGACCTAACAATTTGAAATATCTATGCCCCCAACATGGGAGCAGCCAATTATATAAAACAATTAATAACAAAATCAAAGAAACACATTGACAACAGTACACTAATAGTAGGGGACTTTAACACTCCCCTCACTGAAATGGACAGATCATCCATGCAAAAGATCAACAGGGAAATAAAGGCCTTCAATGACACACTGGACTAGATGGACATCACAGATATATTCAGAACATTCCATCCCAAAATTACAGTATACACATTCTTCTTTAGTACACATGGAACATTCTCCAGAATAGATCACATCCTGGGTCTAAATCAGGTCTCATCTGGTATCAAAAGATTGGAATCATTCCCTGCATATTTTCAGACCACAATGCTCTGAAGCTAGAACTCAAACACAAGAGGAAATTTGGAAAGAACCCAAATATATGGAGACTAAGCAGTATCCTTCTAAAAAATAAATGGGTCAACCAGGAAATTAAGAAGAATTGAAAAAAATCCATGGAAACAAGTGATAATGAAAACACAATGGTTCAAAACCTGTGGGACACAACAAAGGCAGTCTTGAGAGGAAAATATATAGCGATACAAGTCTTTCTCAAGAAACAAGAAGGTCTCAAAAACACAACCTAACCCTACATCTAAAGGAGCTGGAGAAAGAACAACAAAGAAAGCCTAAACCCAGCAGGAGAAGAGAAATCATAAAGATCAGAGCAGAAATCAATGACATAGAAACTAAAAAAACAATAGAACAAATCAAGGAAACTAGGAGCTGGTTCTTTGAAAGAATCAATAAGATTGATAAACCCTTGGCCAGACTTATCAAAAAGAAAAGAGAAAGGACCCAAATAAATAAAATCAGGAATGAAAGAGGAGAGATCACAGCCAACACCAAAGAAATAAAAAAAACAATTATAAGAACATACAATGAGCAACTCTATGCCAAAAAATTTGACAATATGGAAGAAATGGATGCATTCCTAGAGACATATAAACTACCACAACTGAACCAGGAAGAAATAGAAAACCTGAACAGACCCATAAGCAGTAAGGCGATTGAAACAGTCATCAAAAATCTCCAAACAATCAAAAGGCCAGGGCCAGACGGCTTCCCAGGGGAATTCTTCCAAACAATTAAAGAAGAATTAATACCTATTCTCCTGAAACTGTTTCAAAAAATAGAAATGGAAGGAAAACTTCCAAACTCATTTTATGAGGTCACCATCACCTTGATCCCCAAACCAGACAAGGATCACACCAAAAAAGAGAATTACAGACCTATATCCTTGATGAACACAGATGTGAAAATTCTCACCAAAATACTAGCCAATAGGATCCAGCAGTACATTAAAAGATAATTCAATACGGCCAAGTGGGATTTATTCCAGGGCTGCAAGGTTGGTTCAACATCCACAAATCAATCAGTGTGATACAACAAGAACAAGAACCATATGATACTCTCAACAGAGGCTGAAAAAGCATTTGACAAAGTGCACCATCCCTTCTTGATTAAAACTCTTCAAAGTGTAGGGATAGAGGGCACATATAGTAATTTCATCAAAGCAATTTATGAAAAACCCACTGTAAATATCATTCTCAATAGAGAAAAACTGAAAGCTTTTCCACTAAGGTCAGGAACATGGTAGGGATATCCATTATCACCACTGCTATTCAACATAGTACTAGAAGTCCCAACCTCAGCAATCAAACAACAAAAAGAAATTAAAGGCATCCAAATTTGTAAAGAAGAAGTCAAACTCTTTGCAGATGATATGATACTATATGTGGAAAACCCAAAATTCTCCACTACAAAACTGCTAGAACTTGTACAGGAATTCAGGAAAGTGTCAGGATATAAAGTCAATACACAGAAATCAGTTGCATTTCTTTACACCAATAACAAGACAGAAGAAAGAGAAATTAAAGAGTCAATCCCATTTACAATTGCACCCAAAACCATAAGATACCTAGGAATAAACCTAACCAAAGAGGCAAAGGATCTATAATCAGAAAACTATAAAGTACTCATGAAAGAAATTGAGGAAGACACAAAGAAATGGAAACATGTTCCATGGTCCTTGATTGGAAGAACAAATATTGTGAAAATGTCTATTCTACCTAAAGCAATCTACATATTTTTTTTAAATACTTTATTTTATTTATTTGTCAGAGAGAAGGAGAAAGAGAGAGAGCACACAGGCAGGCAGAGGTGGAGAGAGAAGCAGCCTCCCTGACAAGCAAGGAGACCATGCGGGACTCGATCCCAGGACCCTGGGATCATGACCCAAGCTGAAGGCAGTGGCTTAACCCACTGAGCCACCCAGGCGTCCCAAACAATCTACATATTTAATGCAATCCCTACCAAAACCCATCCATTGTTTTCAAAGGAATAGAACAAATAATCTTAAAATTTATATGGAACCAGAAATGACCTCAAATAGCCAAAGGAATATTGAGAAAGAAAGTCAAAGTTGGTGGCATCACAATTCCGGACTTCAAGCGCTATTACAAAGCTGTCATCATCAAGACAGTGTGGTACTGGCACAAAAACAGACACATAGATCAATGGAACAGAATAGAGAGCCCAGAAATAGACCCTCAACTCTATGGTCAACTAATCTTCCACAAAGCAGGAAAGAATGTCCAATGGAAAAAAGACAGCCTCTTCAACAAAATGATGCTGGGAAAGTTCGACAGCCACATGCAGAAATGTGAAATTGGACCATTTCCTTACACTGCACACGAAAATAGACTCAAAATGGATGAAGGACCTCAATGTGAGAAAAGAATCCATCAAAATCCTTGAGGAGAACACAGGCAGCAACCTCTTTGACCTAAGCCACAACAACTTCTTCCTAGGAACATCGTCAAAGGCAACAGAAGCAAGGGAAAAATGAACTATTTGGACTTCATCAAGATCAAAAGCTTTTGCACAGTAAAGGAAACAGTTAACAAAACCAAAAGACATCTGACAGATTGAGAGAAAATATTTGCAAACGACATATCAGATAAAGGGCTAGTATCCAAAATCTATAAAGAGCTTAGCAAACTCAACACCCAAAGAACACATAATCCAATCAAGAAATGGGCAGAGGATATGAACAGACATTTCTGCAGAGAAGACATCCAGATGCCCAATAGACACATGAAAAAAATGCTCCACATCACTCGGCATCAGGGAAATACAAATCAAAACCACAATGAGATACCACCTCACAGCAGTCAGAATGGCTAAAATTAACAAGTCAGGAAATAACAGATGCTGGTGAGGATGTGGAGAAAGGGGAACCCTCCTACACTGCTGGTGGGAATGCAAGCTGGTGTAGCCTTTCTGGAAAACAGTGTGGAGGTTCCTCAAAAAACTGAAAATAGAGCTACCCTATGACCCAGCAATTGCACTGCTGGGTATATATCCTAAAGATACAAAAATGGTGCTCTGAAGGAGCACGTTTACCTGAATGTTTATGGCAGCAATGTCCACAATAGCCAAACTATGGAAAGAACCTAGATGTCCATCTACAGATGAATGGATAAAGACGAGGTGGTATATATATCTACAATGGAATACTATGTAACCATCAAAAGAAATGAAATCTTGCCATTTGCGACGATGTGGAAGGAACTGGAGGGTATTATGCTTAGCGAAGTGAGTCAGTCAGAGAAAGGCAACTATCATATGATCTCCCTGATATGAGGAAGTGGAGATGCAATATGGGGATTTGGGGGGTAGGAAAGAAATAATGAAAGAAGATGGGATTGGGAGGGAGACAAACCAAAGAAGACTGAATCTCAAAAAACAGACTAAGAGTTGCTGGGGGGAGTGGGGATGGGATAGTGTGGTGGGGATATGGACATTGGGAAGGGTATGTGCTATGATGAGTACTATGAAATGTGTAAACCTGGCAAGTCACAGACCTGAATCCCTGGAGATAAAAACACAATGTATGTTTATTTTAAAAATTAAAAATAAGAATAAAAAAATTTAAAAATGCCAATACCAAAAGAAAAAGTTAGCAGAAGGAAGAAAATAATAAATATCAGAGAGAAAATAAATGAAATATACACTAAAATGAAAATCAAAATAATCAATGAAACTAAGAGATATTTCTTTGATTTTAGCTAGATTCACCAAGAACAAAACAGAGAAGCTTCAAGTAAATATCATCAGAAATATAGAAAAGTTACAACGGATAAAACAGAAATATAAAGGATTAAAAGAAACTACTATAAAATTATATGCCAACAAATTAGATGAACTAAAAGAAATGGAAAAATTCCAAGAAATGATCTTCCAATTCTGAATCAGGAAGAAATAGAAAAATTGGAATAGGACAGTTACTAGTAATGAGATGTAATCAGTAATCAAAAACCTCCCAAAAAATAAATATATAGTAACAAATATCTTCACTGGTAAATTCTACCAAATATTCAAAGAAGATTTGATACCTATATCTCTTAAACTTTTTTTTAAATTAAATATTTAAGACTTCCAAACTCATTTTACAAAGCTAACATTACTCTGATACCAAAACCAGACAAGGGCGCCACAAAAAAAAAAAAAAAAAAAAAAAAAAAAGGAAATTATGTATCAATATCCCTGATGAACATGAATGCAAAAGTCCTCAAAAATAGCAGCAAACTGAATTCAACTATATATTAAAAGGATCATACACATGATCAATTGGATTTATCCCAGAGTTGCAAGAATGGTTCAACATCTGCAAACCAATATGATACACCACATTAACAAAAGAAAGATAAGGTATATGATCACTTCAATAAATTCAGAAAGGCATTTGACAAAATTCAACACACTTTCATGATAAAAACTCTTAACAAAATAAGCATGGAGGAAACATACCTCAACATAGTAAAGGTCATATACAACAAACCCATAGCTAACATCATACTCAATGGTGAAAATCTGAAAAATGTTCCTTTAGGATCAGGAATAAGGCAAGAATGTTCACTGTTCCCACCTTTATTCAACATAGTTTGGAAAGTCCTGGCCATAACAATTGAGCAAGGAAAAGAAATAAAATTCATCTGAATTGGAAAGGAAGAGGTAAGCCTCTGCCTTCGGCTCAGGTCATGATCCCAGGATCCTGGGATCGAGCCCCGCATCGGGCTCTCTGCTCGGCGGGGAGCCTGCTTCCTCCTCTCTCTCTGCCTGCCTCTCTGCCTACTTGTGATCTCTGTCTGTCAAATAAATAAATAAAATCTTTGAAAAAAAAAAAAGCCCTAAAGACTCCACCAAAACATTGTTAGAACTAATGAATGAATTTAGGAAATTTTCAGGATACCAAATTAATATATGAAAATCTGTTGCATTTCTATGCACTAACAACAAGGCATCAGAAAGATAAATAAAGAAATCAATCTCATTTACTTCTGTATCAAAAAGAATAAAATACCTAGGAATAAATTTAAGCAAGGAGGTGAAAGACTTATACACTCAAAACTATAAGAAATTGATTAAAGCAATTGAAGAACACTGAAATAAATCGAGAGACATTCTGTGTTCATAGATTAGAGAATTAATATTGTTAAAATGATCATAATACCCAAAGCAATATGCAGATTCAGTGGAATCCCTATCAAAATTCCAATGGCATTGTTTTTATAGAACTAGAACAAATAATTCTAATATATGTATGGAATCACAAAAGACTCCAAATAGCCAAAGTATTCTTGAGCAAGTAGAACTAAGTGGAGGTGTCATGCCTATGAATTTCAAACTATAGTACATGGGGTGCCTGGGTGGCTCGGTTGAGCATTCAACTCTTTATTTTAGCTCAGGTCAGGATCTCAAGGTCATGAGATTGAGTCCTGCATTGGGCTCCATGCTCCGTGGAAAGCCTGCTTGAGATTCTCTCTCCCTCTTCCTTTGCCCCTCCCACCCCTGACTCTCTCTCTCTTTCTCTTGAAAATCAATCATCAATGAATGAATCAATGTTCAAATTATACTATAGAGCTATAGTAATCAAAATAGTATGGTATTGGCATAAAAACAGACACCTACATCAATGGGACAGAAAAGAGAGCCCCGAAATAAAACCATATATATTTGGTCAATTAATTTATGACAAAGAAGTTAATAATATACAATGGAGAAAGGATATTATCAATATCTTTAATTTATGACATTATTATGATATTGACAGTTGATGTATTATGATATTGATAATTGATATTATCAATATCAATTAATTTATGACAAAGAAGGCAATAATATACAATGGAGAAAGGATATTATCTTCTAGTGATGGTGTTGGTAAAACTGTATAGCTTCATGCAAAAGAATGAAACTGGACCACTATTTCACATCATACATAAAAAATTAACTCAAAATGGATTAAAAACTTGAATGTAAGACCTGAAGTCATGAAATTGCTAGAGGAAAACATGAGCAGTAAAGTCCTTGACAATAATTTTTGTGATTTTTTTTGGGGGAGGGGAATCAGACTTCAGTGGCAATGGCATAAAAGGAAAAATAAACAAGTGGTGCTAAATTAAATTAAAAAGTTTCTGCATAGTAAAGGAAACCATGAAAAAAATAAAATGGCAACATATGGAATGGGAGAAGATATTTGCAAATCATATATCTGATAAAGGGTTAACATCCAAAATATGTGAAAAACTCATACAACTCAACTCCCACCCCCAAACACACACACACACACACACACACACACACACACACTCCTGAATCTGATTAAAAAATCAACAGAGAAGAAAAAAAAATGGGCAGAGGACCTGAATAGACTTTTTTCCAAAGAAGACACACAGATGGCCACCAGGTCCATGAAAAGATGCTCACTATCACTAATCATCAAGGAAATGCAAATTAAAACCACAATAAGATACTACCTCACACTGGTCAGAATATTATTATTAAAAGCAAAACATAACAAAACAAAACAAAAAACACAAGAAAGAACAAGTGCTGATAAGGATATGAAGGAAAGGGAACACTTGGGCATTGTTGGTGAGAATGTAAATTGGTACAGCAACTATGGAAAACAGTATGGATATTCCTCATAAGATTAAAAACAGAACTACCCTATGATCCAGCAATTTTACTTCTGGGTACTTAACTAAAGAAAACAAAAACATAAAGTCAATAAGATGTATGCACCCTATGCTCATTACAGCACTATTTGTAATAGTTAAGATATAGAAACAACTTATGTATCCATCAGTGCATAAGTTATATACAAAATGGTATGAAGTTGACCCTTGAACAACATAGGAGTCAGGGTGCCAACATCCTGTACAGTGAAAAACCATGTACAATTTTGACTTTCCAAAAACTTAACTACTAATAGCCTATTACTGAGCAGAAGATTTACTGATAACATAAAGTCACACATAGATTATATATTTATCATATACTGTATTCTTACAGTGAAGTAAGCTAGGGAAAAGAAAATGCTATTAAGAAAACCATAAAGAAGAGAAAATACATTTATAGTACTGTACTAAAAAAAATCCACATATAAGTGGATCTGCAAGGTCCAAATCTATGTTGTTCACAGATAACTACATATACAATGAAACACTACTCAGCCATAAAAACAAGTGAAATCTTATTATTGCAACATGGATGGACCTTGAGGGTATTAAGCTAAGGGGAATAAGTCAGACAGAGAAAGATAAATGCCACATGATTTCACTTATATGAGGATTCTAAAACAAAACAAAACAAAACAAAACCCAGTCTCACTGATAGAGAACAGACTGGTGAAGAAGGAAAGCCAGAGAAGAAGGATGTTGTTAGAGGCAAAATGGGGGAAAGGGGTCAAGAATTACCACCTTCCAGTTATAAAATAAATAAGTTACGGTGATGTAATGTGCAACATGGGGAATATAGTGGATAAAATTGTCTTAACTTTGTATGGTATCACATGGTAACTGGGCTTATTGAGGTGATCATTTTGCGTTGTAAGCAAAGGTCAAATCGCTATGTTGTGCATCTGAGACTAATATAATATTGTATGTTAATTACACTGTAGTTTTTTGTGTTTTTTTTTGTTTTGTTTTGTTTTGTTTTTAAGGCACTTAAGTAAAGCAAGCTGGAAAAAAAAATTGCACCTCACCAGTGTGCATTTTGATGGTTATCCAGCAATGGCCAGAGTGTAGTTGAGAATAAAATTAAACAGAAGTGAGTGTGGTTACTGAAGTGGGGAAGTATTCTTTCTGATACACTTGTTTTATGTAAAAAAAAATTACCTATCCAAAGACTTTTGTTGAATATGAAATCATGGAAATCAATGGGTTCATTTCGAGCAAGGATATGTATGAAAAAGAGCAAAGAGCACACAACTGAAGCTTTTCAATATGTTTACCTTTCTGCTAACTCCCACAGTGTGAAACACCCTTTCTATAGGGAAATAAACATTTGTTGCCTTTGTCACAAATCAGAGATCAAAACAGAATAAAATTAATTTCTGTGTTACTATAAAGATACAAGATAAGCAATGATCCTATGTCAATATCACTTGTGGCTAATCTAAGAGAAATAACCTGTCTTAAGGTACTATTTTTAATTATACTGCTTACCTAGATAGACTCCTCAGGGTATTAGAATCCTGTATAGTTAGTCAGGTTCACCTCATTCAGATACTCTTTTTTCATCAAATCTGAAACATTCTTTCTAAACTGAAAATTTTATATAAATACCAACAAAGAGAATTTTTTATAATAGCAGAAGCCATACTACTGAATAAACTATACATGACTTATTGTAATTAATTTATTTTATTATTAACTTAAGTACCATTAAAATCAGATATAGCTAAAGTGTAAATCTAATATAAATGTTACTTCTTCCTCAGTAGGGAATGGAGTATTTTGATATGATCAAGGTAAATGATTTTGTTCTACTTTTGTCTAAATATTCCTCCTTCACTCTCTGTTTTGCATGATATGTTGACCATATTCTGCATTTGAATACTGATTCATATCTCAGACATTTCGACACCAATCTGTGTTAGATAAATCAACTATTTGTAAATTGCATAGTTTTAACATTAAAATAAGTCATTAGTTGGCTTTGCATAATTTCAGTCATTTATACTAATGCACAAATCTGTACAAATGTTAAAACTTATTGAAATAAAAAAAAAACTTACTGAAATTCATTTTCTCAAAGCACAGTCTTCAAAACATCCAGCTGTAACTGTTAGCTATACATGGAAGGTGATATGTTGCAGGGGTCAGGGAGACCATAGTTAATGTTAAACACAAAGCACAGGGGCGCCTGGGTGGCTCAGTGGGTTACAGCCTCTGCCTTTGGCTCGGGTCATGATCCCCGGGTTCTGGGGTCGAGCTCCGCATCGGGCTCTCTGTTCTGCAGACAGCCTGCTTCCTCCTCTCTCTCTCTACCTGCCTCTCTGCCTACTTGTGATCTCTGTCTGTCAAATAAATAAATAAATAAAATCTTAAAAAAACAGACAAAGCACATGTAAATTGATTAACACAGTGCCTGCCACATAATGAGTTGTCAAAAACTATGATCTGTTATTAAAAATAATTTTTTCCAGTATAAAAGCCCAGCTCTACTTGCTATGTGACATTGAGAGTTTCTTAATCTCTCTGAACATTGAACTCCCAAATGATATCTACTTGATATGGTATGTTAATGGAATGAATTGGTATAAAGATGAAATAATATGACTTACATAGTATTATATCTGAAACATTGGTAGAACTCATCCTCAGTGTAGTTCCTAAGCCATATAACTAAATATCCTTTTAGCTATGGTTTCATGTGCCATCATTTAATATCAATTTAATATATGATCTACATGAGAAAAATGGAAAAGATCAAGGCACTTAGTGGACTGTAAGATTATAGAATTTCTAAGACAAGTCTCCTGTTAAGCAGAGTTGATATCAGTTGACAGGCAAAATGGAGGCAGAACTACTTTTGAAGTATAGCCAGTGATGTCCACTTGGTCTTTAATAATGAAAAAGAGAACAATAACTGCAAGTCTTGCCAATATCTTAAATGTTGATTTGGTCTAGTGCTTTCTGTTCTGTATCTTTTAAAATTTTCCCACAGCAGAATTTAAGAAACAAAATGAACATAGGAGAAGGAAAAGAGAGAGAGAGAGAGAGAGGCAAACTATAAGAGACTCTTAATCATACAGAACAAACAGAGGACTGCTAGAGGGGAGGCAGGCAGGGAATGTGCTAAGTGGATGATGGGTCTTAAAGAAGGTGTTTGCGATGAGCACTGGGTGTTATATGTAAGTGATAAATCACTAAGTTCTACTCCTGAAACAAATATTGCACTACATATTTACTAGCTAGAATTTAACTAGAAACTTCAAAAATAATAAATAAATAAATAAATAAATAATAAATAATAAAATTTTCCCAGAGGAAAAGGATGAAATTGAGAAGCATGCAAATTGTGTTGACTTTCAGATAAGTTTCACAAAAAGTTCAAAGGAAAAAGGAGGACAAACTGGTTCAGGATGTACCCTGTCTGGTTTTAAATGACCAGTAATTTTATACATTTGTCTCTTACTCTAATAATCATTAGATATTTTAGTGTCCACTGTTTACTAAATATTGCACTAAAGAAAGTTGGAGAATAAAAAATCTCTGAACTCAAACAACTTATAATTGGCTCAGAATGATCAAATATTTATCATTGAAGCAACATTGTTATATACAAAACTACATATATTGATTTTTTTTTCTTTTTTACAGATTGAGAGAGAGAGAGAGATTACAAGTAGGCAGAGCAGCAGCCAGAGAGGGGAGGAAGCAGGCTCCCTGCCAAGCAGAGAGCCCGATACGGGGCTCGATCCCAGGACCCTGAGATCATGACCTGAGCTGAAGGCAGAGGCTTAACCCACTGAGCCACCCAGGCGCCCCCAAAACTACATATATTATATATAATTTGTATATATTATATACATATATGTATATATTATGTACATATATGTATGTATATATGTGTATATTATATATATAATTGAACACTATATTTGAACACTGTATTTAAATATAATTGAGCACTATATTTGGTAATACAGGTAAGGGTTCAAGGGACCTCAGCTTGGTGAGCAATGAAGTAACAAATGTACAGTTAGTTATAGAAGATGTGGGTCTGGAATTAATAGGATTTTTTAAAAGATTTTATCTATTTCAGGGAGAGAATGCAAGCATGAGCAGGCAGAGAGGCAGAAGGAGAAACAGGTTTCCCTGCTGAGCAGGGAGGTCCATGTAGGGCTCCATTCCCGGACTCTGGGATCATGACCTGAGATAAATTCGGGTGCTTAACCAACTGAGCCATCCAGGAGCCCTGAATTAATAGGATTTCAATAAGCAGATGGAAAAGGGAAATGGTCATTCTTTTTATTTATGTATTTAAGAAACATTAATATAGCACTTAGTATATTCCAGGCACTATTTTAGGCAACGCGTTTAAGTTTTGTTTTTTTTTTTTTTAAGATATATTTATTTATGTTAGAGAGAGTGTTTGAGAGACCAAGGAGGGTGGGGGGAGGGGAAAAAGGAGAGAATATTCTAGCAGAGTGAGACAGAGTGCAGAGTGCAGAGTCTGACACAAGGCTCAATCCCAGGACCCATGAGATCATGACCTGAGCCAAAAACAAAAGTTGGACACTTAACTGACTGAGTCGCCCAGGCATGCCAAGTCATTTAATATTTAGAAAAAAATTATCAACCTCATGTTATAGAGGAAACTAAGGTACAGAGAAGTTCTAAGAGGTTGGTTAAATATACACAGAGATATGAAAATGAGAAAACATATCACATATACACACTAATACATCTGTACAGAGAAATGTTATCAAGTACCTTGTAAGTGAAACATAAAGGTTTGTGTTAGCCAGTCGGAATCACTGATTTATTATTTATTTATTTATTTATTTATTTATTTATTTATTTATTAGCAGGGGAGTAACATGATAAGCAGTAGGGTGAATAGTAAGGAACAAAGTAATGGAGCAAGTTTTTAAGTTTGAGAAAGACTGATTGGAAAAACTAGCTAAAAGGTTAGTTAGTAATCTGGACATAAGATAACAAGACCCTGGATTAGAGTTTTAGTGGGAAAAAGAGAGACTAGTGTCAGGGGAAAAAAATGAAAGGAATATCAACAGAAATTTGTAAATGACCTCAGTGTGGAAGATAAAACAAACAAACAAAAACTATGAAAAAACCAAAAAAAACAAAAACAAAGCAAAACAAACAAACAATCATCTGCAAAGAGTGATAGTTTGACTTCTTCTTTGCCAATTTGGATGCCTTTAATTTCTTTTTGTTGTCTGATTGCTGAGGCTAGGACTTCTAGTACTATGTTGAATAGCAGTGGTGATAATGGACATCCCTTCCGTGTTCCTGACCTTAACGGAAAAGCTTTCAGTTTTTCTCCATTGAGAATGATATTTGTGGTGGGTTTTTCATAGATGGCTTTGATAATATTGAGGTATGTGCCCTCTATCCCTACACTTTGAAGAGTTTTGATCAGGAAGGGATGCTGTACTTTGTCAAATGCTTTTTCAGCATCTATTGAGAGTATCATATGGTTCTTGTTCTTTCTTTTATTAATGTGTTGTATCACATTGATTGATTTGCGGATGTTGAACCAACCCTGCAGCCCTGGAATAAATCCCACTTGATCGTGGTGAATAATCCTTTTAATGTACTGTTGAATCCTATTGGCTAGTATTTTGGCGAGAATTTTTGCATCTGTGTTCATCAAGGATATTGGTCTGTAGTTCTCTTTTTTGGTGGGATCCTTGTCTGGTTTTGGGATCAAGGTGATTCTGGCCTCATAAAATGAGTTCAGTTAACAAAACCAAAAGACAACTGACAGAATAGGAGAAGATATTTGCAAATGACACACCAGATAAAGGGCTAGTATCCAAAATCTATAAGGAACTTAGCAAACTCAACACCCAAAGAACAAACAATCCAATCAAGAAATGGGCAGAGGACATGAACAGACATTTCTGCAAAGAAGACATCCAGATGGCCAACAGACACATGAAAAAGTGCTCCACGTCACTCGGCATCAGGGAAATACAAATCAAAACCACAATGAGATATCACCTCACAGCAGTCAGAATGGCTAAAATTAACAAGTCAGGAAATGACAGATGCTGGCAAGGATGTGGAGAAAGGGGAACCCTCCTCCACTTTTGGTGGGAATGCAAGCTGGTGCAACCACTCTGGAAAACAGCATGGAGGTTCCTCAAAATGTTGAAAATAGAACTACCCTATGACCCAGCAATTGCACTACTGGGTATTTACCCTAAAGATACAAACATAGTGATCCAAAGGGGCACGTGTACCCTAATGTTTATAGCAGCAATGTCTACAATAGCCAAACTATGGAAAGAACCTAGATGTCCATCAACAGATGAATGGATCAAGAAGATGTGGTATATATACACAATGGAATACTATGCAGCCATCAAAAGAAATGAAATCTTGCCATTTGCGACAACGTGGATGGAACTAGAGGGTATCATGCTTAGTGAAATAAGTCAATCGGAGAAAGACAACTATCATATGATCTCCCTGATATGAGGACATGGAGAAGCAACATGGGGTTTTAGGGGGATAGGAGAAGAATAAATGAAACAAGATGGGATTGGGAGGAAGACAAACCATAAATGACTCTTAATCTCACAAAACAAACTGGGGGTTGCTGGGGGGAGGTGGGGTTGGGAGAGGGGGAGGGGGTTATGGACATTGGGGAGGGTATGTGCTATCGTGAATTCTGTGAAGTGTGTAAACCTGGCGATTCACAGACCTGTACCCCTGGGGATAAAAATACATTATATGTTTATAAAAAAAAAAATTGGAAGGGGAGGCGAACCATAAGAGACTATGGACTCTGAAAAACAACCTGAGGGTTTTGAAGGGTCAGGGGTGGGAGGTTGGGGGAACAGGTGGTGAGTAAAAGGGAGGGCACGTTTTGCATGGAGCACTGGGTGTTGTGCAAAAACAATGAATACTGTTACGCTGAAAAAATAAATTAATTAAAATTCAAACAAACAAACAAACAAGAAAATGAAGAGTCAGGTAACAATTTTGAGTCTAAGAGGATGTTAGATCTCTGACAAACACAGAGAAGTCAAAAACACATTCTATTAATTATTCTGGGCTTTTACAGTGTGTTTCATACCTAATATGCACTGGGTAATAAACGACTCAGGGCAAAAGCTCTGAAAACTCCCACCACATTCTAGAGACAATTTAGTAAAAGAAATTCTCCCATGAGCAAGCTTGTTTTATACTTTTCTTTACCTGTAAACGTCTTTCAAAAATCATCTATAATGCTTAATGTACTATATGATTATCACAGGGGACTATTGGTTTGTATTCTATATAAATAGATGGATTCTGTACCAGCTGCTCATTGCAAAAGAACATTAAATAAATCCGTGATAGATGATGATGATAGATGATGATAGGTAGATAGATAGATTGATAGATATTACAAGGACAAAATATTTGTCTTTTATAACTATGTTACTCACATGAATGTAATAGCAGGCACTGCAGTGAGGCCTCTGCCAACATTGACTTGGGATTAGGTTTATTTGTTCAAAACTGATGATAGCTGTTTCACTGATTCTTTTTCAAAAGCTATTTAAAGAGATAAATAAAATAAGAAGTCTCTATTTGGAAGTATCGCTGCTTATTTTTTTTTAATTTTTTTTATGATTTTATTTATTTATTTGACAGAGACTGCAAGTGGGCAGAGAGGCAGGCAGAGACAGAAAGGGGGGGAAGCAGGCTTCCTGCTGAGCAGAAAGCCCGATGCAGGGCTCATTCCTGGGACCCTGGGATCATGGCCTGAGCTGAAGGCAGAGGCTTTAACCCACTGAGCCACCCAGGCACCCCAGAAGTATTCCAGCTTATATTACTAAGGAAGGAACATTTTATATCTAAATAACTTCTTACTATTTTACTCTGTCTGTAGGTTGGATAATGAAATGAGATTGGTTATTTCACTTTGGTTTTTTTCTTTATAATTTCAGAGTCCACTTGGTTTGATGTCATTAAAATTTGGTTTCTCCACAGTGACCCACACTGACTTACAGAGATCTAAGAAAAAATATGATAATGTTTTTATTCACTTATGTAACCAATTCCTTATTACCTGTAATTTAGTCCCCACTCAAGCTAATGGATGTAGATAACTAAGACAAAGGAAAAAAAATGGTACTCAGTAAAATTGGTAGATCTTTCCTGTAATAATAAAATTTGGGGGCTCCTGGGTGGCTCAGAGGGTTAAGTCTCTGCCTTCAGCTCCGGTAGGATCTCAGGGTCCTGGGATCAAGCCCCGCATCGGGCTCTCTGCTCAGCAGGGGGTCTGCTCCCTGCCCTCTCTCTGCCTGCCTCTCTGCCTACATGTGATCTCTCTCTCTGTCAAATAAATAAATAAAATATAAAAAAATAAAATTTGATTTAATAAGTTATGGTCTATATGTTGTTGAAACTGAGAAAATTCCTTGCCTACTGCTGAGAAAAGGGAAAGGTAAATGTAATTTCCATGAGGGATTTCAGCTATGGTTTCCAAATCTTCTGTTTTGAGTGATGGGTAGTTGAGACAGACTTTTTAGGACTTATTCTCACTCTGCCTCCTTGAAAAGCTCTCTTACTTTTAAGCCTGATTTACTCTTATTAAAAAGCTTCTCTTGTACCAAAGGGAAGAGTGAAATCTTTAAGAAGAATAAAGTGGAAAAGATGTGACATTTAGATTTCCAATCAGTAAAGGGATGAAAACTAAGTCTATTGCCAACAAATGCATTTGGAATGTATTTCTCCTCAAGTGATATTTGTCAAGTGCCCGTATATGCATGGTGCCATGCTAAGTACTTCACAATACAAATTAAATTGATGTGGTCCCTGTTATCTGCCAGTTTACATCTTCTTTTGTTTCAAATTCTATAACAGAGTGCTTAAAAGCCAAATCAGATCATGAAGGTTATATCTCTCTCCCTGAAGGATAGGTTATTGAGGTTACTCTTTATGTGCTGGGCTGGGTGAGAGATGCAGATATGGCAAGTTCACTATCTGTGCCTTTCCACTACTAATTATTTACAAAAGTGTCTAAGCATCTGATGCATTAACTAGAAATTCCATAAAACATTTTTGATTAGTATCTGCAGCCAAAGGAAGAGAACATTAATCTTTGTGGAGACCTAGAGCTGACTGTTTGAAAGAACAACTAGCCCCTGTACATTTTACCCTAGAATCTTTGAGGTAGATTTTTTCACTTCTATTAAAAACCAAGTCATAAGCATGTATATACTCTCTGCTACTCACAACCATGGACTTATGAGTCTTGTAGATAGTTTGTTAAGTTACTTTGAGCAACCATGTAGTATGGTATGATGGATAAAGTTCAAACTGAAAGTTAGAAGACCTGGATTTTAGTCCTGGCTCAAACCCTAAATAAATGGTTAAGTAGAACAAGTCATTTTACATCTTAGCTTTAGTATCACCTCAAAATAAAGAAACTGGAGTTACAAATTTTTCAGTTTTAATATTCCACTGAACTACATGTGAACTGATACCATGTAGAAGTTACACAGTGATCTAAGACACAGTGGAAGATGGGGGGATACATATTTATTTATTCTGTTTCTTCATAATTTATTCTGAAATATGGGTGATAACCACTTTTGAAGTCTGATATTAAAAAAAATCAACTAGTGATCTAATTAAGATTGAAAAAATGTAATCTAGGAGCCTAAGAGGAATGATTTTTTTGTTCAAGAATAATAACTAAAGATACAATTGACAAGCTAGGATTTAATTTTACATTCTGGACAACAAATATGGCTTCAAATATAAAATTTGGGGAATAGGGTATCTTTCCAACTAAAATAATTAGAAATATATTTTACTTTGCTCTCTAGAAGGAAAGGAGAAAAACATCTGAACCTATCAAATTTCTTTTGGTTACCATGGTGAGCAGCAAATGGAAAGGGTCCAGTTGGAAGATTTCCACTGAATCTTTTTTTTTAATATTTTTATTTTTTATTATGTTAAGCTAACCACCAAGCAATAAATCGTTGTTTTAAAACAGAACAGTTGACAGATCTTTAATTCATAGAGGAAAAACATTCTATGATTGATTTATAATATTAACTTTCCAGTTGTGATAAGTTCAAAGGTTGGTCATCAGTCTTTCACATTTTTAGTATCTGTTTCAATTCTGGATGGTAAAATATTATTTTAATACACTATCTATGAAAAACTATACCATTTTGGAAACATAAGTTCCTTTTTAAAAAAAAATTATTATTTTTCAGGGTTCCAAAATTCATTGTTTATGCAACACACCCAGTGCTCCATGCAATATATTCCCTCCATAATACCCACCACCAGGTTCACCCCACATGCCCACACCCCCTCCAAACCCTCAGTGTGTTTTTCAGAGTCCGCAGTCTGTCATGATTTGTCTCCCCCTCCAGGTTCCCTCAACTCACTTCTCTCCATCTCCCAGTAACTCCCATGTTATTCCTTATGCTCCACAAGTAAGTGGAACCATATAATTGACTCTCTCTGACTGACATATTTCACTCAGCATAATCTCTTCCATTCCCATCCATGTTGATACAAAAGTTAGGTATTCATCCTTTCTGATGGAGGCATAATACTCCAGTGTATATATGGACCATATCTTCTTTATCCATTAGTCTGTTGAAGGGCATCTTGGCTCTTTCCACAGTTTGGCGACTGTGGCCATTGTTGCTATGAACATTGGGGTACAGATGGCCCTTCTTTCCACTAAACCTGTGTCTTTGGGGTAAATACCCAGTAGTGCAACTGCAGAGTCATAGCATAGCTCCATTATTAATTTCTTAAGGAATCTCCACACTGTTTTCCGAAGTGGCTGCACCAACTTGTATTGCCAACAGTGTAAGAGGGTTCCCCATTCTCCACATCCTCTCCAACACTTGTTTTTTACTGTCTTATTAATTTTGGCCATTCTTTTTTTAAAAGTTATTATTTATTCATTTGATGGACAGAGATCCCAAGTAGGCAGAGAGGCAGGCAGAGGGAGAGAATAAAGCAGGCTCCCTGCTGAGCAGAGAGCCTGAAGTGGGGCTCGACCCCAAGACCCCTGGGATCATGACCTGAGACGAAAACAGAGGCTTTAACCCATGAGCCACCCAGGCACCCCAATTTTGGCCATTCTAACTGATGTAAGGAGTTATCTCAATGTGGTTTTGATTTGAATCTCCCTGATGGCTAGTGATGATGGACATTCTTTCATGTGTCTGTTAGCCATTTGTATGTCTTCTTTGGAGAAGTGTCTGTTCATGTCTTCTGACCATTTTGTGACATGATTATCTGTTTTGTGGGTGTTGAGTTTGGGGAGTTCTTTATAAATCCTGGTTATCAGCACATTGTCTGTATTGTCATTTGTGAATATCTTCTCCTATTCCGTGGGTTGCCTCTTTGTTTTGTTGACTGTTTCCTTTGCTGTGCAGAAGCTTTTGATCTTGATGAAGTCCCAAAAGTTCATTTTCACTTTTGTTTCCTTTGCCTTTGGAGACATATCTTGAAAGAAGTTACTGTGGCTGATGTCAAAGAGGTTACTGCCTATGTTCTCCTCTAGGATGTTGATAATTCCTGCCTCACATTGAGGTTTTTTATCATTTCAAGTTTATCTTTGTGTATGGTGTAAGGGAATGGTCAAGTTTCATTCATTTACACATAGCTATCCAGTTTTCCCAGCACCATTTATTAAAGAGACTGTCTTTTTTCCACTGTATATTTTTTCATGCTTTGTCAAATATTATTTGACCATATAGTTGAGGGTCCATATCTGGGCTCTACGCTCTGTTACACTGGTCTATGTGTCTGTTCCTGTGCCAGTACCATGCCATCTTGCTGGTCATAGCTTTGTAGTAAAGCTTGAAATCAGGCAATGTGATGCCTCTAGTTTTGTTTTTCTTTTTCAGCATTTTCTTAACAATTTGGGGTCTCATCTGGGCATACAGAACATCATTAATTTTTGATGTAGTTTTCAATGATTCATTAGTTGCATATAACATCCAGTGCTCATTACAACATGTGCCCTCATTAATATCCATCATTCAACTATCCCTTCCACCACCCTTTCCCCTCTGAAACCTTCACTTTGTTTCCCAAAATCCATAGTGTCTTGTGGTCTGTCTCTCTCTCTGATCCACCCCCCCATCTATTTCCCTTTCCATTACTTAATGTATTCTGTGCTATTCCTTATGTTCCACACACAAGTGAAACTACATGATAACTTTTTCTCTGCTTCACTTATTTCACTTAGCATAATCCCCTCCAGTTCCATCCATGTGGATCTAAATGGTAGGTATTAGTCCTTTCTGATGGCTAAGTAATATTCCATTATATATATATGAACCACATCTTCTTTATCCATTTATCTGCTGAAGGGCATCTTGGTTCCTTCTACAGTTTGAATATTGTGGAAATTGCTGCTATGAACATTGGGTCAGTGTACCCCTTTTGTTCACTATGTCTGTATCTTTGGGGTAAATAACTAGTACTGCAGTTACGAGGTCATAGAGTAGCTCTATTTTTAATGTCTTGAGGAACCTCCATAATGTTTTCCAAAGTGGCTGTACCAGCTTGCATTCCCACCAATAATGTAAGAAGATTCCCCTTTCTCTACATCTTTGCCAACATTTGTTGCTTCCTGCCTTGTTAATTTTTGCCATTCTAACTGGTGCAAGGAGGTATCTCATTGTGGTTTTGATTTGAAATTCCCTGATGACTAATGATGTTGAACATTTTTTCATGTGTCTGTTAGCCATTTGTATATCTTCTTTGGAGTTATACAAATATCTCCAAATATTGTCTGTTCAATATTCACAAGTAAATCAACGTGAGAGAGCACATTAAAAAAAGAAAAGACAAGAACTATATGATCCTCTCAATTGATGCAGAAAAACATTTGACAAAGTACAGCATCCTTTCCTGAATAAAACTATTCAGAGTGTAGGGATGGAGGGAAATTTCCTCAATAACATGAAAAAAAAAATGAAAAATCCACAGTGAATATCATTCTCGATGGGGAAAAAATGAGAACTTTTCCCTTAAGATCAGGAACACAACAGGGATGCCCACTCTTGTTAAGTCTTAGCCTCAGTAATCAGACAACAAGAAGAAAAGACATTCAAATTGGCAAAGACAGCGATATGTAGAAGAATGAAACTCAACCAATCTCTTACACCATACACAAAGATAAACTTGAAACGGATAAAAAACCTCAACATGAGACAGAAATCCATCAGAATAGAAGAGAACATAGGCAGTGACTTCTTCGATATCAGCCACAGCAACTTCTTTCAAGATATGTCTCCAAAGACAAAGGAAACAAAAACGAAAATGAACTTTTGGGACTTCATCAAGATCAAAAGCTTCTGCACAGCAAAGGAAACAGTCAACAAAACAAAAAGGCAACCCACAGAACAGGAGAAGATATTTGCAAATGACAGTACAGACAATAGGCTGATATCCAGGATCTATAAAGAACTCTTCAAACTCAACACACACAAAACAGATAATCATATCAAAAAATGGGCAGAAGATATGAACAGACACTTCTCCAATGAAGACATACAAATGGCTATCAGACACATGAAAAAATGCTCATCATCACTAGCCATCAGGGAGATTCAAATTAAAACTACATTGAGATACCACTTGACATCAGTTAGAATGGCCAAAATTAGCAAGACAGGAAACAACGTGTGTTGGAAAGGATGCGGAGAAAGGGGAACCCTCTTCCACTGTTGGTGGGAATGTAAATTGGTGCAGCCACTTTGGAGAACAGTGTGGAGATTCCTCAAGAAATTAAGAATAGAACTTCCCTATGACCCTGCAATTGCACTGCTGGGTATTTACCCCAAAAAGATACAGATGTAGTGAAAAGAAGAGCCATCTGTACCCCAATGTTTATTGTAGCAATGGCCACGGTCGTCAAACTGTTGAAAGAACAAAGATGCCCTTCAATGGATGAATGGATAAGGAAGATGTGGTCCATATACACGATGGAGTATTATGCCTCCATCAGGAAGGATGAATACCCAACTTTTGTAGCAACATGGACTGGACTGGAAGAGATTATGCTGAGTGAAATAAGTCAAGCAGAGAGAGTCAAGTATCATGTGGTCTCACTTATTTGTGGAGCATAACAAATAACATGGAGGACATGGGGAGATGGAGAGGAGAGGGAGTTGAGGGAAACTGGAAGGGGAGATGAACCATGAGAGACTATGGACTCTGAGAAACAACCAGAGGGTTTTGAAGGGGCGGGGGGTGGGAGGTTGAGGAACCAGGTGGTGGGTAATAGGGAGGGCACGTACTTCATGGAGCACTGGGTGTGGTGCAAAAACTATGAACACTGTTATGCTGAAAATAAACAAATAAAAAAAATGCAAAGAAGAAGTAGAATTCTCTCTCTTCACAGATGACATGATACTTTATCTGGAGAACCCAAAAGAACACACCCCCAAATTAATAGAACTCATACAGTAATTCAGCAATGTGGCAGGATACAAGATCAATGCAAAGAAATCAGTTGTTTTTCTATACATTAACAATGTAACTGTAGAAAGAGAAATTAGGAAATTGATTCCATTTACAACAGCACCAAAAACTATAAGATCCCTAAGAATAAACCTATCCAAAGAGGTAAAAGATCTACATTCAAGAAACTACAGAACAATTAGGAAAGAAATTGAGGAAGACATAAAAAGATGGAAAAACATGCCATGTTCATGGATTGGAAGAATAAACTTTGTTAAAATGTCTATGCTACCCAGAGAAATCTATACTTTCAATGCCATCCCTATTAAAGTACCATTGGAATTTTTCAAAGAGCTGTAACAAACAATCCTAAAATTTGTATGGATCCAGAAAAGAACCTGAATTTCCAATGGGATGTTGAAAAAGGAAAATAAAGTTGGGGGCATCACGTTGTCTGACTTCATGCTACATTACAAATCAGTGATCACAAGGACAGAATGGTATTGGCACAAAAACAGACACATAAATCAATGGAACAGAAGAGAATCTCCAGAAGTGTACCCTCAATTCAATGGTCAACTAATCTTTGACAAATCAAGAAGAAAATATCCAATGGAAGAAAGAAATACTGTCTCTTCAATAAATGTTACTAAGAAAACTGGACAGCTACATGCAGAAGAATGAAACTGGAACATTCTCTTATAGCATACACAAAGATAAACTCAAATTGGATGAAAGACCTCAATGTGAGACAGGAATCCATCAAAATCCTAGAGGAGAAAGTAGGCGGTAACCTCTTTATCATCAGACACAGGAACTTTTCCAAGACACATTACCAAAGGCAAGAGAAACAAAAGCAAAAATGAATTTTTGGGACTTTATCAAGATAAAAAGCTTCTGCACAGCAAAAGAAACAGTCAATAAAACTAAGAAGCAACCCACAGAAAGGGTAAAGATAGTTGCAAATGACATTACAGATAAAGGGCTGATATCCAAGTTCTATAAATAGCTTCTCAAACTCAACACCCATAAAACAATCAAGTCAAAAAATGGGCAGAAGACATGATTTCCACTGAATCTTGAAGAAAATAACAAGCTTAAAATAAAGCATATGGAATGACCTATTTCAATAATATAGTAACATATTGTCTTCTTTTTTTCTTTAGCAGAGTATTTCTGAATCCCATGTATGAGGAACTAAATACATTTTGGGGATTAAATCCTTAGTAAAATCCATTTTCCCCTTTAGAAACTTTGGTTTTCCCAGCATATATCTCTGAAAATGTTCTGTTTATTATTCCATCCATTGGTTACAAATACAATCAAAGGATGTTAGAAATGGGAAGTACCTTAACAATTATATAGTTCAATCTATTTATTCTCCCAACAAAGAAGTCCTATCAACAGAAATGACTTACCTAGGTTCTTACAATTTTCATTAACAGAGATAGGATTAGAATCTAGCATGAGCTGTGAAAAATTGAGAAGGAAGAGGGAGACAGTATGCCAAGTAGGAAAACAAAGGGAAAGGAATCTGAAGGAAGAAACAATACTATATCAATCGTTATCTAAAATAGGTGTCAGGAAATATCCACAGACCAAATTCAGCTTGTGGCCTGTTTTTATACAACCCACAAACCAAGAATGACTTCTGCATTTTTATTAGATTGTTTTAAAAAAAAAAGAGAGAGAGAGAGAATGTGTGACAGAGACAATTCGTGGCCCATGAAATCTAAAATATTTAATACCTGTCTTTTTACAGAAAACATTTGTTGATTCCCTTTTAAAACATTACAGAGACCACACACATAGTATACCTAAGCAAAATCCCAAATGACCTTCAGAAAAATCCTACAGTGACTGGATTTGTCCAGGACCAGTTTGCTTTATCCATTTTCCAATCCAATCCACTATATCTAATACTCTGACCACATAGACCAGAAGAAGAGACTTTTTTTTTTTTTTTTCCAGTAACCACCAGGGTCTTATTCTTAACAAAAACGAGTATAATTTTCAGAATATGTCTAAGGGTCAGACAAGAAATTATGAAAATTTTATTCTCCTTCCATCTTATAGTTTTCAGTTTCACATTTTGAAGACTTTTGAAGACTTTCCAGATTCCACTGTGTTTGTTTTCTCATTCTCTGTCTCTGAGAAAACTATTTTTATGTTGAAACATATGAAATGGCCAATAGTCAACAAGTTGTGATTTATAGAATGGCAGTGTTTTATGGTTCAACTTAATATCTAACTTTCTAGTCACCTTCTCATCTTGAGCTTTTGCCTTTCATCATTTTGATACATTTTGCCTTTATTTTTTTTTAAAGATTTTATTTATTTATTTGACAGAGAGAGATCACAAGTCGGCAGAGGCAGGCAGAGAGAGAGGAGGAAGTAGGCTCCCTGCTGAGTAGAGAGCCCGATGCGGGGCTTGATCCCAGGACCCTGGGATCATGACCCGAGCCGAAGGCAGAGGCTTTAACCCACTGAGCCACTCAGGCACCTCATTGATACATTTTGCCTTTAAATAATTATTTTTATCGGTGTTACCCTGCTTCCCACTTGTCTAGAGCTTCCTTATACAATGAGGATTTAGTTTCTAAATTTGCAAACTACCCTTTTCAAGATCTTAATTTAGTGAAAGTACTCTGAATACTTCACTTAAAGTGTACTTAACTAGCCTTTACTATCAATAGGCATATTTGGTGGTATGATTTCAGTTTACTGGTGAATAAACAAATTTCTATTTCAAGATCTAGTAACATGCAAGTGCAGTTCATTTGGAAAAGTGCATAACCTGTTTTTGAAAGAATTTTATCCAATCATCAGAAGGCAGAATCTTCTGATTCAACCTTCATTATTCCTACCTTTGTTTATTTAAAGTAGTATTGAGTCAAACTTGCAGAAATGAAGCTTACTGTTAAGAAATATAGTCAATTGGGGCTGGGAGCCTCGCCAGCTGGCAGAACCACAGCGTTTTTGCACTCTCCACATGCACACCATGCCTTGCTATCAGAGTCTGAGTCACGCCCCACACCTCCCCCTGAGAGAGGTGTGTGCAGGTGCCAGCCAGGCACTCTCGCACCCTGAAAGTCTGAGCACACCCAGGCTGGGGCAGCAGGAAAATCTCAGTGTGCTATCACTGCTTGGGACCTCTTTGACCATCTGGAGCTGCCCAGACAGCCACCGCTGTGGTGGTTTTGGGTACAAGCAGGAGTTCTGCGTCCCCAGGGACCGTGACTGGGAACCGGATCTGCCAGCAGCCAAGGGGGAATTTATGTGCTCTGGAGCACCCAGAGGAGAACAGACTTGGGCTCTCTCTGAGACAGAGGTCTGGGTGCAGTTTACTTTCCTCTAAACCTACAAAAACTATCAAAAGCTGCCAAGGTGAGAGAAAACAAACAAGAAAACCTCCAAAGAACAAAAATCCGAAAAACTGGTTTCTGCAGAGCCCACCCCCTTGAGCAGGGGGGTGGGGGGACTTAACCCAGGAAACACTGCCTGAAAACCCATGTGGCAGTACCCTCCCCCAGAAAGCCAACAGAAAAAAAAAAAAGATAAGAAAACAATCACCACTACTTCATAGATACAAATTTTATTTTTAATTCGTTCCCACTATTCTGGTTCATTTTTTTTGTATAGATAATTTTTTACCCTTTTACCATCACAGTGAAGTGAGATGTCTAGTACATCAAATTCCATAACAGCCTTTTAACCTGAACTTTTTGATACATATACCAGTGTTTTTCTTTTGCTTTTCTATTTTTAAATTTTTAAAAAATTTTAGTTTAGTTTAGTTTATTCTTTTATTCTTTTTATTTTTTAATATTCATATAGAGTTAAACTTCAAGGTAATCCCCTTCCCCAATCAATGCAACCCCTATAGGTAAACCAATTTTTAATCCCTCTTTATCTTAAGAAAGTTGAGTCCTTTAACAAAGATATCAAGGTATGTCTAGGAAGAATCAAAAAAACTTCCTCACCCACACTGAGAATTTATAACCACTCTCCCCTCTTTTTCTTCTGCCAGTGTTTCTGTGTATTTGTGTTTGTCCTGGTAGTATATAAATCTTATACTTGGGGTTCTTTTTGATGAGGTTCTTTTTTGGTTTTGCTTTTATATATATATTTCTTTCTTTTGTCATCTACTTTTATCAGTCTTTTTGTTTGTCTGGTTTTGTTTGTATACTTCATAAATCTGTAATGTCCAAGTGTTTGCATCTGAGAGACCACCAAGGAGCCAGCCAACACTGATGCAATCACACGAGGTTTATTCAACAGGCTTAAGCTTGGGCCCAAGTATACCTGACACAGTGGAGTAGGGACTTGGACCCCGAGGTGACATGCTTAATCTTGGACCCAAGTATACCTGACACAGCAGAGTAGGGACTAGGACCCTGAGGTGACATGCTTAAGCTTGGGCCCAAATACCTGATGCAGCAGAGTAGGGACTTGGACCCTGAGGCTAGTTAAGGCAGGGGTTTTTATGAGTCATTACAAGAGGCTTGGGTGGGGGGAGGGGAAATTTCAGACTTTTCTGCAATAAGCTGATTAGCTGTTGCCAGGCTGTTTACAGGGTTAGGTACTTTCTTGGAAGTGTTTACAGGGTTAGATATAGCAGTTTTTCCTGGAAGTGTTTATAGGGTTAGACATTCCTGTTACTAAAGCAGGGTGGGGGTCCCTGGAACTAAGCAGGGTGGGGGTCCCTGGAACTAAAGTAAAGTAGAGGAAAGTTCAGGCCTTGGGCCTGAGAAGGCTGCCAAAGCTAAGATGGCTGTACTTGTGCTAATGCTAAACTCGAGTTGGTATGGCCACAATTTTCTTGGCCTCCACATTTCCGCCTCTCAGAGGAACCTAAGGAAGGACCCAATCATGGGTCCAGGCTGATCTCAGCAACAAGGTCCAGTGGTTGGTGGGGATTGCTTCTGGCATGAAGAGGAAATAGTATAAGCAACATTAGTGGGGTAAGAGAGAACAGTGCAGCCTTAGCTTTAGGGGATTGTCCCTGTCTGGTTGGCTTTTCCATTCTGGAATGAAGTATTTGAGAATGGCATGTGGGTCAACTGGTTGGACGTGTGTGTAGTGGACCCAGGGAGTAATCCTGTCGACCTTGAGAGCAGTGGGAGTGGTAAGGATCATGATGCTGGGTCCCTTACAGCATGGTTGAAGTGTCAGTTCATAGAGAGGTCAGGCCATCTCAATGAACCGGGATATCCACAGCCTGCAGTAACCCACCATCCCAAGAAACTCCCTCATGGAGATCAAAGCCTAAGTAAGTGGTGTGGCTTTGACAAAGCTGTGCTTTCATTGCTGACACCTGATATACTTTTCCTGCAGAGTCTGTAAGAGAGTTCTCATCCCCCACAAGCATGACTCAGTCCTCAGCGGCTATTTTCACTATTCCCACTAACCCAATCAGATTCGTCCCTTCAAATCCTTCAATTTTCTTAAGTTTCCTCTTTATATCTGGGGCCGACTGACTGGCAAAAGCAAGAACATCTAAATGAGCTATCGTGCAACTTCTCTGAAGTTTACCTCAAGTTGTCTAGCTTAGGCAAACAAACATTTAAAGACAATCAAATCTAGAATTTAAAGTACATAAAGGTGTGTTATTAAAACATAATTTTTCGGGGCGCCTGGGTGGCTCAGTGGGTTAAAGCCTCTGCCTTCGGCTCAGGTCATGATCCCGGGGTTCCGGGATCGAGCCCCGCATCGGGCTCTCTGCTCGGTGGGGAGCCTGCTTCCTCCTCTCTCTCTGCCTGCCTCTATGCCTACTTGTGATCTCTGTCTGTCAAATAAATAAATATAAAACCTTTAAAAAAAAAAGCATAATTTTTCTCTCTAAAATAACCCTCATTTCCAGAGATAGCCAAATCAGGATTAATTCATTTGAAAAACAAGTCCAGTTTTAACAAACTTGGCCTAATTATTTACATAAGCTCAGCAAGAACAGTAAGTGATCATATAGATCTTTTTAGAATCTGCTTTGCTGGAGCTTCATATAAGGAATCCCTAGATTGAACCTTTAGTAGCCTCTCCAGGCCAGAAGCCAAGCCATGTAGTTGCCATCAGACATGCCTCCAATACCTGTCAATTTGGGCGAACTCCTCTTCCTGAGGTGCCCAAAGTATCCTGACATTCCTGCCCTTCCCAGGAATTGGCATTCTTTACTTACCTGGTGAGGCTGCTGGGAACTCTGTAAGCAAGGTATCAGGCCAACAGTTCCAAAGGGCTTTATGGCTCCAGGTTTTATAAAGTCAACCTTACTTCCTTTAAGTTGTCTGGTCATATCTGAGTCTTTTCAAATATGACATTCCCGTCAAAGCCTTGGTAAAATAACCAGTGTCCCAGTGGTGTACTTTTACAAGGAGAACAGATTCATATTGAACTTATGCAAATGACTGATTGCCATGGAAGAAAGAATACTTGCTGAGACCTTTTGGTTTCAGAGGGTTCAGATAGAGAGAAAAGTTGAATGCCTTGATTCATTTACAAATGAATAATTTTACATCTCTGTCAGTTACAAATAACTTAAGAAAAAGTTTCCCTAGTCTGGAAGAACAAACATTACAGAACCAGTCATGTCTAAAATAAGACAAAATATTAAGAGACACAACATTACAATTTCCTTCAGTTCATCTAGTCCCATGTTGCTAATTCTGGTTTAGTCGGAGTGCAGCCTTTACTTCTGGAAATTCTTACCCATTTCAGTTCCATGATTTTAACATATCAAAGACATGTATTTGTCCTGAAAGTCTCTCATATGAATTTCCTTTAGGGCAGAATTCATCTTACAAGAGAATTAAAACAATTACAAATGACAAAACTCAGAATAGATATGGTTATATATCAAGTGATGAACCATATCAAAACATTAAAACTTTAGGAAATGTATAGAACCTCTAGAGTAGTTACAACATTTACCCAAATATAACCCAAGGCTTATCATTGGTTTAGCAGTACTCCCTGAGTAACTTAGCATATCAAGGAAAAGACTTATGAGTCAAAGAGATCTCATTTATAATTTTGGGCCAGCAAAGAGAAAACCATTTACATTTCTTTTTAATAGAACAATTAACCTAAGAAAACTTAGCCCTTTCAAACAGAGAGAAAACCAGCTTTTTTTTTATACCAGTGTCTTTCCTTTTTGTTCTTAAGCATGCAGTCTTAAGATAGTAGGTTTACTGGGTTTCCCTCTCATTCCTTATCTCTTTCTTACATATCTCCTACTTTCCTACATACAGAGTTGCTTCCCTTATATCTATCAGTCTTAGTTACACTTAGCAGAATTTTGTACTCTTAGAAATACTTTAACCTCTAGTGATGGCTAAGTATTAACCAATTGTGAACAGTTAATACAGAATTCTTTAGAAGGCAAATTTATGAATCAGTTAAGCACAAAACATGTTTACCAACAGATTTAAATATTCTTAGTTTCTTTGCAGTGCAAAGTCAAAAGTTCAAACCTAGTTCCAGTAATCAATGCTTTTGCATTTTATCCCAATTGGTTAAGACCTAGATACCTATAATTTAATTCCATTTGTCATCCAAGCAAAACTTTAAACTTTCAGGTTACCAAAGACTTTAAAATCTATCTCAGCAATTTATTTATTAAAACTTTGAGACAGACAATTAACCATCAGTTTAGTCATCTCTTTGCTAACAGATTTTAACAAACAACATGAGCTTATTTGATCTTCAGTAAACTTTGAAGTTTCCTGTTCACTGCTGATGACTTAAAAGACATGTATATCTTAATTAAACCAACCAACTTAACTGAGTTCAAATACTGAATTACATTCCACCTGGGCCCACTCCACTTTGAATGTTTACCTGAGACATGGGTGGGAGGATTTGGAGTGGGGGATGTTAGGTCCAGGGGCTGCTCTTCTTGCTTCTTGACAGTGAAGAGAGAAGGAGCCATGGTGCATGATCTAGAGGCTAGTCATGCAGGCTTCACTCACGTTGGTGCAAAAACATGAGAAGGGGGAGACAGAAGAAACAAAGTGCTGCCAGGAGGCAGAGTAAGGATTCCTGGTTTTAGAGCTTATCAACTCCAACAGAGGAGCAGACACCATGCTTTCCCACCAGCAAGGGGGAGGAGCTAGGTAGTCATGTCAGGCCAGAGAAAACAGGGAATCTTCCTGAAACAAAGGGAGTTATGGCAGCTGCTTGGGAATATTCCTTAAAGTCTCTGTCTGGAGTTAGACCAACCCCAGTTGGCTCAAGTTATAGTCATTAACATGGGAAATGAGTGAGGGAGAAGCCCCCACATCTATTAGGAGGAACATAGAGAGATAAAGTCAGAGTCCCCTTTGCTAGGGATGGACCAGCAACCTGGGTTTACTAGAAGGCTTATTCTGCAAAAGGCCCTTAGATTGGGGTACTGGTGTAGAGTAATGAAGGCCTAGGTATGAGCAATGAAGGTATAGCTTTAAGTAGTTAGTAGAAGACACTGACAAGAAACAGTAAAGACTGAAATCCATCATGGTATATGCGACATTCCAACACATGTGGTGCTTACAGCCAACTTCCCTAGGAAACAGCCCCCAGTTGTGTTTTAATTCAATCAGGTACTGGTTTCAGCTGGCTCCCAGTGGGGGTCCTGTGGCCAGAAGTGGCTAGACCAGGGATGTGGAGGGGATCACATTATATCAGTCAGGAGGAAACCTCACATGGGAGTCTTAATATTGGCAGCTGTCCTGGTGACTTTGGTGGCTGTCCTGTGCACCAGAGAGACAACTTTATATAAGAACAGAAACAGAGAGAGGGCATCATGTGTCTGGGTCTCATTACCATTCTCAGCCCCCTAGAGACACTTGCCAGTGGAGATTTTCTCAGTCCCCTAGGGACAAGCAACACAACAGGCAACAAAAGACAAGACAAAGGCAACAAATGACAATTAACAAGAACACACTCACAAAGACAAATGATCCAGCGTGGCCATGAAGACAATACTGAAAGGAAGTTGAGGGAGAATCCAGCTGCAACTGCAGCTGGCTCTCTTCACAGATAAGAACCTTGTCCTCTCCTCAAGGCAGCAAGGGACGTCTCTCCCAAAACAACAACAACAACAACAACAAAAAACTAAAACTAAAACAAACAAACAAAAAAAAACACCTCATAGCAAACAGCACAACGGACAACAAAAACAAGAAAAAGACAAATGTAGGCCCAGCAGTCGTTACCCAGAACCTGCCACTGGTGGGGACATTCTTGATATGAGGACCTCGTCCTTTGGGCCCGACAGCAATGGTAGCTGTGCCTCCAGCCTGGGGCAAGGGACTTCTCCACAAGACCCGCAGTCGATGGCCCACCACGTGTCTGCTTGAGCCAATGTTGACCCAGATAATCAGATACTAAAATACTTAGGTACTCAGATTGGAATTCCTACAGGTAAAAATGAAGATTGGAGCTCCCAAAGTATGTGTGCAAATAGATAAAAAAAAATGAGTGCACTCACCAACCAGCACAAGACCCTCTGGGTTGGGTCCTGGGAGTCTCCCAGATCTTGGTAGGACCTCCAAATGTAATGTCCAAGTTTTCGTATCCGAGAGACCACCAAGGAGCCAACAGTGATGGAATCACATGAGGGTTTATTCGACAAGCTTAAGCTTTGGCCCAAGTATACCTGATGCAGTGGAGTAGGGACTTGAACCCCGAGGTGACATGCCTAAGCTTGGACCCAAGTATACCTGATGCAGCAGAGTAGGGGCTAGGACCCCAAGGCTAGTTAAGGCAGGGGTTTTTATGGGTCATTACAAGAGGGTTCAGGGAGTGGATTTCAGACTTTTCTGCAGTAAGCTGATTAGCTGTTGCCAGGCTGTTTACAGGGTTAGGTACTTTCTTGGAAGTGTTTACAGGGTTAGATATAGCGGTTTTTCCTGGAGGTGTTTATAGGTTTAGGTATTCCTGTTACTAAAGCAGGGTGGGGGTCCCTGGAACTAAAGTAAAGTAGAGGAAAGTTCAGGCCTTGGGCCTGAGAAGGCTGCCAAAGCTAAGATGGCTGTACTTGTGCTAATGCTAAACTCGAGTTAGGATGGCCTTAATTTTCTTGGCCTCCACAATCTTAACTTGGGGCCCATTTGGGCTGGGACTTCTCTTTTATTTTATCTTTCTTTTTTTTTTCCTGTCTCTCTCTCTCTCTCTCTCTCTCTCTCTCTCTCTCTCTCTCTTTATCTCTCTCTCTCTCTTTTCTTTTATTTTTTTCTCTCTTTCTTTTTTCTTTTCTTTGGGTGGGGATTCTTAATTGCTCAGAAGTGTTCCAGGGTGTACCTTGACTGCACAACGGTTGATACATTCAGCTACATCCATTCAACCATCTCTCACCAGCATGACGAGGAGGAAGAATGCCCAACAGAAGAAAAACTCAGAGGCTAGGCCTTCTGCAACAGAACTAATGGCTATCGACATAGCCAATATGTTGGAAAGGGAATTCAGGCTAACAATTATCCAGGCAAGAGGTAGGCTGGGGAAAGCCATGGATGACCTAACAGAATTGAGTAGGGCAGAACTGAAAGCCGCCAGGGATGATGTTCACAATGTCCTCAATGAGTTCCAATCTAATCTAAAATTCTCTAAAAGCTAGGGTAACTGAGACAGAAGATAGAATTAGTGACCTGGAGGACAAACAGAAAGAAAGGATCAGGAGGAAGTCTGGAACAAACAGTTTAGAAGCCACAAAAACAGAATTAGGGAAATCAATGGCGCCATGAAACATTCCAACATCAGAATTATTGGAATCCCTGAAGGGGAGGAGAAAGAAAGAAGTCTAGTAGAAGTTACAGTGGAACAAATTCTCCATGAAAATATTCCCAATCTCGCAAATGGAACCAGCATTCATGTACTAGAGGCAGAACGCTCTCCCCGCAAGATTATAGAATCTCGAAAGTCCTTGAGACACATAGTAGTAAGAATGAGGAATCATAATTGCACACAGGCTCTCTTGAAAGCAGCTAGGACAAAGAATCTCCTTATGTACAGAGGAAAGCCCATCAGAATAATATCAGACCTGTCCACAGAAACCCGGCAAGCCAGAATATAACGAGAAAGATATATTCAGGGCACTAAATGAGAAGAACATGCAACCAAGAATACTTTATCCAGCAAGACTGACATTCAAAATGGATAGATAGATAGAGTTTCCAAGACCAGCAAGGCTTAAAAGAGTATGTGACCACCAAGCCAACACTGCAGGAAACATTAAGGGGGGTTCTATAAAAGAGGAAAATCATAAGGATATCATTGAGCAGAAATATGGAGACAATCTACAGAAAGAAAGACTTCAAAGGTAACACGATGTCAATAAAAACGTATCTATCAATAATCACTCTCAATGTGAATGGCCTAAATGCACCCATAAAATGATACAGGGTAGCAGATTGTATAAAACGACAGGACCCATCCATATGTTGTCTACAAGAGACCCATTTCGAACCCAAGGATACATCCAGACTGAAAGTGAAGGGATGGAGAAGCATCTTTCATGCCAATGGGCCTCAAAAGAAGTCCAGGGTAGTGATTCTCATATCAGATAAATTAGATTTTAAACTAAAGACTGTAGTCAGAGAAACAGAAGGACACTACATCATTCTTAAAGGAACTATCCACCAAAATGATCTAACAATTGTGAATATCTATACTCCAAATATGGGAGCAACCAATTACATAAGAAAACTATTAATCAAGATAAAGAGTCATATTGATATGAGTACCTTAATAGTAGGATATCTTAACACATGTCTCTCAGTAATAGACAAATCATCCAAGCAGAAAATTAATACAGGAAAAAGAGCATTGAATGACACATTGGACCAGGTGGACCTCATGGATATATAAAGAACATTCCACCCTTAAATAGCAGAATACTCATTATTCTCAAGTGCACAAGGAACCTTCTCCAGAATAAACCACATACTGGGTCACAAATCAGGGCTCAACCAATACCAAAAAACTGAGATTATTCCCTGCATATTCTCAGATCACAAAACTTTCAAACTGGAACTCAATCACAAAGAAAATTTGGAAGGAGCTCAAATACCTGGAAGCTATAGACCACCTTGCTTAAGAATGCTTGGATCAACGAGAAGATCAAAGAAGAACTTAAACAATTCATGGAAACCAATGAGAATGAAGACACTTAGGTAAAAATCCTATTGGATATGGCAAAGGTGCTCTTAAGGGGGAAACACATAGTCGTCCAAACTTCACTCAAAAAAATTGAAAAATCCAGAATACACCAGCTGTCTTGCACCTTAATTAACTCAGGAATCAACAACAAATTAAGCCAACCCTAACAAAAAAAGGAAATAATAAGAATACGGCAAAGATCAATGAGATAGAAACTAGAGATACATTTGAGCGTTATCAATGAAACTAGAAGCTAGTTTTTTGGAAGAATCAATAAGATCAATAAACCATGGGCCACACTAATCGAAAGGAAAAGAGGGAAAGCTCAAATTAATGAAATTATGAATGGAAAGGAAACGATCAAAACTAACACCAAGGAAATAGAAACAATCATCAGAAGTTATTATCAACAGTTCTATGCCAAGAAGTTAAGCAACCTAGATGAAATGGATGCATTCCTGGAAAACTATAAACTCCCAAATTGAACCAGGAAGAAATTGACAACCTGAATAGACTGATATCTAGTAACAAGATAGAAACAGTGATCAAAAATCTCCCAAAAAACAAGAGCCCAGGACCTGATGGATTTCCTGGTGAATTCTACCAAACACTCGAAGAAGAAATAACACCTATTCTCCTGATGCTGTTTCAAAAAATTGAAGCAGAAGGAAAACTTCCAGACTCTTTTGATGAAGCCAGCATTACACTGATCCCCAAACCAGGCAAAGACCCCACCATAAAGGAGAATTTCAAACCAATATTGCTGATGAATATGGATGCTAAGATTCTCAACAAGATCCTAGCAAATAGGATCCAACAGCACATTCAAAATATTATGCACCATGACCAGGTGGGATTCATCGCTGGGTTACAAGGTTGGTTCAACATTCACAAATCAATCAATGTGATAGAACAAATCAATAAGAGAAGAGAGAAGAACCACATGGTCCTCTCAATTGATTCAGAAAAAGCATTTGACAAAATCCAGCATCCGTTCCTGATGAAAATGCTTCAAAGTATAGGGATAGAGAGAACATTCCTGAGCTTCATAAAATCTATCTATGAAAGACCCACGCAAATATCATCCTCAATGGGAAAAAGCTTGCAGCCTTCCTGTTGAGATCAGGAACACGACAAGGATGCCCACTCTCACCACTCTTGTTCAACATAGTATTAGAAGTTCTAGCAACGGCAATCAGAAAACAAAGAGAAATAAAATGTATCCAAATTGGCAAGGAAGAAGTCAAACTCTCTCTCTTCACAGATGACATGATTCTTTATATGGAAAACCCCAAAGACTCCACTCCCAAACTACTAGAACTCATACAGCAATTCAGTAACGTGGCAGGATACAAAGTCAATGCACAGAAATCAGTGGCTTTCTTATACACTAACAATGAAAATACAGAAAGGGAAATTAGAGAATCGATTCCATTTACTATAGCACCAAGAACCATAAGATACCTGGGAATAAACCTAACCAAAGAGGTAAAGGACCTGTACTCGAGGAACTACAGAACACTCATGAAAGAAATTGAAGAAGACACAAAAAGGTGGAAGACTGTTCCATGCTCTTGGATTGGAAGAATAAACATTGTTAAAATGTCTATACTGCCTAGAGCTATCTATACTTTTAATGCCATTCCAATCAAAATTCCACCGGTATTTTTCAAAGAGCTGGAGCAAATAATCCTAAAATTTGTATGGAATCAGAAGAGACCCCGAATTGCTAAGGAAATGTTGAAAAACAAAAACAAAACTGGCGGCATCACGTTACCTGATTTCAAGCTTTACTACAAAGCTGTGATCACCAAGACAGCGTGGTACTGGCATAAAAACAGACACATAGACCAGTGGATCAGAGTGGAGAGCCCAGATATGGACGCTCAACTCTATGGTGAAATAATCTTTGACAAAACAGGAAAAAATATTCAATGGAAAAATGACAGTCTCTTCAATAAATGGTGCTGGGAAAACTGGACAGCGATATGTAGAAGAATGAAACTCGATCATTCTCTTACACCATACACAAAGATAAACTCGAAATGGATAAAAGACCTCAACGTGAGACAGGAATCTATCAGAATCCTAGAGGAGAACATAGGCAGTAACCTCTTCGATATCAGCCACAGCAACTTCTTTCAAGATATGTCTCCAAAGGCCAAGGAAACAAAAGTGAAAATGAACTTTTGGGACTTCATCAAAATCAAAAGCTTCTGCACAGCAAAGGAAACAGTCAACAAAAGAAAAAGGCAACCCACGGAATGGGAGAAGATATTTGCAAATGACAGTACAGACAAAAAGTTGATATCCAGGATCTATAAAGAATTTCTCAAACTCAACACACACAAAACAGATAATCATGTCAAAAAATGGGCAGAACAGCAAAGGAAACAGTCAACAAAGCAAAAAGGCAACACACAGAATGGGAGAAGATATTTGCAAATGACAGTACAGACAAAAGTTTGATATCCATGATCTATAAAGGACTCCTCGAACTCAACACACACCAAACAGATAATCATATCAAATAAAATGGGCAGAAGATGTGAACAGACACTTCTCCAATGAAGACATACAAATGACTATCAGACACATGAAAAAATGATCATCATCACAAGGCATCAGGGAGATTCAAATTAAAACCACATTGAGATATCACCTTACACTTTTTAGAATGGCCAAAATTAGCAAGACAGGAAACAACGTGTGTTGGAGAGGATGTGGAGAAAGGGGAACCCTCTTACACTGTTGGTGGGAATGCAAGTTGGTGCAGCCACTTTGGAGAACAGTGTGGAGATTCCTCAAGAAATTAAAAAATAGAGCTTCCTTATGACCCTGCAATTGCACTACTAGGTATTTACTGCAAAGATACAGATGTTGTGAAGAGAAGAGCCATCTCTACTCCAATGTTTATAGCAGCAATGGCCACGGTCACCCAACTGTGGAAAGAAGTAAGATGCCGTTCAGCAGATGAATGGATAAGGAAGATATGGCCCCTATACATGATGGAGTATTAGGCCTCCATCAGAAAGGATGAATACCCAACTTTTGTAGCAACATGGACAGGACTGGAAGAGATTATGCTGAGTGAAATAAGTCAAGCAGAGAGAGTCAAGTGTCATATGGTTTCATTTATTCGTGGACCATAACAAAAAACCTGGAAGACATAGGGAGATGGAGAGGAGAAGTGAGTTGAAGGAAATCGGAAGGGCAGATGAACCATGAGAAACTATGGACTCTGAAAAATAGTCTGAGGGTTTTGAAGGGGCGGGGGGGTGGGAGGTTGGGGAGCCAGGTGGTGGGTATTATGGAGGGCACGAATTGCATGGAGCACTGAGTGTGGTGCATAAACAATGAATTCTGTTACACTGTAAATAAATAAATAAATATTTTTTTAAAGAAAAGAAAAAGAAATACGGTCAATTAGAATTATAGATGTTCTTTCTTGCGTATATATTTGGTATTATGATGCAGGAAAACAGAGATAAAGAGGTCAGTAAATGGAGACTTCTTCTCACAGAAAAAAATAGTGAATATCATTATTGATTTTGCTAATGTATTTGAAGAGAGAAATGAAAAATGAATGTAAAAAGCAGTGTAGTGTAGAGGAAGCCTCTTTAGCTTACTGTAGTCATTTTGACCACGTTATTTTGAATTGGATGAATCTGGGTTTGCATGCCAGCTCCTCCACTTACTAGGTATATATAATTTGGGCACATTTTATTTTATCTTTATTTCCCTCTGTAAAATAGGGATGCCACTTATTCTACAGATTTTTGGCAAATATTTAAGTAAATAACATATGTAAAATAAGCATTCAATGATCACTTTGTTACTATTAGTAGAAATAGCAATAATGATAGTGACATGGATGATACTGAACTTGATGATAATCCTCAAGTTTACTTAGATCTGAAATGCTACAGAAAAATAAATTAGGTAAAGTCACTTAAATATTAGAAGGAAAAACTCAAGAAATGAATTCAAAGAAGATATATGTTACTAGAGTTCATAAGAATTATAGTGCATATTCAGTAACTCAGATAAGCAGTAAGAGGGCTAAAATTCCTATAACATTTACTTTATTAATTTTCTCATTCACTCACCCTTTCAATATATTTTTTCGAGTACCTGCAATTCAAGTGACTGTACTAGCATGGGGAGAATAACAGAATATATACAAGAAAGTTTGTAACCTAAAGAGAATTGTAGCCCAGGGATTTGTGAATTTTATGAAATCTTACATGGAATCCTGATTGAAAACAGAAAAAAGAGTGGCCCTCTTAGCGCAGTGGGCACCGCGTCAGTCTCATAATCTGAAAACAGAAAAAAGAGAAGTTTCTCTGGTTAAACAGGAAGAAAAAGGACATGAAACCATATTTACTTAGTGTTTCCCTTTCACCCATTCCAGAGTGCCCACGGGCACCTCCACTGCCTTTAAATTTTATGAAACAAAGTTTGAAAACCACAGATTTAGTCTGTTGTAAAGGCAGTTTGCATAAAACCCCACTTCAGGGGTCCTTTCTTTAGTCTAGAACACAGGTAGCCATTTTAAATGCATATATTATACCAGAATTACAATACAGTAGGCTTTTACACTTCTATATCCATAATTGCATTATTTAACTTTTCTATTAGCAAAAGACAATGGAAAGCAAGACAGAAGACTAGCAAATTTTAATTAGAAAGGGAACTGTTATCAAGAAAATTGGAAAACTTTTGGTAATGTCTAGAACAGGCCTGGCAAGCTCCAATATAAGGAACCAAGATAGCTAGAAGTTGAATGGATGTGCTAGGCAAGAAAAAAATGCAAATAGGATGGTAAAGAAAGTTTGAAGTCCCTCAAAATCTTTTGCCACCACATATATTTTCTTTTGACAACTTCATGATGAAAGGAAATTCATTTTTTTCCTGTATTTCAAATCAAGGGAGAACTCTAAGGCGATTTAAGTTGGAACCATGTATATGGCTCATGTCACAAAACAAAAGTATATCAAAACGTCATGTAAACCAAGAAAAGGTGTTAGAGAAACATTCTTAGATTTGATCAGATCAATAAACAAGGGGAAATAACAACATCTCAATACATAGGAAGGAAAGGCTGGTAGCAGGTTATCCTAAGGGGTTTTCAAACTTTTAAAAAGTTCTAATTTTGACAGGCTAACTCTTGGAAGCAATTTCTAAATAGTTAATATAGCACCTATTGTAGGCATAATAGATGCATTAAATATAAATGACTAATATATGCCTCTGAAGTCTGCTAGACACAATGCTTTGAGATATCATAACAAATAGTAGAGAATATTTAACCTTATCATCAAAGGAAATGGGAAAAAATCAAAAATCTGGTGCCTTCTCCTCTCTATTCATAGAGTGCTTTGTCAGTACAAACTTAACCACAAACTGATATATGCAATGTTCCCTTGCCTCTAAGCCTTTGTACACGCTCTGAATTATGTCTTCACTCACTACTATTATCAACTCTTGAACATCTCTCAAGCCCTAGGTTAGACTTCATTTTCAAACAACAATGACAACAACAACAACAATAATAACAACAACAAGTCCTTCTTTGGCTGTATCCATCTCTCTGTTGCTCCAAGGCCATGCTGGCTGTGTTTCCTTTGTGCTCCCTCTTACTATCTCACCCCACATATCACATGATATTATAATTGTTTCATTGCTGTTATCCATTTATTAAAGTATGAGCTCATTGAGGATAAAAACATCTGTTTTGACTATCAGTGTGTCCCCAACACAGAAAGAAGTATATCCACACAGTAAATGAAATGAATGGAATGATGAAAAGGATAAAAGAATACATAAACAGTCAAAGAGTTCTACATATCAGTAACTGCAAGGCTACCTTTGTGTATGATATAATTTAAACAGTAATAGAACAAATCTTTTCCCTAAAATAATTCCCTCAACAATTTTTTGGGGGGAGATATAGTTTTCCACAATTTACAGTCTGAATTATGAAGACCATTTGCTGTTCTAAAGTTCTATTATGATCACACAAATGTATCTTGGTGAAGTAATATGTTAACACAGTTTCCACCTTATTAGAAATGTGACTCCTAAGCAATGACATGTACAAATAAGATTCTAGGGCAGCATTGTCCAGTAGAATATTTTTGTAGCCATAAAAATGTTTTTAGTGGGGGGAGGAGTCAAGATGGCGGAGAAGTAGCAGCCTGAGACTACATCAGGTAGCAGGAGATCAGCTCGATAGCTTATCTAAATATTGCAAACACCTACAAATCCAACGGGAGAGCGAAGAGAAGAAGAACAGCAACTCTAGAAACAGAAAATCAACCACTTTCTGAAAGGTAGGACTGGCGGAGAAGTGAATCTAAAACGACGGGAAGATAGACAGCGGGGGGAGGGGCCGGCTCCCGGAAAGCGACGGAGCAACGGAGCACAAAATCAGGACTTTTAAAAGTCTGTTCCACTGAGGGACATTGCTCCAGAGGCTAAACCAGGGTGAAGCCCACGCGGGGTCAGCGTGGCCCCAGGCCCTGCAGGGTCACAGAAGGATCGGGGGTGTCAGAGTGTCAGAGAGCTCGCAGGTATTAGAACGGAGAAGCCGGCTGCAGAGACAGAGCCGAGGACTGAACTCTCAGCTCGGGGTTACCTTGAACTGGTTGCGGGCTGGGTGAGCTCGGAGCGCGGCTAGAGGCTGGGGATATGGGAGTGATTGGGTGCTGTCCTCTGGGGGCGCACTGAGGAGTGGGGCCCCAGGCTCTCGGCTCCTCCGGGCCGGAGACTAGGAGGCCGCCATTTTCATTCCCGTCCTCCGGAACTCTACGGAAAGCGTTCAGGGAACAGAAGCTCCCAAAAGCGAACCCGAGCCGATTACTTAGTCCGGCTGCCGGTAAGGGCGGTGCATTCCCGCCTCGGGCAAAGACACTTGAGAGTCACTACAACAGGCCCCTCCCCCAGAAGATCAACAAAATATCCAGCCAGGATGAAGTTCATCTATCAAGGAGAAAGCAGGTTCAATTCCTAAGACAGCAGAGCAATTCCAGAGGAGGAGAAAGCAAAGCACGGAACTCATGGCTTTCTCCCCATGATTCTTTAGTCTTGTAGCTACTTCAATTTTTTTTTTCTTTTTTCATTTTTTTTTCTTTTTTCTTCTTCTGCTAAATTTTTTTAAAAGTTTTACCTTTTCTTTTTTAACGTTTTTTGACTAGTTCATCTAAATATATATATTTTTCTTTCTTTTTTATATTTTTTTATTTGTTTTATTTTTTTTAATTTTTTTCTTTTTTTTTCCTTTTTTTCAGAACCTGTTTTTATCCCCTTTCTCCAGAACCCCCACAATTAGGGGTCTCTTCTGATTTGATTACAGCGCATTTTTCTGGGGTCTTTGCCACCCTTTTGGTAGTTTATTTGCTTCTTCATATCCTCTTATCTGGACAAAATGACAAGGCAGAAAAAATCACCACAAACAAAAGAACAAGAGACAGTACCGAAGGCTAGGGACCTAATCAACACAGACATTGGTAATATGTCAGATCAAGAGTTCAGAATGACGATTCTGAACATTCTAGCCGGGCTCGAAAAAGGCATGGAAGATATTAGAGAAACGCTCTCTGGAGATATTAAAGCCCTTTCTGGAGAAATTAAAGAACTAAAATCTAACCAAGTTGAAATCAAAAAAGCTATTAATGAGGTGCAATCCAAAATGGAGGCTCTCACTGCTAGGATCAATGAGGCAGAAGAAAGAATTAGTGATATAGAAGACCAAATGACAGAGAATAAGGAAGCCGAGCAAAAGAGGGACGAACAGCTACTGGACCATGAGGGGAGAATTCGAGAGATAAGTGACACCATAAGACGAAACAACATTAGAATAATTGGGATTCCAGAAGAAGAAGAAACAGAGAGGGGAGCAGAAGGTCTATTGGAGAGAATCATTGGAGAGAATTTCCCTAATATGGCAAAGGGAACAAGCATCAAAATCCAGGAGATGCAGAGAACCCCCCTCAAAGTCAACAAGAATAGGTCCACACCCCATCACCTAATAGTAAAATTTACAAGTCTTAGTGAGAAAGAGAAAATCCTGAAAGCAGCCCGAGAAAAGAAGTCTGTAACATACAATGGTAAAAATATTAGATTGGCAGCAGACTATCCGCAGAGACCTGGCAGGCCAGAAAGAGCTGGCATGATATATTCAGAGCACTAAACGAGAAAAACATGCAGCCAAGAATACTCTATCCAGCTAGGCTATCATTGAAAATAGAAAGAGAGATAAAAAGCTTCCAGGACAAACAAAAACTGAAAGAATTTGCAAACACCAAACCAGCTCTACAGGAAATATTGAAAGGGGTCCTCTAAGCAAAGAGAGAGCCTAAAAGTAATAGATCAGAAAGGTACAGAGACAATATACAGTAACAGTCACCTCACAGGCTAATAATGGCACTAAATTCATATCTCTCAATAGTTACCCTGAATGTTAATGGGCTAAATGCCCCAATCAAAAGACACAGGGTATCAGAATGGATAAAAAAACAAAACCCATCAGTAGGTTGCCTACAAGAAACTCATTTTAGATGCGAAGACACCTCCAGATTTAAAGTGAGGGGGTGGAAAACAATTTACCATGCTAATGGGCATCAGAAGAAAGCTGGGGTGGCAATCCTTCTATTAGATCAATTAGATTTCAAGCCAAAGACTATAATAAGAGATGAGGAAGGACACTATATCTTACTCAAAGGGTCTGTCCAACAAGAAGATCTAACAATTTTAAATATCTATGCCCCTAACGTGGGAGCAGCCAACTATATCAACCAATTAATAACAAAATCAAAGAAACACATCAATAATAATACAATAATAGTAGGGGACTTTAACACTCCCCTCACTGAAATGGACAGATCATCCAAGCCAAAGATCAACAAGGAAATAAAGGCCTTAAATGACACACTGGACCAGATGGACATCACAGATATATTCAGAACATTTCATCCCAAAGCAACAGAATACACATTCTTCTCTAGTGCACATGGAACCTTCTCCAGAATAGATCACATCCTGGGTCACAAATCAGGTCTCAAGCGGTATCAAAAGATTAGGAGCATCCCCTGCATATTTTCAGACCACAATGCTCTGAAGCTAGAACTCAATCACAAGAGGAAAGCTGGAAAGAACCCAAATACATGGAGACTAAACAGCATCCTTCTAAAGAATGAATGGGTTAACCAGGAAATTAAAGAAGAATTGAAAAAATTCATGGAAACAAATGATAATGAAAACACAACAGTTCAAAATCTGTGGGACACAGCAAAGGCAGTCCTGAGAGGAAAATATATAGCGGTACAAGCCTTTCTCAAGAAACAAGAAAGGTCTCAAGTACACAACCTAACCCTACACGTAAAGGAGCTGGAGAAAGAACAAGAAAGAAACCCTAAACCCAGCAGGAGAAGAGAAATCATAAAGATCAGAGCAGAAATCAATGAAATAGAAACCAAAAAAACAATAGAAAAAAATCAATGAAACTAGGAGCTGGTTCTTTGAAAGAATCAATAAGATTGATAAACCCCTGGCCAGACTCATCAAAAAGAAAAGAGAAAGGACCCAAAGAAATAAAATCATGAATGAAAGAGGAGAGATCACAACTAACACCAAAGAAATACAGACAATTATAAGAACATACTATGAGCAACTCTATGCCAACAAATTTGACAATCTGGAAGAAATGGATGCATTCCTAGAGACATATAAACTACCACAACTGAAGCAGGAAAAAATAGAAAACCTGAACAGGCCCATAACCAGTAAGGAGATTGAAACAGTCATCCAAAATCTCCAAACAAACAAAAGCCCTGGGCCAGACGGCTTCCCAGGGGAATTCTACCAAACATTTAAAGAAGAACTAATTCCTATTCTCCTGAAACTGTTCCAAAAAATAGAAATGGAAGGAAAACTTCCAAACTCATTTTATGAAGCCAGCATCACCTTAATCCCAAAACCAGACAAGGATCCCACCAAAAAAGAGAACTACAGACCAATATCCTTGATGAACACAGACGCAAAAATTCTCACCAAAATACTAGCCAATAGGATTCAACAGTACATTAAAAGGATTATTCACCACGATCAAGTGGGATTTATTCCAGGGCTGCAGGGTTGGTTCAACATCTGCAAATCAATCAATGTGATAGAACACATTAATAAAAGAAAGAACAAGAACCATATGATACTCTCAATAGATGCTGAAAAAGCATTTGACAAAGTACAGCATCCCTTCCTGATCAAAACTCTTCAAAGTGTGGGGATAGAGGGCACATACCTCAATATTATCAAAGCCATCTATGAAAAACCCACCGCAAATATCATTCTCAATGGAGAAAAACTGAAAGCTTTTCCGTTAAGGTCAGGAACACGGCAGGGATGTACATTATCACCCCTGCTATTCAACATAGTACTAGAAGTCCTAGCCTCAGCAATCAGACAACAAAAAGAAATTAAAGGCATCCAAATTGGTAAAGAAGAAGTCAAACTATCACTCTTCGCAGATGATATGATACTATATGTGGAAAACCCAAAAGACTCCACTCCAAAACTGCTAGAACTTGTACAGGAATTCAGTAAAGTGTCAGGATATAAAATCAATGCACAGAAATCAGTTGCATTTCTGTACACCAATAACAAGACTGAAGAAAGAGAAATTAAGGAGTCAATCCCATTTACAATTGTACCCAAAACTATAAGATACCTAGGAATAAACCTAACCAAAGAGACTAAGAATCTATACACAGAAAATTATAAAGTACTCATGAAAGAAATTGAGGAAGACACAAAAAAATGGAAAAATGTTCCATGCTCCTGGATTGGAAGAATAAATATTGTGAAAATGTCTATGCTACCTAAAGCAATCTACACATTTAATGCAATCCCTATCAAAATACCATCCATTGTTTTCAAAGAAATGGAACAAATAATCCTAAAATTTATATGGAACCAGAAAAGACCTCGAATAGGCAAAGGAATATTGAAAAAGAAAGCCAAAGTTGGTGGCATCACAATTCCGGACTTCAAGCTCTATTACAAAGCTGTCATCATCAAGACAGCATGGTACTGGCACAAAAACAGACACATAGATCAGTGGAACAGAATAGAGAGCCCAGAAATCGACCCTCAACTCTATGGTCAACTCATCTTTGACAAAGCAGGAAAGAATGTCCAATGGAAAAAAGACAGCCTCTTCAATAAATGGTGCTGGGAAAATTGGACAGCCACATGCAGAAAAATGAAATTGGACCACTTCCTTACACCACAAACGAAAATAGACTCCAAATGGATGAAGGACCTCAATGTGAGAAAGGAATCCATCAAAATCCTTGAGGAGAATGCAGGCAGCAACCTCTTTGACCTCAGCCATAGCAACATCTTCCTAGGAACAACGGCAAAGGCAAGGGAAGCAAGGGCAAAAATGAACTATTGGGATTTCATCAAGATCAAAAGCTTTTGCACAGCAAAGGAAGCAGTTAACAAAACCAAAAGACAACTGACAGAATGGGAGAAGATATTTGCAAACGACATATCAGATAAAGGGCTAGTATCCAAAATCTATAAGGAACTTAGCAAACTCAACACCCAAAGAACAAACAATCCAATCAAGAAATGGGCAGAGGACATGAACAGACATTTCTGCAAAGAAGACATCCAGATGGCCAACAGACACATGAAAAAGTGCTCCACATCACTCGGCATCAGGGAAATACAAATCAAAACCTCAATGAGATACCACCTCACACCAGTCAGAATGGCTAAAATTAACAAGTCAGGAAATGACAGATGCTGGCGAGGATGTGGAGAAAGGGGAACCCTCCTCCACTGTTGGTGGGAATGCAAGCTGGTGCAACCACTCTGGAAAACAGCATGGAGGTTCCTCAAAATGTTGAAAATAGAACTACCCTATGACCCAGCAATTGCACTACTGGGTATTTACCCTAAAGATACAAACATAGTGATCCGAAGGGGCACGTGTACCCGAATGTTTATAGCAGCAATGTCTACAATAGCCAAACTATGGAAAGAACCTAGATGTCCATCAACAGATGAATGGATAAAGAAGAAGTGGTATATATACACAATGAAATACTATGCAGCCATCAAAAGAAATGAAATCATGCCATTTGCGACGACGTGGATGAAACTAGAGCGTATCATGCTTAGTGAAATAAGTCAATCGGAGAAAGACAACTATCATATGATCTCCCTGATATGAGGACATGGAGAAGCAACATGGGGGGGTAGGGATATAGGAGAAGAATAAATGAAACAAGATGGGATTGGGAGGGAGACAAACCATAAATGACTCTTAATCTCACAAAACAAACTGGGGGTTGCTGGGGGGAGGTGGGATTGGGAGAGGGTGAGGGGGCTATGGACATTGGGGAGGGTAAGTGCTATCGTGAGTGCTGTGAAGTGTGTAAACCTGGCGATTCACAGACCTGTACCCCTGGGGATAAAAATACATTATATGTTTATTAAAAAAAAAAAAATTTGGAAGGGGAGGTGAACCATAAGAGACTATGGACTCTGAAAAACAACCTAAGGGTTTTGAAGGGTCAGGGGTGGGAGGTTGTGGGAACAGGTGGTGGGTAATGGGGAGGGCACGTTTTGCATGGAGCACTGGGTGTTGTGCAAAAAGAATGAATACTGTTACACTGAAAAAATAAATAAAATGGAAAAAGACAAAAAAATGTTTTTGGTATAACTGAGAAACACAATTTTGAATTTTATTTAAATTTAATTAATTTAATGATTTAATAAAATCTTAATTTATTAAATTAAATATACTGGCCATTGTATTTCATAGTGCAACTCTTAGAGAGGATAAAATACTGAAAGGAAGAATGCTTTTCAGGGGACATGAAAAGCATTATGGAGACCCTCAGAGACTAATCTGTAAGGCTCAGAAGTCCAGTTTTAGTTCAGAAAAAAGAAATCGAGTTGTACAATACATGACAATAGCAAAGCCAGAAATGAACCAAAGATTTGAGAGTTATATGAGCCACAACACATGTCGCTGGCATGCAGTTTATTATTTCAGCAACCCCATATCCAAGAAACCATTAGATTGGCCAAATCTGGAAAGAATTACTACAGTTTTTTTGAGACTGAAATGACAGCACTAGCACCAAACTTAAATTTTATTTATGTCATTTGATTGAAGCTAATTAAATTTAGGATCTCAAACTTATTAGAGCTTTTTTTTTTTTAATTTGATTCATCTTTCTACTTGTCCCTGTTTTTAGCACTTTAATGTTGAATCATAATATGCTGACATTATCCAAAGTCCTTAATGACACATGATAACTTTGCAACTAGAAACACAGACTATTAGGAGGCATTTAATGAATGGAACAGTCACTGGAATCAATAAATTCACTGGTTCATTCAAGTTTAAGATAAATCTTCCATGTGTGCAAATAACTTATCTAATAACTTTACTTTTTACTAGTGGTGCAGAAACTTCAGATAAATATGCAAATTGTGATTTTTTTTTTTTACGTTCTGTAATTTGGCATCATTACATGTACTTAATGTCCATAATTTATGACTGTGTAAATGCTCATAAAATATTTTATCTTTGCTGGCTGCCAAATACATTGTTGAGAAATGTAAACTTATAAAAGTTAAAGGCAGCAATGAATCCAAATAGAATAAACTGAAACAAAGACCATTCCTACACTGATACATTTTAAGGACTAGTTTTGCATTTGTCTGGCTGCTTCTGTTATATATATCAGAATATATCTATCTATATATTAGATCTCTCTATATGTGTATATCTAATCTAATCTAATATATAATCTAATATATACATATCTATATATATCTATATATAGATTTATGTATCTAATATATAGATTCTTAAATGTCTTATATAATATATATTTGCATAATTTATTATTCTATATATAATATAGAATTAATTATATCAATAAGTATCTCTATCTATATCTATATAAATCTTTTTACATAAATATCAGGGTAATTTGCCTGCTCAACCTTTGTTCACCCAAACCTGAAATATTAATTGATTTGTAACTTTGGTCATATAACCAGTCAGTTAAGTGAGGAAAAAAATCATTAAACTAATAGTTTGACTAATGACCGAGACATTCAATTGACCAGTTAATTGAATTAGATGTGTTCTACAAGCCTCAGATCAAGTATCATTATTTTTGATAAGAAGAACAAAGCTGAAATAGAAAAATTTTTGTTTGTGATTTTGTATATATTCATATCAATTGCATTAAAATCTGACTTGAAATTACAGCCATATCAAGACTGTTTGAAAATGAACACAGTTCTGTGACGTTAAAGCTATGGCTGTTCATATGCTGATAATAGGATTTAAGGTTTAGGGATACTTTTTCAATTTTTTTTTGTCAAATAAAACAACATGCTCTATCTTTTCTGTGCAAGATCAGCTGAAAACCCAGAAATATTTGCTTTTCCTGTCATGCTAACATGTTGAGGAACTGAGCTACTGAGTTTATAATATATTTGGAAACCTTTTCAATTCCTTCCTATCACTTGGGTCATGTAGATGCAGACTAAATTCAAACAGGTTGAGATAAACAATTAAAATTGTAATCTACCTAAGGCTAAATCTAAATATTCTTTCAAAGTGCAAAGTGATTCTCTGGAGAGTCACTTTTTCACCAGGTTCAATTCATTATTATCCATCTCCATGACCCTGTAAGCATAGTAAAGCTCATATTTACAGGTTACATTAGATTACCAAATATCTCCAGGTAGGGCAAGGAAATGACATACTGACCATAGATTCTACCTCTACTGTATACACCAGATATAATGGGGACAGAAACAACTGTGGGCTCATCAGTCTATTTATACTCAGTTTATGCTAGGGCAAATTATTTAAGAAAACAGCCTACTTGATAAAGAATAACTTAAGTTCCAACCTGATCTCAAATTGCATTGTCCACTTAATAACTATAAGCATTTGGTTAAGTTACTTAACTTCATTTATTTAAGAAAAGAATATATATCTCAATTTTAAAAAGACATAGATGCATACAATGACATTTACACATGAAATATATGATTTTGGATTTTGGGTTGGCAAAGCAACACTTACCGGCTTGTCAGAGAACTCTTATAGCAGTATTACTTTTCCCCACGTTTTAGAGCTTCCCTTAATCTGTAGTGCTAATATGCCCCCAGGGATTTACCCAATTATTTAAAGGTTGAGGCATCTTACTGCATGAATGTCCTGACACTTTCATTTTATCAACAGTGAAGTGACTTGATCTTCTGAAGTTGGTGCCTCAAAAGTCATTTTTCTGAATAATAATCTATTTCCAGATGTATAATGGCACTGGGAATAACTCAGTAACTTTGAATTTATGTTTCAATAACCTTATATTTTTTAAGGGAAGTAGCAATTATATTATACATATATAAATTATGCTATGTCAGTCATTCATTCATCAATCCCATAAAAGCCCATTATCAGTTGTGATTTAGAATTTTGTGACTTATAAGTAGGGATCTCTGAAATTCTGCTTCCTATGTTATAACCTCCTTATATTTGACATTGTTATATTTACTTAACTAATACTTAACCATCATCAAGACTAAACATCATTTAAATCCTTCCTACTTTCTCAGGTAACACTCCATTTCTAGTTTCATTGGTTTTGTTTCTTATTCTGGTAGCCACAGTCAAACATTTAAATCATATTTTTTATAGCACATTAGAATTCTTAGTCCCCTTGGCTTTCTGCATATTTGCTGCATAGAATGTTAAACTGATTTCTTTTAAAGGTTTTATCTATTCATTTGACAGAGACAGAGCAAGCAGGGGGTGTGGAAGTGTGGAGTGGGGTCAGGGAGCCCCATGTGGGGCTTGATCTCAGGACTCTGAGATCATGACCTGTCCTGAGATCATGACCTGAGCCGAAAGCACACACTTAGACTGAGCCACCCAGGTGCCACTAAACTGAAATCTTTCTAATGTCTGTTTTCTCCACACTTTTATATAGGTTGCAGATAATGGTAAAGAAAGTCAAGAAATTGTACTGATTAGGTTTGTCTTCATCTCGTCCTAGGCTGAAGCTCAAGTATTCTTTCCTTTATCTTTTCTTGATGCCATTCTTTAATCTCTGCAATGGTTATTCTAAAACATCCCCACTCTCCTTATATCTTCAACCACAACTCTATTTCTTCACACAGTAAATAACTAAATTTCTTATTTTATTGAGAAAAAAAAAAACACCTTGCATGAATTCACTTCTTGTCCCTACCTTCAACTCAAAGCTTCTCTGGATTTTTCTTCATTATATTTTCCCTCTGTCTTATCTGTGAGGAAAAGGTGTCCCTCTTCTTTTCCAACATTAATCCATCTGCCCATTCCTTCTGTTATATTTTAGTACCATTATTTAATCTATTAGCCCCTTTTCTCATTCATCTTTAGTATTTTCCTATGCCCACTAATATACATTCATCTGGGAGAAACCAAAAGGAAGATCAACAAAAATAATAAAACTAACAGAGACATTTTTTTAAAAGGTTTTATTTATTTATTTGACAGGGATCACAAGCTGGCAGAGAGGCAGGCAGAAAGAGAGGAAGAAGCAGGCTCCCTGCAGGGCAGAGAGCCCGATGCAGGGCTCGATCCCAGGACCCTGGGATCATGACCTGAGCTGAAGGCAGAGGCTTTTAACCCACTGAGCCACCCAGGCGCCCTGAGACTTTTTTTTTTTAAATGAATCACTTGCTGTTCACTGAAGCTTATGGCATAAATCTAGCCTTTTTTCCACCACCAACCATCTCAAAACTATTATCTGTACTCACTTCTACTTGTCACCATCTACTTTTCAACCCATTTATGGTCAGCCTGCTTCTTCCTCACCCTCTACTGAAACCAATTTTTTTAAAGGTTTTATTTATTTATTTGACAGAGAGAGATCACAATTAGGTAGAGAGGCAGGCAGAAAGAGAGGGGAAGCAGGCTCCCCGCAGAGCAGAGAGCCAGATGCAGGGCTCGATCCCAGGATCCTGGGATCATGACCTGAGCTGAAGGCAGAGGCTTAACCGACGGAGTCACACAGGTGCCCCCTGAAACCAATTTTTTAAGTCACTAATATTCTCCTAACTGCTAGATTTCAATCTTTTCTTATCCCTTACTCTGCTTGATCTCTCTGCAACCTTTAATACAATATGTTACAGTAACTCTTTTTTATTGAAATTATCCCACTCTCTTGGCTCACATAATTCCTCAGCCTTCCGAATTCATCTACTGTTGTGGTCATTAGTCTCTGTCTGTTCTGTTAATTCTTTTTTTCCTGTCCCTGAATTGTAGGTATGACCTAAGATTCTGTCTTTTGTCCTCTTCAATTATCTTTAAATAATCTCCATTATAATAATCTCATTCATATGTATGATTTCAAATATCATCTCTTTTAAAATAATTTTTCTGATTTAAAACATCAGTAACAGAATCCCTCTTTATATCTCAGAACCACAGTTTCAGATGCTGAATTAACATTTAAATGTTTTCACCTAGATAACTGTTAAAACCTAAAACTCAACATATCCAAAAGTTGGCTTACTATAGTTATCTTCAGACTTTCTTCATTTAGTTATTTACATTTTCCATATTCCCCAGGTTCATAAATTCATGAGTTATCTTTAAAATTCTCACTCTATGAGTGCCTGGGTGTCTCAGTGGGTTAAAGCCTCTGCCTTTGGCTCAGGTCATGGTCCTGGGGTCCTGGCATCAAGCCCCGCATTGGGCTCTCTGCTTCGCAGGGAACCTGCTCTCCCCGCCCCCTGCCTGCCTCTCTGCCTATTTATAATCTCTGTCAAGTAAATAAATAAAATCTTTAGAAAAAAACTTAGAATTCTCACTCTACCTCAAACAACACTAGTCAATCAGAATTTCTTATTAATTCTATCTCTAAAGGCTCTCTTTTTCTCTCCCTCTTTCTCATCTCTCCTATTTTCATTCTCACTACCATTATTTCTATTCAGTTTTCTAATACCTCACATCTGAACATATTCCAATACCTCTGTAACCTGACCTCTGGTGTATCCACATTTCGATCTCTTCAGTTACAGAAGTAAATCTTCAGCCAATGCCATGCAATATATGGCTTCTCCTTACCAAGTGAGTATAGTCCAAATTCCTTAGCCTAGTATGGGAGTTCTTATAGTTTTATCTTAACCTACAATTTGTAACTTTATCCCCAAATGCTTCCCTTCTAGTCAAACTAGGTTACTTGTCATTCCATAAGTCAATCACTACTACTGTTCTGCCTATGTATTTTTCTCCTTTAGAAAGGCCCTTTCTACATCTTTGTTCTTTGAGATCCAAAACACTGTTCACGGTTCACATAAAATTTCCTTTTTTCTGAATAGTCTTTCCTGTTTCTCCTGTGCAAGAAGTAATTGCTACTTTGGTTCCCCAGACTGCTATCTATTAT